>NC_090924.1:1141945593-1142248624 GCF_040938575.1 Ambystoma mexicanum
CAGTCCGTCCTAGTTCTGAACCTATCCTATCATTCTATCCTCACTAACACACCCAGCCCTTCTCTCTTACAGAGCCACACAAGCTCCAGCAGACTGCCCTTGGGTGTTAGCGGTGCACGGTACAAATCAACATAACATTGCATAACATAACATAACATCATGAGTTAGCTGTGGATATACTGAGTCAGATCTTAGCATTTCCCCCCTTCTCTGTCCTTCTTGCTCCATCCCTCTTTGCTTAGCTCTAGTTACTTTGTTCAAGTGCTTCTGCTCTGCTCTAATCCTGTCCCCCTGTTTCCTGCTGCAGAAGGTATTCTGCTATGGCACTGTTTGCCATGATCATCATTATTCAGGATGTCTATCTGCTCTATAATACCAATTCCTATACAGAGGTTACTTCCCCAGGAGTAGTTTTTCTCTGGGCACTTACCACTCGTTCCAGAGAGCACATTGCCTTGCTGGGTGATCTAGTCAGAAGGAGAATGTACTTCTGGAAAGGGAAGGCTGCTCCTCTTCCCTTCATCCCATTAAGTCCTACTGTTGACACTCCGGACCTTCAGTGCATTTGGACCTTCGAAGTTCAATACCAAAATAAACAAAATGCTCTGCAAATTGCTCACTTTACTAAATAATAAGATGCTTCCTTGGGACAACCCACAAGACACCATGCACCAGACCCCTGTCATGTTTATTCCAAAACCAGGAAGTGACCCATACCATTGCAGAAATCACTACCAGATGTAATCATAAAAAATGCCCTACATAATACTTACAAAATTCATAGCAGATATAGCCCAAGCCTCATTACAAGTACGGTGGGACAGTGGCAGTAACTCCATTACCACCAGTGAATCACTGCATTAATGCAATGCCGTACTACATGTCGGGAGGCAAAGTGGAGAGTGTACTTCCAGCATTTTGCAGGCGGTACATCCTCCACCTGCCCTCTGCAACTCAGAGAATTTACCACACACTATTACTCCTCACGGTAAATCCATTGAAAATCGCCAAAAAGGGGATTCACACTACATTAACGCCACTCGCAATCCTGTGGAAATACCCCAGGATTGAATAGTGATAACGTTAGCCTAGTTTGGCAGTAATTCCACGGATTTACCACTAGATTAACATCAAACTCGTGATGAGGCCCTTCCCAACAAGCAGCATTTAATGAGGAAGGGCATTGAACTAGCTGATTACCAGGCAATGCTGTCTACTGGTCCTAAAAGGTACTTTACAAAAATGAATGTCAATACATGTTGAGAATTTCACAAGAATGGGTGGCGCTGTGGAGCAGCCATCAAGATGGCGGTTCTTCTCTAAGCTCCGTAATGGAGCAGGCGGTGAAAATAAAATATAACTCCAATATCCTTGCCAACCAAGATAAAATCAGCAGGACTACGCTGGTGCAAGCTCACTCCTTCGATTGATCCATCTCCCAACTTTACACACCTCCGGGAACTGAAGATTCCAGGCTCCATTCGGGCGACTGCCTGCTGGAGCCCAGCAGGACGGCGGTGAGAGCGGCCACAGAGACTGAGGGGCCCGGACACTGAAGCGGCCCAGGTCCTGCACCCTCCGGTATACACTATTTGCGCCAATTAAACTGGTGCTGTTCTGTGGGCAGCCCAATTTCAGGGAGAGTGACACGCTACAGCAAGGATCTGCACTCAATTCTCCCAGCCCCGGGCAGAGACAGTGAAACTGTGACATTCCAGGCTGCAAACCCCATTGGCCCATACCCGGCTCCAGTGGACACCTGGAGCCGGGATCCCAGCATTCTTGTTGGACGGCATTATGTATCACCACAGAGGAAAGAGGACCTCTGCTGAAACTGTTTGCCACTGTCATTTCCATACTCCTGATCGGCACCGTGGGCGGGCAGTGTGCCCCAGAGGTGACAGGAGCCTCACCAGTGAGCAGATCCTTGGCCCAACTCTCCCTCCCAACCTCCTTGTTGGCACAGCAGGAACCACCACTGCCAGAAGCACGCTGAAGTGTTGTACACCCAACCTGGGGTGCCAAATAACACTGCTTTCATCCGGCACAGACCCAAGGCAGATTGGTGGGACACAGCACCCACAGGACACATCGAATCTACTGCAGGGATCGGAATGGATCTGCGGCACCTTGTGAGTAGCTTGACCCCTTACATGTCAACTACTGTGGTGTGTGTGAGGGAACGAAGGATAGACTGCGCATAACAGGCCACACTCTCGGCGGGATACCCCCACAGTGCCTCCACCCTCGTGGGGTGGGATGTGGCACTGTGCTTGTTGTGGTTGGAACATGGCACTAGCTGGACCCTCAAGGCAGCAACAGTCTGGCGGTGACCTAACCAGACCATTGTAAACTGCATACTCGGTATGTGTGGAAACCACACGAGGACCTGACACCCTATCTGGAACAGCTGCCTCATCCACCTACGCGGACTCCCCAGGAGAAATAGGGGGGCGTCTAGACCCTCACTGATCTATACTTGGCTGCAACAGCACAGCAAACTGGGAAGGCAAATGGTATCCAAGTTATACCTAAGATAGGTACGAACAAACACTGCATCACCTCTGCCGATGGGTACAAGCTATAAGTAGGGGCCAGGTGATCAGATACACAGCTGACCTTATCGAAACATGACGAAGGGTGCCAGGAGCAAGGAGGGAGGTAGCATGGATCGATTCATGATGGCAGCACCCGTCACCCCAGTGGAGATGGACTTGCCATCGCCCACTGACACCCAAACAGCACCGAGCTGTTAAGCATGCAACAAATACTCAACACCATGACCAAAGGATTCAACACAGTTAATGGCAAACTGATATCACCACAACGGTCACTTCTATAAGGGCCCAACTCGAGAAGGAGACTCAGAGAATTTCAGAATCTGAGAAGAGAATTGGCACAGCTGAAGATGACATTCAGACTCTACAAACCGCAGTGGCGACTCTCTCCCAAGACATGAGAATTGTAAAGGCCAGATAAGATGACCTGGAAACAAAATCTCACAGAAATAACCTATGCATTGTGGGGATACCCGAGGAAGCACTACGTGGCAACATGGAGATAGCGGTAGAATAGCTACTCCGAGCACTACTGGGTGAAGCCGGATTGTCCTCCCACTTCACCATTGAATGCGCCCATCGAGCACTGGTGGTTAAACCCAAACCTGGCGACTACTCCTGGACAATCATCACCCTAGTCATGAACTATAGAGACAGAGGCCATATCCTGTGACGGGCCAGAGGAATTGGTGATCTCCGTTATGAGTCTAGCATTATAGACATATACACAGATTTTACAGTAGCTGTTCAGCAGGAGTGCCACACGTTCACGGGAGTGAAAAAAGTTTGCGAGAAAGAAACTTCTCCTATGCTATGCTCTTTCCGACCCGCCTTAAGTTTCAGCATAACAACAAGCTGTTCTTCTTTACAGTCCCGGCCGACGCGATATCCTTTATTGAAACGCATATACTTCTTCCCGACTCCCGCTCTGGAGGTGCATATCTTGCATAATTAATGTTCTTACTCATATAACTGGATTATTGTTACTTGGGTTCATAGGAATGCCCGCTTCGTCGGGCTATGTTTTACGAGTTATTCAATATGAATTAAGTTTGTCCGTATGCTCTGTGTGGCTACAGCATGCCCCTTGTAAGTACAATGTGCTGTTTTGGGCTGGCTGTAGTGTGGGGGGGGGGGGTACAACACTGCCACAGTTCGGGGTGCAGTGAGGGTCGGGGTTGTGAGGTAGAATTGTTGAGTTGGTTAAAATCACACTTGGTGAAACTTGGCAAAAGACATGGGACATTTAAGATTAGACACCCACACTGGGGAGACCTGACATCATACTTTAAGCAATGGAGATGACTCAGCAGGTCACGTTACTTAGCTGGAATGTCATGGGACTGGGTAACCAGATCAAAGCACAGAAAATAGTTGCATATGCCAACTGGAAGGGTGCACAGTTCCTCTTTCTTCAGGAGATCCACACACTAGATAGACTGGCTCTTAATTTGGCACCAAGCTGGGGCACACAGAGATATTATACTACTTACTCCACTTGTGCTAGAGGCGCACTTATTTTGATACACCGCTCACTGCGCTTTATACTGCTAGACATTAAGATAGACCCATAGGGCAGATGTATTCTGGTTCACGGGATCCTACATACGAAGGAACTCCTCCTAGTGAGCGTGTATGGCCCCAACATTGATGACCCGGCCTTTTATGATGGCCTGTTTGAATTGTGTTCCCTATATCCCCTAGCGGAGGTTGTGCTAGGCGATGATTTAAATACCATACTCAACATCAGACTGGACCAATCAGGTGCCACCAGGCGCACATTGTCCACGGCGGCGCAGGCAATACTACGGGACATGCAGGCGAGGGCACTGCTGGATGTTTGGAGGACACTGCAGGCCAGAAACAGAGAGTACTCTTTCTACTCCTCTGTACACAATATGTATTCACACATAGACATGTGGTTGATTTCTAACCCCTTACTTAACATGGTCACACAATGCAAGATCCTCCTCTGTACCGTTTCTGACCACTCCCGATACTATTAACACTGGAATTCCCAGTGGCAGATTCAAATCAGCGGCACTCACAGACATGGCATTCTCCATACAACTGCACAAATAAATAGCAACTTTTTTTTAAACAAATGTGGGTTCTATCTCAACGGTGGCATCCTTATGCAGGCCTTTAAGCTGTTTGTTTGGGGGGTCGCCAAGTCAGCTGAATTTGGAGTCCTTAAAAGTATTAGGAGAGATTTTGCTAGGAAATAAGCTGCACTGCAACGAAAAGGGAGGGCAGTCCCACAACATGGACGTTCACTTCGAGACACAATTGGCACTAGAGTAACACAGGGATTAAGGTCAGAAGGAGGTGGGTCTGATGGGTAGCCAACAGATGGCTAAGCAATATGGAGAGGCCGACGGACCAGGCCGAACCCTAGCCTGCCTAGTTAAATCCAAATTTGGGAACTCACTCATACTACATATTCGGGCACCCGATAGTTCGATAGTTCACAACAACACTGGCATCAATAAGGTAGTCTATGGGCCTTATTACAGGTGGGGCGGTCTGAATTAACAGTGGCGGTAAACCTGCCGCCACTGCTAATTCCGGACCGCCCGATTCCGAGTCCTGCACGCGGGAGGTGATGTTCCCGCCAGGTCTGACCTGACAGGTTTAACACCGCCCGCCTGCAGGCGGACGTGCAAACACCAGCACCATCACGAGATGGTGCCGGTGTTTCCACTTCCCCTTTCCCATTGGGTCCTATGGGACACAATGGGAATGCGGATTTACCGAATTCCGCCTCCAGAATTCCCGGGACACCAGGGTCGTAATGCCCTGGTATTTCCGGGAGTCACAGAGGCGGAATGGTAATACGAGTCCGGCGGTAACCAGGCGATTTTACCACCTCAGTTACCGCTGGACTCGTAATGAGGCCCTATGACTTTGACCAGGCTCTATACCAACCTAAAGGGAGTGCCTCAGCGAGAGAGACAGAATTCTATTTGAATGGGATACCCACCACCCTCCCCTCCAGTGCGATGCAGGACGCTCTGGAGGTACCACTAACAGTGGAGGAAATACAAGCAGACATCGAAGAACTCCCCCAAGGCAAGGTCCCCAGCTCAGATGGGCTGGGTGCTGAGTTCTATAAGGAATTCTCTGGGCTGCTCCCCCAATAATTTACTACAACTCTGGGAGGAGGCACTGGTGATAGGGGTACTACCTGAATCGATACAGGAGGCAGTCATCATAATGCTGCTCAAGCGAGACAAGACACCAGAAGAATGCGGGTCCTATAGACCTCTTTCCCTCATTAAAACAGATGCTAAAATATTTGCCAAGATACTTGTGATGCATCTATCCCCACTGATGACCCATATGGTGTACCCTGATCAAGTGGGATTTATACCAGACCAGTTGACGGCATTATGCATTCGACGTCTATACAACATCATGACTTTGACCCCTCCCGGCGTTCAGTTGGTGGTGGTATCACTGGATATGCAAAAAGCCTTTGATACAGTGCAATGGCCGTTCCTCTTCCAGGTGTTGACTAACTACGGATTTGGATCAAGATTCATATCCTGGGTGAAATTACTCTATGCATGTCCATACGCTTGTGTGCGTACAAATGGTTGTGACTCCCCACTAACGCAATTGAGAGGGGGTACCAGGCAAGGGTGCCTACTGTCCCCATTGCTATTCACACTGATAATCGAGCCACTAGCAGATAAGATTCGGACCGAACACAGTCGTGCTGCCATAAGGATAGGGTGGAAACCCAAGGTCATCTCTTTGTAAGCGGATTACATACTATTATATCTAACAGACCCAAAGGTTCATTTGGCTAAAATACTAGATACTGTGGTGGGTTTGGTGGGCACTCTGGACTGCACCTGAATAGTAGCAAATCTGAAAATGTTCTGCTGTCAAACGAGACGATGGAACCCATGAACACTATGTGGTTGAAATAGGATCCTCATTTCGATCCGCTCTTTGGGGATAATGGTGTCACGTACTCATGACATAAGCAGTGAACTGAATTGCGGGTCCTACACGGGGGTCCTTAAGGCTAAACTGCAGAAATGGGGGAGGTTACCAATGTCAATGGCTGCAAGACTATCCCTAATTAAAATTGTGGTGCTCCCCAAACTGTTCTGCATATTCAATAACATTGCACTATGGTCGTGCCACGCACTGTTTCATGACCTGACAGCTGCATGCTCCTTTTTCTTTTGGGCGGGTGGGGTGGTGCGACTAAAATGGACACACTTGACAAGGCCAAATGAAGAGGGGGGTTCAATGCACCTGACTTTAAGCTCTATTACATGGCTGCGCAGGCACACTATGCTTCCTTTGGCGCTGATCCGGGGCCTCCCCTACTGCACTCATGCCTTGAGAAGGTGCGTGCTGGTCCCACTTCCTTAACATCCTTACTGATAGGCAATACATACCAAGCGAGGCACCAACAGGACCATGTTGGGGCCACCTGCAGGCCATCGGGGAAAATGTCAGCTAGGGCAACTCAGACGCCACTATACGACAGGCCTTTGCTCCAATGAGGAATCCTGCTGCTCCCCCTGACACAGGATGGTGGTATAATCAAAACCTGGAGCGCTGAGGGTGTCCACACAGCCAGCGATCTATATATGGAGGGTCGTTCTCTGGGATGGAAAGTACTGAAGACTGCAGTTGGAGGGGGCCCTGTGCAGGCATTATATCATTTGCAGATGCACACAGCAGTGCATGCATTATGGCCTGCATTTACGGATGAGCCATCAACACAACCATGCTTCTCTTACATGCTGCACAGGTCTGCCGGTAAAGAAAAGTATCTCTGTTCTATATAAACTTTCACAATCAATGTCTACTGTAATGGGCGGAATGTACGATCAAGGTGGAACGAAGATCTCCAGGTAGAAGTTACAGACTCTCAATGGAATATCCAAGGGCATATAATTGAACTCAAAGTATAGACTTATACATTTCAAGATTTTGAATAGAGTATAATATCCCCCGGCGAGACTAAACATGCTTTGGACAAACGGGACAAAGTTATGCCCAAGATTTGGGTATGAAGATGCACATCTGTTGCACATGCTCTGGTCCTGCCCCAAACTAAAACCACCCTGTCTGAGATATTGGGGGAAAACTTGGTCCTATCTCTATGCGATTGTATACTAGGCTAGTAGAGAGCTATCCTCATGAGATGGACACACAAGCAACCGCCCACAAAAGAGACATGGATGCAGGACGTTGTCTGGGCCAATGATACCAAAGAATTATACATCACCTTGGTGCCATGTGCCAGTAAGCCTAAGAACATTTTGGCTGAATTCCAGTCATACGTATCCAGGGCCACCCAGTCCCCCCGAAATCAGACTGTCACAACCTCCAACATTGCTGATACTTGTTTGTAAATGTGTATTTACCATGTTTGTACTGCGATTTGACCATGTCTCTCTGTTCAGTGTACGGTAATAATGTCGATATAAACCAAGTGCAATAAATAAACAGGTTAAGTAAAAGAATTTCACAAGCATGAATCCTTCATTTTAGGGTTATACTCATTACGAGGTAAGCAGTAAAACCTGCATGTAGGCGGCAGGCTACTGCCGACCCTGTAAAACTGTTACCGCCGCCTGACATCCCAGTGCTACCAGGATATCAGAAGCGGTGGTGGTACGGTTATTTCTCATTCCCGGAATAAGAAACCTGAAGCAGCGGCATCATTGGTGGTCCGGAAAGGGTGCCTGTACGTTGCTACCTGCACCCTTATTTCCAGACCGCCAACCTTATAATGAGGCCCAATTGATAATTTTCTTTATTTACTGTGTTCCATTTTGGGACTGCTAGTGCCTCATTTTGAGAACATATTATTTGCAACAGTGAGTGCCATTTTAAACTGTGAACCCCAGCACTGCTAGAACTATTAATCAGTCTCAATGTTTACCATCATCGTTGCTAGACACATGGCCCTGTAGATAAGGTGGACACCCCATGCGTGCATTCCAAACCTGCTCTTGCTTCACCCAAGGAAGTCTGAAGTGAAAAGTCTATGGGCCTCAATACAAATCGCCCGGTATGGAAACAACGGTGGCGGTAAACCCGCCGCCACCGTTGTTTCCATGCCGGGCGATCACAACTCCTACAGGCGGGAGGTGATGTTCCCGCCAGGTCTGACCTGGCGGGTTTAACACCGCCCGCCTGCAGGTGGACGAGGAAACACCGGCAGCATTACGAGATGCTGCCAGTGTTTCCCTGATCCCTATTCCCATTGAGTCCTATAGGACTCAATGGGAATGGGGATTAACACCATTCCGCCTCTGTGATTCCCGGGAAACCGGGGTTGTAATGCCCCGGTAATTCCGGGAATCACGGAGGCGGAATGGTAATACGAGTCCGGCGGTAACCAGGCGGTTTTACCGCCTCGGTTACCGCCGGACTCGTAATGAGGCCCTATGATTCTATGAACATGAAGGATCCAGTGTAGATGTTTTTGTTACTGATTGGCTCTGCCCCTATCATCTGATGAAGAAGTCTATAGGTCCTATCTCAGCAAAGTATTTTCCAGCTAGTCCAATAAAAGATAGGAAACCTTGGTTTTGGTATGACAAGAATGTCAAAGAACTAAAACCTTTTCTATGATGGTAACATTTCTCTTTATGTTGGCAATCTCTCAGTAGGAGGAAGAGTCTCTTATGGAACTGGGACCTGCTGTAAAAGTGGCTTGGGTAGGGAGCCTCACGTCACTGATGAGTGCATGCAGAACCACAGTATGGCCCCACTTTGGATGTGTGCGTGTGCACTAGGAGACAGGGTCTAGGTGTGCTAGGTGGCCTTACATCTACTAGACTGTGCCTTTCATCATGCTGGCCTTAACCTCAGATGCCAGCACCACCAGGTTCATAACTCTGCTTCACACCCCTCCCCCACCTCAGATCTGCCCATGTGCTTTGTGAGAGAGGCAGTGACGTAACACAAAATGTGGGGGGCCCCCTGCGAGCCATGCTGTAGGGGCCCCCCACCTCCCAACTCGGCAACAAATCACGGGTCGTGCCACAATCTGGGCCGGCCTAGATTATGGAGCTTGCACAATACACACAAAAGTGCTGCTCAAGTGGTATCCCGCACACTGTACTAGGAGAAAGATACAAATATGTGTTTTAATGCAACATACAGCACACTTTCTGAGAAAAACTGGCTAAAAAGCCAGAGGGTTTGCAATTGTTTTGTAGGGCAATGCCAATCCAATACACGCAAGTCACCAACAGTGCACAGGGACATTACTGCTTTTCTATTAGAAATGACATGACGCATTGAAAAAATGTCAATGCAGACACATAATAACATTACAGTAAAGCATGCCAGGCCACATTTAGACATAACTAGACTGGTTGCAGCAAAGTTCCAGTCGAAGCATTAACACTCATCAAGAAGAGAGCACACTTTCAAGCACGGGTCTCTACGGCCTCTAACAACACGGCCGAACTCTTTGAAATCTGCAAGGAACTGGTCAATCCTATTGCAGTCTCTACGTCTCCCTGTTCCCTCCCAAGCCTTCTGTATGGCTCTGGCCTCTCACCTCTCCGCTAAAGCTCAGGAAATACTGTCCTCTATCTCCTCTTCCTCTCCCTCTTCCACTCTCTGCCCCACTTTGGCCATCTCTACCTCTCCTCCTCCTTTCTCCTTTTTCTCTCGGAAAACACCTGACGAGGTTTCTAGACAAGTCTGATCTATGAAAGTGTTGTCCATACAGGTGCTCCCCTGCTCCTCTAGAACCATCAAGGACCATATTGACACCCTCACTTGGCCAATTTCTGTAATCAATCTTTCACCACTGGAACGTTCCCCTCTCCCTTTAAGGACTCCCTTGTGCACCCACTCCTCAAGAAGCCGTCTTCCGATCCTACCTGCTCGGCAAACTATCGCCCAATCTCCATCACCCCTTTCCTGGTGAAACTCTTGGAAAAGCGGACCATCTCCCAGCTTACTCTCCACACTGAATCTGTTGGTTTTCCCCATGGCCATCAGTCTGCTTCAGAGCTGCCAGAGGCACTGAAACTGATCTCCTGAACACCCGTGAAGATCTGCTCTCTAACCTTGATTCCAGCATTCCTTCGGTCCTAATCCTCCTTGATCTTTCCTCTACTTTCAACACAGTCAACCACGCCATCCTGATCAATTGACTACGTGAGAACCTGGGCATCACAGATCAGGCCCTGGAGTGGTTAATCTCCTTCCTCTTGGACTGCCCTTCCCAGGAGCAACTTGGTCCCTTTCTCTCTGCCACCTCTCTACCTGTGATGTTCCACAGGGCTCTATCCTCTCACCCTGGTTTTTCTACCTCTACTTGGCCCCTTTGGCAAACCTGATCTCTTCCTTCTCCTCTAACTTTCAGTGTTATGCAGATGACACTCTGCTTCCCTTCAGGCTCCTCCCTCTGTCTATCCACGAGTCAGGATTGATGCGCCTCCAACGATCTCTGCCTTAATGTTATTAAGACAGAGATCCTTCTTATTGGGATCCCTGCCCCTGCTTACCCTATCACTCTGGCCGCCACATTGGGTCCTCTTCATTCGCCCTCCTGCCAGGCAAAAAACTTTGGTGTCATCTTCGACTCCACTCTCTCTTTCTCTCCTCACATCTCAGACATCACCAAGAAGTCCCACTACCAGCTGCTTCTCCTTAAAGGGACTCTTCCCTTTTTCACTTTCCCCCAGAAGCTCACTGTCTCCAGAGCCCTGTTTCTCTCTAGGCTGGGCGACTGCAACAGCCTCTTTCTCAATCTGCCTTCCTCTACTCTCCACCCTCTGCAACTAATCCAGAACAGGACTGTGAGACTTATCCTTGGCCTCAAGCCCAGGGATCGTATCTCTCCAGCCCTGAAATCTCTCCACTGGCTCCCGGTGGCTGCAAGGATCAAGTTCAAGACCCTTTGCATTGTCCACAAGGCTTTCCAGGGTTGGGGCCCAAACTACATCCAGCACTCTCTTCCAAAATACCTTCCTTCTCGAGCCCTTCCCCCAGCTACCTCCAACTCTCTAAGGATTAGATGCTTCTCCAGGCAGAGAGGGGGGTAGATCTCTCTCCTCTGCAGGTGCCCTCTCTGGAAGAGCCTCCCTGCACCTCTCAGTCTTGAGCAGGACCACCTGAAATTCTGCAAGCAGCTCAAAACCTATCTCTTCTCGTCTAATTTCTACCTCTCCCTCCCCTGCTGACCTACCTGACTTACCTTTTTGTTGTACTGACTGGTTGCTTGGCTACCCTCAGAGTCCCATTGAGTCCAGGGTCTTTCTTGATCAGTCACCCTTGCACTGCCTCCGGGCCTACTACGCACTTAGGGGCTGTAACTGTAACTCTACAGTCCCTTGTTCTCCTTGCACTACCCATAGCTGTGCTGCCCTGGCTGCACTTACTCAGACTATTACTGCCCTGTTTTCCCATCCCCTCTTCCTTGCACTTCCCCCCTCCCTTTCCCCTTGCATTTCTCATTCTCGCACTTGCACAATCTGAATGACACAAGGCCTAGTAAGATCATTTGTCTTGTCCTCCCTCTATCTTCCCTCCCTTGTCGCGCCTAGAAGCACTTGTGTACATGTGTGTTATAAATGACATGTCATATCATCTTATCACAGATGCCCAGAAAAATATACAATGCTGCAGTAAGAAACGGCAGCCCCCAAATGCCGGTTTAGCCTGGTAATTACACTTAACAGGACTGCTTTATCAGATATGCACAGTTAAAAAAAAGTCATGCCAAACTCTTAGCTTGGACATGGACAACCATTATGATTTATCGCACAATCCCGTCCCCCACACATCTCCTCTCCCTTCCACCACCTACCGGAACCTCCAAAATCAGCTCAATGGCCCAGAATTACCTTCATGTCCCTCTTCCTCTTCCCAGAACTTAGGTATGGGGCTCCTTGCCTCATAGGCAAGTACTGGGATGAGTAAGAGTGGGACGAGGAAGAGTGGGATTAGCAGTAATGAGGATTACAGATAGCAGATAGCTAATTCAGGCATTACCTCCATGTACCACTACCTCATCCCAGTACTTGTGTATGAGGCAGTGACGAGGGAGAATAGGACTAGAAGTAATGACAATTACCAATAAGTAATTAAGGCATTAAACACAAGTAGTGGCGTAACACCATTGATTTCACTGGGCTTCAGCTCTCCCCCCTTGAAATATTAGGCTCTGTTGACTCAACCTGGCTGACCTTCAGAGCAGTTGCCAGATAGAACAGGACACAGATGTTAAACGGCACCTGGGTTTCGCTGTTAACAAGGGCCCAGTAATTACTAACGTAAAGCATTTCACTGTTAGTACCTGCATTCAAATGCCAAATTTTCTAGGCAATTTAAATTGTGATGTGGGTGGTACTTGCATGCCAGGGGAGTGATTGTAAGGGTAGAGAGGGAACAGGAGACCGCTCATTCTCACAGCAGTACATAAGTGGGTGCTTTCAGACTTTAAGGAGAGAGTCAACTGCTTGTAACATTGAAGCTGCACTAGAATTGTCTCATTAAAATGCGTAAAGAAGTTAGGTGCTCCCACACAAATAAGTTTGCCCCTCGCCTACCACCCGTGAAGTTAGCACTTCTCCCAATATTTGAAGGATTAGCTTCCCTAAATGTAGGTTTTGTTGCGACCCTAAACACAAGCACACACACATTCACCTTATACACACACACGGACACCCAGCCATCCATATATTTTGCACTCTTTGACCATACAGGCATACCCAGGCAGCCATCCATACATTTAGGTGTACAACTTTTCACCATGCAGGCACACCCAAGCAGCCACTCGTACATTTAAGTGTGCACCCTTTCAACATAGAGGTACACGCACCCAGGCACCCACCCATACATGTAAGTATGCACCCTTTCACCGTACACGCACACACGCACACCCAGCCACCCATACATATGTGTGCACCTTTTCACCATACACTCACACAGGCAGCCACCTACACATTTAAGTGTACACCCTTTCACCATGCACTCACCCACGCACGCACACACCATGGGGTTTAGGGAAGCCCTATTACTTCAAAAAGAAATTGTTTCTTTTAGAAGTCACTCTGACTTCATAATGAAATTATTTCCGTTAAGGACCAAACCATAACGGAAATACTTTCTTTATGAAGGCAGAGTGACTTCAAAAATAAACTATTTCCTTTTGAAGTCAGGAGGGCTCCCCACCAACCCCATGACATGGATGCCTCCAGCCTGGGGTCTTCCATGTCATGGGGTGGGGGAGCCCTTGGACTTCAAAAATAACATTTTTTTGTTGTCACTCTGCATTCACAAAGAAATTATTTCTGTTGCAGAAATAATGTCTTTATGAATGCAGATGGAATTTCAAAAGAAACGTTTTTTTGCCACTAGCAGATAAGATTCGGACAAGATTCGGACCGAACACAGTCGTGCTGCCATAAGGATAGGGTGGAAACCCAAGGTCATCTCTTTGTAAGCGGATTACATACTATTATATCTAACAGACCCAAAGGTTCATTTGGCTAAAATACTAGATACTGTGGTGGGTTTGGTGGGCACTCTGGACTGCACCTGAATAGTAGCAAATCTGAAAATGTTCCGCTGTCAAACGAGACGATGGAACCCATGAACACTATGTGGTTGAAATAGGATCCTCATTTCGATCCGCTCTTTGGGGATAATGGTGTCACGTACTCATGACATAACCAGTTAACTGAATTGCGGGTCCTACACGGGGGTCCTTAAGGCTAAACTGCAGAAATGGGGGGGGTTACCAATGTCAATGGCTGCAAGACTATCCGTAATTAAAATTGTGGTGCTCCCCAAACTGCTCTGCATATTCAATAACATTGCACTATGGTCGGGCCACGCACTGTTTCATGACCTGACAGGCACATGCTCCTTTTTCTTTTGGGCGGGTGGGGTGGTGCGACTGAAATGGACACACTTGACAAGGCCAAATGAAGAGGGGGGTTCAATGCACCTGACTTTAAGCTCTATTACATGGTTGCGCAGGTACACTATGCTGCCTTCGGCGCTGATCCGGGGCCTCACCTACTGCACTCATGCCTTGAGAAGGTGCGTGCTGGTCCCACTTCCTTAACATCCTTACTGATAGGCAATACATACCAAGCGTGGCACCAACAGGACCATGTTGGGGCCACCTGCAGGCCATTGGGGAAAATGTCAGCTAGGGCAACTCAGACACCACTATACGACAGGCCTTTGCTCCAATGAGGAATCCTGCTGCTCCCCCTGACACAGGATGGTGGTATAATCAAAACCTGGAGCGCTGAGGGTGTCCACACAGCCAGCGATCTATATATGGAGGGTTGTTCTCTGGGATGGAAAGTACTGAAGACTGCAGTTGGAGGGGACCCTGTGCAGGCATTATATCATTTGCAGATGCACACAGCAGTGCATGCATTATGGCCTGCATTTACGGATGAGCCATCAACACAACCATGCTTCTCTTACATGCTGCACAGGTCTGCCGGTAAAGAAAAGTATCTCTGTTCTATATAAACTTTCACAATCAATGTCTACTGTAATGGGCGGAATGTACGATCAAGGTGGGACGAAGATCTCCAGGTAGAAGTTACAGACTCTCAATGGAAAGCACACTGTCTATTATCCAAGGGCATATCATTGAACTCAAAGTATAGACTTATACATTTCAAGATTTTGAATAGAGTATAATATCCCCCGGCGAGACTAAACATGCTTCGGACAAACGGGACAAAGTTATGCCCAAGATTTGGGTATGAAGATGCACATCTGTTGCACATGCTCTGGTCCTGCCCCAAACTAAAACCACCCTGTCTGAGATATTGGGGTAAAACTTGATCCTATCTCTATGCGATTGTATACTAGGCTATGTCTGCTGGGTGGGTGTAACCCAGCGCAGGTTCTTGAACTTGGGTTTACTGCTGGCCAAGAGAGCTATCCTCATGAGATGGACACACAAGCAACCGCCCACAAAAGAGACATGGATGCAGGACATTGTCTGGGCCAATGATACCAAAGAATTATACATCACCTTGGTGCCATGTGCCAGTAAGCCTAAGAACATTTTGGCTGAATTCCTGTCATACGTATCCAGGGCCACCCAGTCCCCCCGAAATCAGACTGTCACAACCTCCAACATTGCTGATACCTGTTTGTAAATGTGTATTTACCATGTTTGTACTGCGATTTGACCATGTCTCTCTGTTCAGTGTACGGTAATAATGTCGATATAAACCAAGTGCAATAAATAAACAGGTTAAGTAAAAGATTTTCAAAAGCATGAATCCTTCATTTTAGGGTTATACTCATTACGAGGTAAGCAGTAAAACTGCATGTAGGCGGCAGGCTACTGCCGACCCTGTAAAACTGTTACCGCCGCCTGACATCCCAGTGCTACCAGGATATCAGAAGCAGTGGTGGTACGGTTATTTCTCATTCCCTGGATAAGAAACCTGAAGCAGCGGCATCATTGGTGGTCCGGAAAGGGTGCCTGTACGTTGCTACCTGCACCCTTATTTCCAGACCGCCAACCTTATAATGAGGCCCAATTGATAATTTTCTTTATTTACTGCGTTCCATTTTGGGACTGCTAGTGCCTCATTTTCAGAACATATTATTTGCAACAGTGAGTGCCATTTTAAACTGTGAACCCCAGCACTGCTAGAACTATTAATCAGTCTCAATGTTTACCATCATCGTTGCTAGACACATGGCCCTGTAGATAAGGTGGACACCCCATGCGTGCATTCCAAACCTGCTCTTGCTTCACCCAAGGAAGTCTGAAGTGAAAAGTCTATGGACCTCATTACAAATCGCTCGGTATGGAAACAACGGTGGCGGTAAACCCGCCGCCACTGTTGTTTCCAGGCCGGGCGATCCCAACTCCTGCAGGCGGGAGGTGATGTTCCCGCCAGGTCTGACCTGGCGGGTTTAACACCGCCCGCCTGCAGGCGGACGAGGAAACACCGGCAGCATTACGAGATGCTGTCGGTGTTTCCCTGATCCCTATTCCCATTGAGTCCTATAGGACTCAATGGGGATTAACACCATTCGGCCTCTGTGATTCCCGGGAAACCGGGGTTGTAATGCCCCGGTAATTCCGGGAATCACGGAGGCGGAATGGTAATACGAGTCCGGCGGTAACCAGGCGGTTTTACCGCCTCGGTTACCGCCAGACTCGTAATGAGGCCCTATGATTCTATGAACATGAAGGATCCAGTGTAGATGTTTGTGTTACTGATTAGCTCTGCCCCTATCATCTGATGAAGAAGTCTATAGGTCCTATCTCAGCAAAGTATTTTCCAGTTAGTCCAATAAAAGATAGGAAACCTTGGTTTTGGTATGACAAGAATGTCAAAGAACTAAAACCTTTTCTATGATGGTAACATTTCTCTTTATGTTGGCAATCTCTCAGTAGGAGGAAGAGTCCCTTATGGAACTGGGACCTGCTGTAAAAGTGGCTTGGGTAGGGAGCCTCACGTCGCTCATGAGTGCATGCAGAACCACAGTATGGCCCCACTTTGGATGTGTGCGTGTGCACTAGGAGACAGGATCTAGGTGTGCTAGGTGGCCTTACATCTACTAGACTGTGCCTTTCATCATGCTGGCCTTAACCTCAGATGCCAGCACCACCAGGTTCATAACTCTGCTTCACACCCCTCCCCCACCTCAGATCTGCCCATGTGCTTTGTGAGAGAGGCAGTGACGTAACACAAAATGTGGGGGGCCCCTGCGAGCCATGCTGTAGGGGCCCCCCACCTCCCAACTCGGCAACAAATCACGGGTCGTGCCACAATCTGGGCCGGCCTAGATTATGGAGCTTGCACAATACACACAAAAGTGCTGCTCAAGTGGTATCCCGCACACTGTACTAGGAGAAAGATACAAATATGTGTTTTAATGCAACATACAGCACACTTTCTGAGAAAAACTGGCTAAAAAGCCAGAGGGTTTGCAATTGTTTTGTAGGGCAATGCCAATCCAATACACGCAAGTCACCAACAGTGCACAGGGACATTACTGCTTTTCTATTAGAAATGACATGACGCATTGAAAAAATGTCAATGCAGACACATAATAACATTACAGTAAAGCATGCCAGGCCACATTTAGACATAACTAGACTGGTTGCAGCAAAGTTCCAGTCGAAGCATTAACACTCATCAAGAAGAGAGCACACTTTCAAGCACGGGTCTCTACGGCCTCTAACAACACGGCCGAACTCTTTGAAATCTGCAAGGAACTGGTCAATCCTATTGCAGTCTCTACGTCTCCCTGTTCCCTCCCAAGCCTTCTGTATGGCTCTGGCCTCTCACCTCTCCGCTAAAGCTCAGGAAATACTGTCCTCTATCTCCTCTTCCTCTCCCTCTTCCACTCTCTGCCCCACTTTGGCCATCTCTACCTCTCCTCCTCCTTTCTCCTTTTTCTCTCGGAAAACACCTGACGAGGTTTCTAGACAAGTCTGATCTATGAAAGTGTTGTCCATACAGGTGCTCCCCTGCTCCTCTAGAACCATCAAGGACCATATTGACACCCTCACTTGGCCAATTTCTGTAATCAATCTTTCACCACTGGAACGTTCCCCTCTCCCTTTAAGGACTCCCTTGTGCACCCACTCCTCAAGAAGCCGTCTTCCGATCCTACGTGCTCGGCAAACTATCGCCCAATCTCCATCACCCCTTTCCTGGTGAAACTCTTGGAAAAGCGGACCATCTCCCAGCTTACTCTCCACACTGAATCTGTTGGTTTTCCCCATGGCCATCAGTCTGCTTCAGAGCTGCCAGAGGCACTGAAACTGATCTCCTGAACACCCGTGAAGATCTGCTCTCTAACCTTGATTCCAGCATTCCTTCGGTCCTAATCCTCCTTGATCTTTCCTCTACTTTCAACACAGTCAACCACGCCATCCTGATCAATTGACTACGTGAGAACCTGGGCATCACAGATCAGGCCCTGGAGTGGTTAATCTCCTTCCTCTTGGACTGCCCTTCCCAGGAGCAACTTGGTCCCTTTCTCTCTGCCACCTCTCTACCTGTGATGTTCCCCAGGGCTCTATCCTCTCACCCTGGTTTTTCTACCTCTACTTGGCCCCTTTGGCAAACCTGATCTCTTCCTTCTCCTCTAACTTTCAGTGTTATGCAGATGACACTCTGCTTCCCTTCAGGCTCCTCTCTCTGTCTATCCACGAGTCAGGATTGATGCGCCTCCAACGATCTCTGCCTTAATGTTATTAAGACAGAGATCCTTCTTATTGGGATCCCTGCCCCTGCTTACCCTATCACTCTGGCCGCCACATTGGGTCCTCTTCATTCGCCCTCCTGCCAGGCAAAAAACTTTGGTGTCATCTTCGACTCCACTCTCTCTTTCTCTCCTCACATCTCAGACATCACCAAGAAGTCCCACTACCAGCTGCTTCTCCTTAAAGGGACTCTTCCCTTTTTCACTTTCCCCCAGAAGCTCACTGTCTCCAGAGCCCTGTTTCTCTCTAGGCTGGGCGACTGCAACAGTCTCTTTCTCAATCTGCCTTCCTCTACTCTCCACCCTCTGCAACTAATCCAGAACAGGACTGTGAGACTTATCCTTGGCCTCAAGCCCAGGGATCGTATCTCTCCAGCCCTGAAATCTCTCCACTGGCTCCCGGTGGCTGCAAGGATCAAGTTCAAGACCCTTTGCATTGTCCACAAGGCTTTCCAGGGTTGGGGCCCAAACTACATCCAGCACTCTCTTCCAAAATACCTTCCTTCTCGAGCCCTTCCCCCAGCTACCTCCAACTCTCTAAGGATTAGATGCTTCTCCAGGCAGAGAGGGGGGTAGATCTCTCTCCTCTGCAGGTGCCCTCTCTGGAAGAGCCTCCCTGCACCTCTCAGTCTTGAGCAGGACCACCTGAAATTCTGCAAGCAGCTCAAAACCTATCTCTTCTCGTCTAATTTCTACCTCTCCCTCCCCTGCTGACCTACCTGACTTACCTTTTTGTTGTACTGACTGGTTGCTTGGCTACCCTCAGAGTCCCATTGAGTCCAGGGTCTTTCTTGATCAGTCACCCTTGCACTGCCTCCGGGCCTACTACGCACTTAGGGGCTGTAACTGTAACTCTACAGTCCCTTGTTCTCCTTGCACTACCCATAGCTGTGCTGCCCTGGCTGCACTTACTCAGACTATTACTGCCCTGTTTTCCCCTCCCCTCTTCCTTGCACTTCCCCCCTCCCTTTCCCCTTGCATTTCTCATTCTCGCACTTGCACAATCTGAATGACACAAGGCCTAGTAAGATCATTTGTCTTGTCCTCCCTCTATCTTCCCTCCCTTGTCGCGCCTAGAAGCACTTGTGTACATGTGTGTTATAAATGACATGTCATATCATCTTATCACAGATGCCCAGAAAAATATACAATGCTGCAGTAAGAAACGGCAGCCCCCAAATGCCGGTTTAGCCTGGTAATTACA
The DNA here is from genome assembly GCF_040938575.1 of Ambystoma mexicanum. Taxonomy (NCBI): domain Eukaryota; kingdom Metazoa; phylum Chordata; class Amphibia; order Caudata; family Ambystomatidae; genus Ambystoma; species Ambystoma mexicanum. The sequence continues at coordinate 1,141,965,574 of NC_090924.1, forward strand.
CTTAACAGGACTGCTTTATCAGATATGCACAGTTAAAAAAAAGTCATGCCAAACTCTTAGCTTGGACATGGACAACCATTATGATTTATCGCACAATCCCGTCCCCCACACATCTCCTCTCCCTTCCACCACCTACCGGAACCTCCAAAATCAGCTCAATGGCCCAGAATTACCTTCATGTCCCTCTTCCTCTTCCCAGAACTTAGGTATGGGGCTCCTTGCCTCATAGGCAAGTACTGGGATGAGTAAGAGTGGGACGAGGAAGAGTGGGATTAGCAGTAATGAGGATTACAGATAGCAGATAGCTAATTCAGGCATTACCTCCATGTACCACTACCTCATCCCAGTACTTGTGTATGAGGCAGTGACGAGGGAGAATAGGACTAGAAGTAATGACAATTACCAATAAGTAATTAAGGCATTAAACACAAGTAGTGGCGTAACACCATTGATTTCACTGGGCTTCAGCTCTCCCCCCTTGAAATATTAGGCTCTGTTGACTCAACCTGGCTGACCTTCAGAGCAGTTGCCAGATAGAACAGGACACAGATGTTAAACGGCACCTGGGTTTCGCTGTTAACAAGGGCCCAGTAATTACTAACGTAAAGCATTTCACTGTTAGTACCTGCATTCAAATGCCAAATTTTCTAGGCAATTTAAATTGTGATGTGGGTGGTACTTGCATGCCAGGGGAGTGATTGTAAGGGTAGAGAGGGAACAGGAGACCGCTCATTCTCACAGCAGTACATAAGTGGGTGCTTTCAGACTTTAAGGAGAGAGTCAACTGCTTGTAACATTGAAGCTGCACTAGAATTGTCTCATTAAAATGCGTAAAGAAGTTAGGTGCTCCCACACAAATAAGTTTGCCCCTCGCCTACCACCCGTGAAGTTAGCACTTCTCCCAATATTTGAAGGATTAGCTTCCCTAAATGTAGGTTTTGTTGCGACCCTAAACACAAGCACACACACATTCACCTTATACACACACACGGACACCCAGCCATCCATATATTTAGCACTCTTTGACCATACAGGCATACCCAGGCAGCCATCCATACATTTAAGTGTACAACTTTTCACCATACAGGCACACCCAAGCAGCCACTCGTACATTTAAGTGTGCACCCTTTCAACATAGAGGTACACGCACCCAGGCACCCACCCATACATGTAAGTATGCACCCTTTCACCGTACACGCACACACGCACACCCAGCCACCCATACATATGTGTGCACCTTTTCACCATACACTCACACAGGCAGCCACCTACACATTTAAGTGTACACCCTTTCACCATGCACTCACACACGCACGCACACACCATGGGGTTTAGGGAAGCCCTATTACTTCAAAAAGAAATTGTTTCTTTTAGAAGTCACTCTGACTTCATAATGAAATTATTTCCGTTAAGGACCAAACCATAACGGAAATACTTTCTTTATGAAGGCAGAGTGACTTCAAAAATAAACTATTTCCTTTTGAAGTCAGGAGGGCTCCCCACCAACCCCATGACATGGATGCCTCCAGCCTGGGGTCTTCCATGTCATGGGGTGGGGGAGCCCTTGGACTTCAAAATAACATTTTTTTGTTGTCACTCTGCATTCACAAAGAAATTATTTCTGTTGCAGAAATAATGTCTTTATGAATGCAGATGGAATTTCAAAAGAAACGTTTTTTTGCCACTAGCAGATAAGATTCGGACAAGATTCGGACCGAACACAGTCGTGCTGCCATAAGGATAGGGTGGAAACCCAAGGTCATCTCTTTGTAAGCGGATTACATACTATTATATCTAACAGACCCAAAGGTTCATTTGGCTAAAATACTAGATACTGTGGTGGGTTTGGTGGGCACTCTGGACTGCACCTGAATAGTAGCAAATCTGAAAATGTTCCGCTGTCAAACGAGACGATGGAACCCATGAACACTATGTGGTTGAAATAGGATCCTCATTTTGATCCGCTCTTTGGGGATAATGGTGTCACGTACTCATGACATAACCAGTTAACTGAATTGCGGGTCCTACACGGGGGTCCTTAAGGCTAAACTGCAGAAATGGGGGGGGTTACCAATGTCAATGGCTGCAAGACTATCCGTAATTAAAATTGTGGTGCTCCCCAAACTGCTCTGCATATTCAATAACATTGCACTATGGTCGGGCCACGCACTGTTTCATGACCTGACAGCCACATGCTCCTTTTTCTTTTGGGCGGGTGGGGTGGTGCGACTGAAATGGACACACTTGACAAGGCCAAATGAAGAGGGGGGTTCAATGCACCTGACTTTAAGCTCTATTACATGGTTGCGCAGGTACACTATGCTTCCTTCGGCGCTGATCCGGGGCCTCACCTACTGCACTCATGCCTTGAGAAGGTGCGTGCTGGTCCCACTTCCTTAACATCCTTACTGATAGGCAATACATACCAAGCGTGGCACCAACAGGACCATGTTGGGGCCACCTGCAGGCCATGGGGGAAAATGTCAGCTAGGGCAACTCAGACACCACTATACGACAGGCCTTTGCTCCAATGAGGAATCCTGCTGCTCCCCCTGACACAGGATGGTGGTATAATCAAAACCTGGAGCGCTGAGGGTGTCCACACAGCCAGCGATCTATATTTGGAGGGTTGTTCTCTGGGATGGAAAGTACTGAAGACTGCAGTTGGAGGGGACCCTGTGCAGGCATTATATCATTTGCAGATGCACACAGCAGTGCATGCATTATGGCCTGCATTTACGGATGAGCCATCAACACAACCATGCTTCTCTTACATGCTGCACAGGTCTGCCGGTAAAGAAAAGTATCTCTGTTCTATATAAACTTTCACAATCAATGTCTACTGTAATGGGCGGAATGTACGATCAAGGTGGGACGAAGATCTCCAGGTAGAAGTTACAGACTCTCAATGGAAAGCACACTGTCTATTATCCAAGGGCATATCACTGAACTCAAAGTATAGACTTATACATTTCAAGATTTTGAATAGAGTATAATATGCCCCGGCGAGACTAAACATGCTTCGGACAAACGGGACAAAGTTATGCCCAAGATTTGGGTATGAAGATGCACATCTGTTGCACATGCTCTGGTCCTGCCCCAAACTAAAACCACCCTGTCTGAGATATTGGGGTAAAACTTGATCCTATCTCTATGCGATTGTATACTAGGCTATGTCTGCTGGGTGGGTGTAACCCAGCGCAGGTTCTTGAACTTGGGTTTACTGCTGGCCAAGAGAGCTATCCTCATGAGATGGACACACAAGCAACCGCCCACAAAAGAGACATGGATGCAGGACATTGTCTGGGCCAATGATACCAAAGAATTATACATCACCTTGGTGCCATGTGCCAGTAAGCCTAAGAACATTTTGGCTGAATTCCTGTCATACGTATCCAGGGCCACCCAGTCCCCCCGAAATCAGACTGTCACAACCTCCAACATTGCTGATACCTGTTTGTAAATGTGTATTTACCATGTTTGTACTGCGATTTGACCATGTCTCTCTGTTCAGTGTACGGTAATAATGTCGATATAAACCAAGTGCAATAAATAAACAGGTTAAGTAAAAGAATTTCAAAAGCATGAATCCTTCATTTTAGGGTTATACTCATTACGAGGTAAGCAGTAAAACTGCATGTAGGCGGCAGGCTACTGCCGACCCTGTAAAACTGTTACCGCCGCCTGACATCCCAGTGCTACCAGGATATCAGAAGCAGTGGTGGTACGGTTATTTCTCATTCCCGGGATAAGAAACCTGAAGCAGCGGCATCATTGGTGGTCCGGAAAGGGTGCCTGTACGTTGCTACCTGCACCCTTATTTCCAGACCGCCAACCTTATAATGAGGCCCAATTGATAATTTTCTTTATTTACTGCGTTCCATTTTGGGACTGCTAGTGCCTCATTTTCAGAACATATTATTTGCAACAGTGAGTGCCATTTTAAACTGTGAACCCCAGCACTGCTAGAACTATTAATCAGTCTCAATGTTTACCATCATCGTTGCTAGACACATGGCCCTGTAGATAAGGTGGACACCCCATGCGTGCATTCCAAACCTGCTCTTGCTTCACCCAAGGAAGTCTGAAGTGAAAAGTCTATGGACCTCATTACAAATCGCTCGGTATGGAAACAACGGTGGCGGTAAACCCGCCGCCACTGTTGTTTCCATGCCGGGCGATCCCAACTCCTGCAGGCGGGAGGTGATGTTCCCGCCAGGTCTGACCTGGCGGGTTTAACACCGCCCGCCTGCAGGCGGACGAGGAAACACCGGCAGCATTACGAGATGCTGCCGGTGTTTCCCTGATCCCTATTCCCATTGAGTCCTATAGGACTCAATGGGGATTAACACCATTCCGCCTCTGTGATTCCCGGGAAACCGGGGTTGTAATGCCCCGGTAATTCCGGGAATCACGGAGGCGGAATGGTAATACGAGTCCGGCGGTAACCAGGCGGTTTTACCGCCTCGGTTACCGCCAGACTCGTAATGAGGCCCTATGATTCTATGAACATGAAGGATACAGTGTAGATGTTTGTGTTACTGATTAGCTCTGCCCCTATCATGTGATGAAGAAGTCTATAGGTCCTATCTCAGCAAAGTATTTTCCAGCTAGTCCAATAAAAGATAGGAAACCTTGGTTTTGGTATGACAAGAATGTCAAAGAACTAAAACCTTTTCTATGATGGTAACATTTCTCTTTATGTTGGCAATCTCTCAGTAGGAGGAAGAGTCCCTTATGGAACTGGGACCTGCTGTAAAAGTGGCTTGGGTAGGGAGCCTCACGTCACTCATGAGTGCATGCAGAACCACAGTATGGCCCCACTTTGGATGTGTGCGTGTGCACTAGGAGACAGGATCTAGGTGTGCTAGGTGGCCTTACATCTACTAGACTGTGCCTTTCATCATGCTGGCCTTAACCTCAGATGCCAGCACCACCAGGTTCATAACTCTGCTTCACACCCCTCCGCCACCTCAGATCTGCCCATGTGCTTTGTGAGAGAGGCAGTGACGTAACACAAAATGTGGGGGGCCCCCCTGTGAGCCATGCTGTGGGGGGCCCCCACCTCCCAACTCGGCAACAAATCACGGGTCGTGCCACAATCTGGGCCGGCCTAGATTATGGAGCTTGCAAAATACACACAACCGTGCTGCTCAAGGGGTATGCCGCACACTGTACTAGGAGAAAGATACAAATATGTGTTTTAATGCAACATACAGCACACTTTCTGAGAAAAACTGGCTAAAAAGCCAGAGGGTTTGCAATTGTTTTGTAGGGCAATGCCAATCCAATACACGCAAGTCACCAACAGTGCACAGGGACATTACTGCTTTTCTATTAGAAATGACATGAAGCATTGAAAAAATGTCAATGCAGACACATAATAACATTACAGTAAAGCATGCCAGGCCACATTTAGACATAACTAGACTGGTTGCAGCAAAGTTCCAGTCGAAGCATTAACACTCATCAAGAAGAGAGCACACTTCACTTTCAAGCACGGGTCTCTACGGCCTCTAACAACACGGCCGAACTCTTTGAAATCTGCAAGGAACTGGTCAATCCTATTGCAGTCTCTACGTCTCCCTGTTCCCTCCCAAGCCTTCTGTATGGCTCTGGCCTCTCACCTCTCCGCTAAAGCTCAGGAAATACTGTCCTCTATCTCCTCTTCCTCTCCCTCTTCCACTCTCTGCCCCACTTTGGCCATCTCTACCTCTCCTCCTCCTTTCTCCTTTTTCTCTCGGAAAACACCTGACGAGATTTCTAGACAAGTCTGATCTATGAAAGTGTTGTCCATACAGGTGCTCCCCTGCTCCTCTAGAACCATCAAGGACCATATTGACACCCTCACTTGGCCAATTTCTGTAATCAATCTTTCACCACTGGAACGTTCCCCTCTCCCTTTAAGGACTCCCTTGTGCACCCACTCCTCAAGAAGCCGTCTTCCGATCCTACCTGCTCGCAAACTATCGCCCAATCTCCATCACCCCTTTCCTGGTGAAACTCTTGGAAAAGCTGACCATCTCCCAGCTTACTCTCCACACTGAATCTGTTGGTTTTCCCCATGGCCATCAGTCTGCTTCAGAGCTTCCAGAGGCACGGAAACTGATCTCCTGAACACCCGTGAAGATCTGCTCTCTAACCTTGATTCCAGCATTCCTTCGGTCCTAATCCTCCTTGATCTTTCCTCTACTTTCAACACAGTCAACCACGCCATCCTGATCAAGTGACTACGTGAGAACCTGGGCATCACAGATCAGGCCCTGGAGTGGTTGATCTCCTTCCTCTTGGACTGCCCTTCCCAGGAGCAACTTGGTCCCTTTCTCTCTGCCACCTCTCTACCTGTGATGTTCCCCAGGGCTCTATCCTCTCACCCTGGTTTTTCTACCTCTACTTGGCCCCTTTGGCACACCTGATCTCTTCCTTCTCCTCTACCTTTCAGTGTAATGCAGATGACACTCTGCTTCCCTTCAGGCTCCTCTCTCTGTCTATCCACGAGTCAGGATTGATGCGCCTCCAACGATCTCTGCCTTAATGCTATTAAGACAGAGATCCTTCTTATTGGGATCCCTGCCCCTGCTTACCCTATCACTCTGGCCGCCACATTGGGTCCTCTTCATTCGCCTTCCTGCCAGGCAAAACACTTTGGTGTCATCTTCGACTCCACTCTCTCTTTCTCTCCTCACATCTCAGACATCACCAAGAAGTCCCACTACCAGCTGCTTCTCCTTAAAGGGACTCTTCCCTTTTTCACTTTCCCCCAGAAGCTCACTGTCTCCAGAGCCCTGTTTCTCTCTAGGCTGGATGACTGCAACAGCCTCTTTCTCAATCTGCCTTCCTCTACTCTCCACCCTCTGCAACTAATCCAGAACAGGACTGTGAGACTTATCCTTGGCCTCAAGCCCAGGGATCGTATCTCTCCAGCCCTGAAATCTCTCCACTGGCTCCCGGTGGCTGCAAGGATCAAGTTCAAGCCCCTTTGCATTGTCCACAAGGATTTCCAGGGTTGGGGCCCAGACTACATCCAGCACTCTCTTCCAAAATACCTTCCTTCTCGAGCCCTTCCCCCAGCTACCTCCAACTCTCTAAGGATTAGACGCTTCTCCAGGCAGAGAGGGGGTTAGATCTCTCTCCTCTGCAGGTGCCCTCTCTGGAAGAGCCTCCCTGCACCTCTCAGTCTTGAGCAGGACCACCTGAAATTCTGCAAGCAGCTCAAAACCTATCTCTTCTCGTCTGATTTCTACCTCTCCCTCCCCTGCTGACCTACCTTACTTACCTTTCTGTTGTACTGACTGGTTGCTTGGCTACCCTCAGAGTCCCATTGAGTCCAGGGTCTTTCTTGATCAGTCACCCTTGCACTGCCTCCGGGCCTACTACGCACTTAGGGGCTGTAACTGTAACTCTACAGTCCCTTGTTCACCTTGCACTACCCATAGCTGTGCTGCCCTGGCTGCACTTACTCAGACTATTACTGCCCTGTTTTCCCCTCCCCTCTTCCTTGCACTTCCCCCCTCCCTTTCCCCTTGGATTTCTCATTCTCGCACTTGCACAATCTGAATGACACAAGGCCTAGTAAGATCATTTGTCTTGTCCTCCCTCTATCTTCCCTCCCTTGTCGCGCCTAGAAGCACTTGTGTACATGTGTGTTATAAATGACATGTCATATCATCTTATCACAGATGCCCAGAAAAATATACAATGCTGCAGTAAGAAACGGCAGCCACCAAATGCCGGTTTAGCCTGGTAATTACACTTAACAGGACTGCTTTATCAGATATGCGCAGTTAAAAAAAAGTCATGCCAAACTGAGGAATGACTGGACTGCTTAGATTGGACATGGACAACCATTATGATTTATCGCACAATCCCGTCCCCCACACATCTCCTCTCCCTTCCACCACCTACCGCAACCTCCAAAATCAGCTCAATGGCCTAGAATTACCTTCATGTCCCTCTTCCTCTTCCCAGAACTTAGGTATGGGGCTCCTTGCCTCATAGGCAAGTACTGGGATGAGGAAGAGTGGGACGAGGAAGAGTGGGATTAGCAGTAATGAGGATTACAGATAGCAGATAGCTAATTCAGGCATTACCTCCATGTACCACTACCTCATCCCAGTACTTGTGTATGAGGCAGTGACGAGGGAGAATAGGACTAGAAGTAATAACAATTACCAATAAGTAATTAAGGCATTACACACAAGTAGTGGAGTAACACCATTGATTTCATTGGGCTTCAGCTCTCCCCCCTTGAAATATTAGGCTCTGTTGACTCAACCTGGCTGACCTTCAGAGCAGTTGCCAGATAGAACAGGACACAGATGTTAAACGGCACCTGGGTTTCGCTGTTAACAAGGGCCCAGTAATTACTAACGTAAAGCATTTCACTGTTAGTACCTGCATTCAAATGCCAAATTTTCTAGGCAATTTAAATCGTGATGTGGGTGGTACTTGCATGCCAGGGGAGTGATTGTAAGGGTAGAGAGGGAACAGGAGACCGCTCATTCTCACAGCAGTACATAAGTGGGTGCTTTCAGACTTTAAGGAAGAGTCAACTGCTTGTAACATTGAAGCTGCACTAGAATTGGCTCATTAAAATGCGTAACGAAGTTAGATGCTCCCACACAAATAAGTTTGCCCCTCGCCCACCACCCGTGAAGTTAGCACTTCTCCCAATATTTGAAGGATTAGCTTCCCTAAATGTGGGTTTTGTTGCGACCCTAAACACAAGCACACACACCATTCACCTTATACATACACACGGACACCCAGCCATCCATATATTTTGGACTCTTTCACCATACAGGCATACCCAGGCAGCCATCCATACATTTAAGTGTACAACTTTTCACCATACAGGCACACCCAAGCAGCCACTCGTACATTTAAGTGTGCACCCTTTCAACATAGAGGCACACGCACCCAGGCACCCACCCATACATGTAAGTATGCACCCTTTCACCGTACATGCACACACGCACACCCAGCCAATCATACATATGTGTGCACCTTTTCACAGTACACTCACACAGGCAGCCACCTACACATTTAAGTGTACACCCTTTCACCATGCACTCACACACGCACGCACACACCATGGGGTTTAGGGAAGCCCTATTACTTCAAAAAGAAATTGGTTCTTTTAGAAGTCACTCTGACTTCATAATGAAATTATTTCCGTTAAGGACCAAACCATAACGGAAATACTTTCTTTATGAAGGCAGAGTGACTTCAAAAATAAACTATTTCCTTTTGAAGTCAGGAGGGCTCCCCACCCACCCCATGACATGGATGCCTCCAGCCTGGGGTATTCCATTTCATGGGGTGGGGGAGCCCTTGGACTTCAAAAATAACATTTTTTTGTTGTCACTCTGCATTCACAAAGAAATTATTTCTGTTGCAGAAATAATTTCTTTATGAATGCAGATGGAATTTCAAAAGAAACATTTTTGTAAAAAATAAAATAAAATTGAATTTTTTTTTTTCATTTTTGTTTCTCCGAGTGGGGCCCCATCCCAGGACTTGTCCTACCGGTGCCCCCTGCACCGGGGTGGGTGTGGGGGCCCCCGTTACGCCAGTAGGGAGAGGTCCTCTTAGAGTACATAGGTTGCCAGAGCCCGCCAGCATCAGCACCACCACCTCTTGGGTGTCCTGTTGCAGACCCCTCAAACACCTTGAACTGAACTTGCCCGGTACAGGGCTTGTGATATCCATATGCCCACACCACCTTCCATCTATCGGTCTGTGAATACCATTACACAGCTCTAAGCCACCAGATTCTGGTGCCACCACTTCTTGGACTCCCGCTCTCATAAAGGTACATATGGTTCCCTTGCCCTTTTCATATCTCCCTTTACACAGTTTTCATTCATGCGCCTCATGTTAACAATGCTCCATTCCTTTTCTTTTTACTTCTTTTCGCTCCTCACTATAGGAATATTGACTGATACACATTCCTATTTCTTCCACACACTCCCTACGGTTTGATCTGCACTCTGAAACTTTCCATGAAATAACATTTCTTCTACTCCGGACCCTCACCACCTTCTCTTTTTGTTTTCCTTTGAATATCATTATATTTCTTTTTTTCCAAACCCCACTGCTTTGCTTTCTTAATAGTTAATTGCTTCCCATCCCCATCCAGCGTATTCTTCTTTATGTGAAGGTGTTGAATCTCTACTAACTCTTGATCTGCTCTTTGACTTTTTTTCTGAGGGGTCTTTAGCCTTCATCTTCAAACCAACCATTCGGCCTGTTCTTTTTTCCACATCATGAGTTATTTTGATTAGTCTTCACTCGCTACCCCTCCCAATCACATCTCTGATCCTTCTCTTGACCTATTCTTCCTCAACCTCCCTTCTGAATCCCCCCTGTGTTCCTTTCCTTTTCTCATTGATCATGTCTGTCTGATTCCTACCTATAACCTGCCTTCCCCCTTCTTTTGCACTTTCAACTTTCTCGTTTATGTGTTGTAATCTCTCCAGCTTTCTACCTCCTTGCCAGACCCCTACAACCTCTTCTGTTTTTCTTCCTTTACTCTTCTTTCAGAAATCCCCTACTGTCTCCTGCTGCAATGCACCAACCCTACTGCAGCACCATGCATCCTCTTCAATATGCACTCATCTCCCGGATACTTTCTCAATATCTTCCTTGCATGATTTCTCTTCCCAAATCATCTTTCTTATTTAGATCCTTTCCTCTTACCTGTGTAAGGGAGGAAGGGTCTTTTTGCCCCTCCTCCCCCCTGTACATTCTGCATAAAAGACTCCATCTTATTACTAGGCCGCACAATGAATTCTAAAATGCCTTCTCTCCTATCAGTCAGCGCCGCACACAGCCAGCCCTGACACCCCGCCACCTCCTCCCCTGTCTGCGCTGCACCGGCCCTTTTTTCACAGAAGCCCATGCACGAATTGTTGCAAACAAATACATTATTCTTTCTCTTCCTCTGAGCGCATTGCCCTGTGTGTGTCCGGGGCAAATCTTGACTTGTGTACTCATCCGTCTCCACAAACCTGCTCCTTCGACCCCCACCTTTAGAAATGACTGCCTGCACAACATTTTGCCCATCTATTCTCCTTTCATGTAACTGTTTGCAAGACCCTTCCACATGGACCACCCTAAATTGCCCCCCATATATTTAATCCTGTGTGATCATATATATCCCCTTTGACCAACACCCATCAATCCATTCGTTTGAACCATGAGGCACCAGGGAGAATGAATCTTAGATCAAAACCTCCAGATAAGGCACCTGGGAAAAAGGGCCTCTGCACCCCTGCCCCCTTAAAGGCTGGGTTAGAATGTGTATATGCTTACCCATGATTTATAGGCGACCCCTCTTTCTGGTACCAATTTTATGCCCAGCATTAATCTTTGCATTCCAATGATTAATGTGTAGTTATGATTAGCTAGAACAGTTACATCTTGTAAATAAAAAAGTACCATGGGCAATGGCTAACAGAGATTAAGGGGGAAGGGCCATCTCAAATATGGCCAGAAGGAGGGTCTTTCGATAAGACGGTGTTGGATCTTGTGGTAACATATTTAATGGCCAAATGTAAATGGAAGCAGCTCCAAAATAGAAGGGAAGCACTGGATCTCTGGAGGATGTTTGAAGAAACACCTCCTGCAAGTAATAAGGAAAAGGAATCACAACCTGTAGTGGCCACAAACCAGGAGGGAGGAGGGGAAAAAAGGAAGCAGAGGAACCAAAAAATCTGTACCCATTGCTGACAAAACCTGCTGAAGGGTATTGTGACCCGCTGTATTTACCCCAACCAAGTGCACCAACTACGCCTGCAGTAGCACCTCCTCCCCCTTATGACCCCAAGGGTCTATATGCTCCAACAAGCACACCCCCAACCCACATAGGACACATCACTCAAAATTTAGAAGACCAAATGGCCAATACACAGGCAGAGTTGTCCCGACTAAGAACCCTGTGTGAAAGTACACTATCGTTGCCAGGGAGAGTGCAGACACCGACACCGCCACCATCGTAAAACTCTTCCATCGTAGCAGAGGATGAGTGGAAGTCTGAGGCAAGGTAGCATGTCATCCGACAGAGAAGAGGAATGTTGGAGCAACATTGATGAGTACAAGGAAGGAGCGACAGGAGGGGGTCTGCAAGTACAGTTTCTGATGCCACAGGTGGGAGGGGAAGAAGAAGGTTGGCAAGGAAGGCTAAGGAACAGGGTGAGGAGAATGGCGCTGGCAAAGTAAAGAGGAACAAAGGCAAGTAAAGGCATGGGAGAACAAATCTACAGATGCACCTCATCCATAAAGGGGCGTGAAGGACTCATTACGTGCCTTTGGCACCGATGGATAAAACCAATTTGTTGAAAGCGCTACCCCTGCTCTCCGGGGGTGCGAGTAAATGGATATATGCCCTTGAGAAGAATACTGCAGGGGTTCCATTAGCCATAGGGGATATCAAGAGCATGTTAGTGTCTGCAGTGGTTGATCAAGTAGACGGGGTGTGGGTGAGGGGGGTTCCCGTGAGTAACAAAGGACTGTGACCGGAATTATGGGGCATCATTTAATAACATGAGAGCACAGGTGTGGGATGCACTGAGGTAAACTTTCCCTGATACCCCCAATTTACATTTGGTGATGGAATGCGCAATGGGGGACGGGAAAGATGCTGCGCAATACATTGTTGGGTGCAGGATATGTGGAGGGCAGAGACGGGCACAGCCTGGGACCAGTCAACCCCCCTCTTTTACTTCAATATCAAGAGAGGCCTCCCGAAAGAGGCACAAAAGACCCTTGACAAAATTGCTGGGATAGACGCCAAGGGATGGCCAGAAATACAAAGCATCATAGTACATCATTTTAGGAGGATCAAAGAAAGGGAGAAAGAACTAGCACAGAAAAGATTGGCAGACGAAGCAAAACTCGTACAAAATAAGTTGGTAAAGGACGCAGCGATAACAGCCGCACTGCCTCCAAAAAGGCAGTGAAACAAGGAGGAGGGGCCAACAGCAGTGCAGGCTAGGATGGCAGCCACATGGGCAGTAAATGGTCAGGAACAATGGGCTGGAGAAGAGCAGTACAGAGGGCCCCAGTGGCAAGGAAGGCCTGGACGTGGAAGAGGTGGGTACAGGGGACAGAGAGGGGGGTATGGCCCAGAGCAGGAGGACAGGGTGCATGTTGGTCATGTGGGAGGTAGGGCCATTTTGCGAGGGAATTTCTTACCGGCCCATGGTGTAGTATCACAACACACAAGGATTTAATAATGAACAACAATATGCCATCCCCACCCAAGTAGTCCTCCTTATGGGTTACCCTTGGGAAGCTACGGACAAGGGGAACAGGGTGACACCCGGTTCAGACAAGGGCACAGAGCACCACCACAGCGATACAACAACGATTAACATACCAAAAACAAATGGAGAACACGCACAATAACCCTTTCGCCACCACTGCTAATGGCGCACCAGCACCATTTCAGGGAACAACTATGGTTGGGGAGAATGTATTCTCTTTCCCTGGCACAAACACACACCAAGACTAGGACAGCCCACAGAGAGCACTTGCGTGTCCAGTCCTATGAACTACCCTATGTCCAGATGAGGAACCACTGGTGAGGGTGGAGATAGGAGACAGACAGTTCATCTTCATGGTGGATTCAGGAGAGGAGAAACCTTACCTAATGGAAGGCAGGTTTCCGCTGTCAGGCAAACATTTGGAAACGCAGGGATTTTCTGGGGCAGTGGTCATGGTTCCATACACTAAGCATTTGGATGTAAAGATAGGGGGGAAAACAGTGCGAGCACCCCTATTGTATCACAAAGACACGCCAGTAAACTTGATGGGAAGGGACCTCCTTAGCAAGCTCAATATGACTATTTCCTTCACTGAAAGGGGTATAGTGTGCTCAACCCCGGGAATATGCCACCTCCGAGCAATGCTGTTGATTAACACAATAGCAAATGAAACAGTCATCTGAGGGGTGCCCACTAATGCAGATATGTTTGCGTATGGGATACAGGTCCTGGCAAGAATAGTGCACGATAGGAAGCTCGTAGCTGCCCCTGAAATATTACCAGGTACCATCCTCTCCCTAGATCTGCAGGGAGTACAAGTATCAGCTGGATGTATTGTGGCAATAGGTCTGGACACGCACGGATGCAAATGGTGAACAGTACTGTGCATAGACCCAAACATAGCACTGCGCGATCTAACAGAAGATGAGCTGTTCACTGACAATGACAATGATGGGGAGATAATAATGGAAATATGTATGCCATGTGATATAATGATCCAAAACAGACAAGTATGTATGTACCAATACAGCCATTTGCACTTAATCCATCGCTATCCCCCACGAGCGGACCTGTTCACATCATCCCTCCGGCACCAATGGACGCTCTCCACCTCTCTCCCTGAGAGGGAGCATGAGGCCTCATGCCCCGGGAACCATATCACCATCACTTCTCTGTGTGAACCCAGTCACTCAACCACCATCTGGCACCAACGGACCTGGACACTTTTGTGTGAATTAGTCACCTCCAACCACCCTCCGGCACCAACGGACCCCTCTTTCCTCCCCACCTGAGAGGCCTCAGGAGGGGCCCTAGGGCACCCAAGCCCTTCTTCTCACACTAACACAGACACACCAAAAGCATTACCACAATTTTAACCTCCACCAATGCCCGATCAGAAATAATCTTCAGCCAACAAAGCCCCAGGAGCACCCCCATGAATCTATGTCCCTTTGCAACTCGCAGGTACCAACCTGGACAATCCACAAGAGCGTGGGTGGATTACAACCCACTGAACGCAACCTGGATACCCTCGAGCTCCCAAGCCAATTCCCCTTGTTTGAATCCACAATCCAATTACGGACTGACACCAACCAGGTGAGCCACACTCATTAACCAACAAACCTAACTATCTTTTGACTTACAATCACCCATCTTCTGACCAGACTAACACTTTTCCAAAACCCTTCCACCCTTATTTCTCTTTTCCAAACTGCTCTCACTACAAATGTTATTCTTACCAAAATGTTTACTATGAATTGAATTCTGCCTATTCGCTATACTATTGTCTGAACGCTTTATATATGTTACCATGTATCTCACAACCACCCACAATCCCCACACAAAACTTTAATACTATGTCACCTCACAATGTATGGCACAATGCACCTCACAGTTATTCATACTCACCCTGCACCATGCACTACTAAATGCAATAAATGCAATATGTGATAATTTATGGTCCTACAGAATCTTGGCAGCCTTGATAAAGACCTGAATGGTGAAACACGTGTCGGCACCACATGCTAAACAATGCAAATTAAACCACAAGAGTTTACTGTATTAAACTCACCAGGAAATTGATTGAATCAAGGCACTACATGCTAAACAATGCAATTCAAACCGCTAGAGTTTACTGTATTAAACTCATCAAGAAATTGATTGAACCAACCAATAAAAACCCATAAATAACAATGAATTTTGTGGACTTTACCTACCTACTAAGCTGAATGGGGACAAGAAGCATTTTGTACATATATTACAACACACACGCCATTGGGGTAGAAACTAAAACCAAGCTACCAGGATACACAAAACAGGCACCACGATCACAGGCGTCCCAAGTTAGTTTCTACCTACTGGCTACTAGTGCACCAGATATCTGAGATCCAGGGCAAAGCAGCCCACAGTTACAAGTGCTCAACCAACCCCCAATTGATCCCGGTTTAGAGTCTCAACCAGAGTCTTTAGCTCACCATCCTCACAGAAGAGAAATATCCACTACATATCAGTCTTTGTCCTGCCCAAGGGCAGTCCAGCACCGAAATGCCTGGCAATTCTCCTCTGAACAAGAATACCAACAGCAACCCCAGACACGTGTTTTGGCCTGGTTGAGCCTCGTCAGTGAGGTGGAGCTGTGCCTCTCTACGAACAGTGAGCAAGGGTTCCACATCTGGATTATCCTCGTAATTTAGGGTGAAAACCCAAAGCTACTTTATATGCAAAAACATGGGGGGTTCTGGGAGTTTCTCTACTACTGGCCTATATCCCAGGTTGGAGTCTCAACCAGAGTCTTTAGATCACCATCCTTCCACAGAAGAGAAATTTCCACTGCATATCAGTCTTTGTCCTGCCCAAGGACAGTGCAGCACCGAAATGCCTGGCATCTATTTGCCCAGAGACAGGTAAAAAGCATGTGGGTGCAAAAGTAGTAAGAATGAGCGGCCATCCTCACTGTCCTCTTTCTGCTTGTGAGTGAGCGCCTAGATGCCTTAGGGCTTTGGCGCTATAGAAATGCTGTAACATATCATGACATAACAATGGAAGAAGGGGAGTATGAGATCATCGTACAAAAACGTCTACCAATGCATTACTCAGAATAAGCAGCAGAACTTGTAGCAATAACTGAAGCATTACATGCAGTAAAAGGATGTTCAGAAACAATTTACTGAGATTCGGCATACGTAACCACAATGGTACATGCTAGATTGTCCAGGTGGAGGACGAGAGGTTTCAGAAGGGCAGACGGGTCCCCAGTACAGCATGCAGAACTTTTAAATGAACTGATAGAACCTCTTGCAGAACCATCAGTAGTGGCTTTGGTAAAATTCCAAGCCCATACCAATAACAGTGATGTAATCTCACTAGGAAACGTCGCGGCATATGCCGCTGTAAAACAGGCAGCATACTTCCAAAAGCCCCAAGCAACAGAGTATTTGCTAAAAGGAAGCACGCAAGAGGAAAAAGAAGTTGGATATGATTCACTGCCCATCACACAGATAATTAATCTACAGAAAAGGGCCCCAATTGAGGAACAAAAAATAGGGTCAAAGAGGGGTTGGACACAGTTACCCACTGATCTCCTTTGGCGTCAAGGAAATACAGGTAAGGTAGTAACGCCTGTGGAATTATTACAGCTTGCATTCTAACAACTACATTTTCCAGCACACACAACAAAACAACACATAGCTGTGGACATTCACGAAGATTGATTTGTCCCGAATATCCAAGAGCACCTTCCCCAAATGACAATCGAATGTGTAACGTGTCAGACATACAACTCTGGAATGATGCTCAGGATGTTGCGAGGGACACTGCCCCACCCCATCAGGCCTTTCCGTGAGCTGCACATAATTACGCAGACATGGGAGAAAGGTGCAATGGAGCAAGATACCTAATAGTGGTGGTCTGCCCTGTTTCACGCTAGGTGGAAGCAGGAGCTTGTGCATACCCAGATACGAAATGCGCTGCAAAATTTTTGGTGAGAAAAGTGTTCCCGCGTTGGGGCATTTGTGATGTGATATGCTCCGACAATGGAACACACTTTGTTAACAACCTTTTTAAAGAAGTAACGTCACTACTGGGAATTAAACACAAGCATTGTTCCATTTACCACCGGTAAGCAAACAGACTGGTCGAGAAAATAAACGGACTCCTTAAAAGCAGACTGTCAAAGTTATGCCCCACCCTAAAAAAAAATTGGATTATTTCAATTACGAACACAACCAAGCAAAGACCACCACTTGTCTCCGCACAAAATAGTAACAGAAGACGCATACAAACCCTGCTGTCCCCAATGAGAAGAGCATCAGATGCTCATTGGACTGCCACAGTCCTGGGGGAGGAATTTAGGGAATACCTGACACAGCTTATACAAGCAGTGAGGAGCATAGCTAAACAAGTAGCCCCAGCCTTCACTAAGGAAAGCAAAAATTACACAAGCACTGCAGCAACACACAGTCCCATGACACAGTTAATGCCTGGGGAGTTGGTATACATGCAGAGTTTTGTGAGGAGATGGAATTCTCTGAGATTTCACGGCCCTTACGAGGTGATATATTGCACACCTTCCACAGTGAAGGTTAAGGGCCTGAAATATTGGATACACATCTCTGATGTTATAAAAGCACATGGCAGTGTGTTGCCAGAGGAGGAACAGCCAAATGAACAAGAAGTGGCTGTACCCTAATGGAACTAACTTCTAGTTGGAAGAGGTAGAAATGTTAATATCAGTACAACTAAGTGATTAATGAGTAGTCAAAAATGTAATAATGGTTGAATATATATATATATTTATATATGCAATATATCTAACTCACTCACTATCTCTCTCACTCACTCTCTCACAGTTTCACTCTCTCACTCTCTTACAGTCTCACATCTCACTCTCTCACTCTGTCACTCTCTCAATATGGAATGATATGTTTTTGCATAACTGAAAATGCACTTAACATATTGTATTCCACTTATGTAGGTACAAACAGGGCAGAAACGAGGGCCCTCAATGACAACGCGACAGAGATAGTTAGAAGAAGGGGCAACGTTAGCGCTACTAGAGCTTATTCGTACGAATGCAGCCTCTATTTTATGGCCATTGTATTCTCAACAATACTATTATGTTTAGGACTTTACTGGAGCATGTCTTTTATTTTAGAGGGCATAAAAGAAGGGACAATGTCTCCACAAATCTTACCTCTCTGTACAAGAATCATACAATGAAAGCCCCGCAGTTTGAGTACTCAACAATTAATAGTGATGAAAATGTGTTATATGTTTATAACAAGAACCAACCAACTTCTGATGTATTAATGCTGTCATATGCTCACCCACAGAAAACCTTTTAACCTACCTCAAATGACAATTACATGCACTTTAGGTCCCAAACACCCACCCCAAAAACCCCTCCTACTACACAGCATTGGCAACATAATTATAAACAAAATTAAATGGCGAATTTAGGCATTTTTCCTATCCGTTATCAAAGAATTATGAAGATACAAAATGGTCTAGGGGGAAAAACACAAGGAAAAGGCAAACCAAACGAATCAGATATGATGCTTATCATGGCCTAGGGTTGGATGCAGTAGAAGACCCCCATCATCCAGATCAGTCCAACAAATGGTACTCTGATATGAGCACCATAAGCAAACAAGCAACGAACGAAAGATGCTATGTGTGTTCCCTGATACCTCACGCATCAGGAACACCTAAGGACCTACTTCCACAGGAAACCCCCATAGAGGATGCCCACTGTCTTGTTCATCTTGCACTTTGCAGAATTCGAAGTACCTTCTAGGCACACACAGTAACGTTACAACTGCTTCAGAATGCGAAAACCTGTCACAGCAAACCTCAAGGAGTACTTTGTGCCAAGGAACCATTTTATGTCATAAAAGGGACAATGTTCTCAGAAAACAGATGGCAAGAGGAAACAGTGATGTGTAAGGCAGAAGCACTACGGGGATTGTCAGATAAAAATTTCAATGGGTCGAAAGAAGATGGTCCCAGCACATTGCCAAACTGACATGGGTAACAGCTCTTGAAAAATCAATCAAGATCCAACGCGAAGTGCAATCTGAACTTTGTTTCCACAGAGAAGGGACGGTGCCCATGGGATTAAAAAAAAACATGTAATTGAGGGGTACTTGTGCCCTAGTTATGCTGCATTTTGCCCTGATGGTGGTTCTGGAGAGCCATGTTCAGGGGGAGAGGGTGCCCGCCAGAATGTCCCCATCACCCCAGTCAACAACTGAAGAACCCCTCCCACATAGAATGCGCTGTATGAGGATAAGCTATAAGACAGAGTGTCACGCAAAAGGAGAGCATCAAACTATATCTCCAAAGACTCGTCCAATCATCTGGCATAGATAGCGGACCAGTTTAAACTATTCAACTCAGCAGAGACATTGCATCACTCATACCAAGCCAAATGGTTACAGATTCTGAGGTGGGAGCTGATCCAACTTGCAATCGACACTGAAGAAGGGTTCAACGTCATCAAGGTAGAACTAAGAGCCCTGCGGTTGATGACAATGCATAACCGCTATGCTTTGGACCTCTGCACAGCAATGGAAGGCAGTGTTTGCTGAAAAATCGGGAGTGCATGTTGCACATTCGTGCTTTCTGCAGATGCTGACAACGGGACACTATCACATGTAATCACTGCAGTACACAACCTCAGAGAAAGAATGAAGAAGGAGGTTGGTGTACAATCAAGTGACTGGTTCGACACAATTTTTGATTGGGTTCCTTCCTGGTTTGGGACTGCAATGAAGCTACTGGTCCCCATCATAGTATTTTTGCCACTGATTTTTTGTGTGTGCCAGGTAGGGGTTCGATTCTGTGCAAAATATATGTCTAGTAGTGCAATGATGACGGTGACAGTGGGCAATCCAACAAAGGTGCCTCATGATGTGAAGGATGCACAGGTACAAACAGGGGATAAACCTGAGCCCAAATACCGCATGACAGCAGCATGACACAGGGGATAGAGTGGATAACCTGTGACACACACCATAAAAGAACCCCATGAACTAGAGTGGTATAAGGAGATGTGGGTGGACCTGGCTGGGGATAGTGGGTGCATATACATGACCTGCACTCCTGATGAATATGCAACAAGGGGTCAACGCCTGAGATCTGAATGTAGGGCATGGATGCCAATAAAGGGAACTCCGTCCTGGGATGAAGCAATAATGGAGGCAGAAGAACGTAGGTGCACTAATAGCCAAGGTTATTCGTTACTTAAGTAACGAAAGGGGACAATGTAAGGGAGGAAGGGTCTTTTTGCCCCACCTGTACATTCTGCATGAAAGAAGTCTCTTGCTCATCCCATCGTGGGGAGATGTCGCCTTGTCTTTCCTCTGACGACAGCGGAAAGAAGCCATTGGATGACACACATAGACTCCATTTTGTGCCACCTCAGACTCCATCTTGTTACTAAGCCACACAATGATTTCTAAAATGCCTTCTCTCCTATCGTTGTCATGGTCATGAAGTCAGGGGCACAGGCATGCAGGGGTTTCATGCACAGGAGACCTGGGTGGACACTGTCCTGGCGCCTTTGGCACTAGGCTCATGAACCAAAGTAAACAAGAACATCCATTTAACACCAAAAATCTTTTATTATGAACATAGCACTTCAGATGCATTAACCTTGAACATTCCATCCATTAAGCAGGATGCATTAACCTTGAACATTCCATCCATTAAGCAGCCCCAAGTGTATTCTTGGGTGTGGCTGCTAATGGACTGCCTTTGCACGTGCTCACTCTCTAGGAGTAACAGGGTGTGGCTGGTAAACCAACCCTAATGGGCATGCCCAGGATCTCAGCTATATAAGCTGCCCCGATCCTCAAGACAGATGCTTCGCGTTATTCTGCACTGCAAGCAGCGTAATGCTCACCGTCGCCTGAGGTCAGACTTACCTTTTTCCTTACCTGCTTCCTGGACATCCTGCTTCCTGCCAGCATCCTTACCAACTGGGGGAAGCTGTTCTTACTTGTACATCTCTTTGGTGAACCAAGTATTCATCTTTACACTTCTATGAATGACGAAATCTTCATCTTGGCACCGCAGCACGACACGCTCCATCGTCAACAGCAACATCTGCAAGGAAAAACAGAAGACAAGGTTAGACATTGAAAAAACAGTAAGTTTAAGGGTGCGCTTCGCCATACTTCGCGGTTTCCTTAAACCATCACTTACCTGCTGTCGAACATTGGGGTAGTATCAATCTTCCATCTGGCCGTGTCTCGCGTCTCACAGCTGCATTGAGGCCGCATTTCCACTGAGGGAAGAAAACAGAAGAGAGACATTATTGCAGGCATAAATAGGAGCAACATATAAAGACATTAAACAGAACGAACAGTATCACAAGAGCTTAAGAAAGACTTACCAATCATACGGAGAAGCATAGTCGGAGCTGGACTGGACTAATCCTTATCAGGGATCAGTGAAGGAACTAGATCCCATTCGATGCACCCCTGCCAGAAGTAGCAGGACAGAAAGCTTATCTTCCATAATTCAAAGGTGAGTTTTATGGGCCGGCGTATGCTCACAGAAACCGTACTTGGTGAAGGGTTTGAGAGGTACAACAATCAAAGTTTGGCGCACTCACACACTCTTATCTCCATGCAGGAGCAGTATCACCACATACCACTGCTCGCAGCTTTTCTACTGAGGGAGAGGCCTGAAGGGGGTGATTCAAGTTCATGGAGGGCTGCAACCATGCCCCAACGCCTCCGCAGAGACCAGGTGAGCGTAACAGAACGTGAAGCCTCTAATACTCTCTGCCTGGGCGTTATGGAAACTTCAGAAACAGATCAGTTAGCCCTCTTACTATGGGAATTACGGGCTGAAGTACATGCTTCAAGACAGGAAACCAATGCATTACGGAGGGATCTTATTGTAACTCGAGAATGAACTGACAAATTGACAAGACAAATGCTACATACACAAGCAGGACAGGTTCCACTGCCTGGAGTGACCCATTCTTCTCATTCTTTCACACCACAACAATCAACACCGGTTGAGGTGGTTCTTCCAGGAGCAGTGCCTCTAGCCCCTCCCGAACGCTTCATCAGCGACCCAAACAAGTTTGCTGTATTTATGAACCAATGTCGCCTTCAATTCGTGTGCAGACCAGGAGCCTTTCCTAATGACCAAGCCAAAGGGGCGTTTGTACTCTCATATTTAGGAGGTAGTGCAGCGGACTGGTCTATACTTTTAGTATATCAAGATGACCCATTACTCCGGAACTTTGGGAATTTCCAACATGAGATGGAGAAATTGTTTGCCCGTCATACTCAAGAACAACCTCTGGACAACGAGTTGTTGTCAGACAAGGGAGTCAAGGGGTATCATTACGAGTCCGGCGGTAACCAAGGCGGTAAAACCACCTGGTTACCGCCAGACTCGTATTACCATTCCGCCTCCGTGATTCCCGGAATTACCGGGCATTGCAACCCCGGTGACCCGGGAGTTCCGGAGGTGAAATGGTGTTAATCCCCATTCCCATTGAGTCCCATAAGGCTCAATGGGAATGGGGATCATGGAAACACCGGCAC
Source organism: Ambystoma mexicanum (assembly GCF_040938575.1). NCBI lineage: Eukaryota > Metazoa > Chordata > Amphibia > Caudata > Ambystomatidae > Ambystoma > Ambystoma mexicanum. The sequence goes on from NC_090924.1 coordinate 1,141,988,408, forward strand.
CATCTCGTGATGGTGCCGGTGTTTCCTCATCCGCCTGCAGGCGGGCGGTGTTAAACCCGCCAGGTCAGACCTGGCGGTTTGACCGCCGCCACCGTTGTTTCCATGCCAGGTGATCACAACTCCTGCAGGAGTTGTCGATTGTAATGAGGCCCAAGATCTATTAACCTATATTGCAACCTTCAATCATCTCATAGCCCAGACCAACTGGCCAGAAGAGAAGAGGACTACACTCTTTTACCAAGGGTTAAGTGGAAAACTTAAGGATGTTTTGGTGCAAGTGGTGAATCCCCCTGAGAGGTGTGCGGACTACATAGACCTGACGGTGCAACTCGATCATAGGTTGCCGAATCGGAAAATGGATCGAGCTAGATCAGAGGGATGGTCTGTTTGCGTACAATCTCGTGAGAATCAGACTAAACCACATGAACAGTCTGAGCCAATGCAAATTGCTGGATTATGAAGTCCCCTTACCAAAGCAGAAAGGAAAAAACTAATAGAACAACAGATTTGCTTATATTGTGGACAAGGAGGTCACTTCCTCTGTGACTGCCCCGTAAAACCACCCAAGAAAATGGGTGGGTGTGAGAATGGCCCTCTCTAGCTTGTAAATAAATATACAGAGTGTTATTTTTGCTTTTTGTAGGACTGAGGCCGGAACTTGCGAATGTCTACGTACATTGGTTGCCTCTATTAACTGCGCTTGTTGAAGTTGTTTAGCCTGTTGAAATGCTTGTCTGTCTGCTTGAGCCTGCTGATTCTTTAATTGTAAAGCTTGCTGGAGGAGTTGTTGTCCTTCACTTAGTGTTTTAATAAGTTCTTCCATGGTGTTCTGCTATATCCCACTTCTGACACCAAATTGTGTGAATGGCCCTCTCTAGCTTGTAAATAAATATACAGAGTGTTATTTTTGCTTATGAAACAATTTTTATTAAGGTTAACTTTCTAATAATCTTTCTCATTCTTTCTCTTAGGAAAAGGATACAAGTCTTGACTCCCGGTGAGCACTCTTCAGCCGAGGGAAAATACCTTCAAATAACTTCGGAAATGTCGCCAAACTCAGGTAAGTCTCTGAATGATGTTTAATTTTTCTATACAAAGTCACTATTCAGTTCACTTTTAACACAACTGGTCTTTTTGTATTGTTTTCTCCTTTTCTTCTTGTCATTTTTGTCATGTTTTCAGGGTATAGTCTCTCACTATCCTCCTTGATATACGTTCTCTGTTTCTCTGTCTGTTTTAAAATGATCTGGGTTATAAACTCATTCTTCACTTGCTTTTAGACTCCTTCTTGTAACCCAAAAAAAACCGTGTCTGTTTCTTTAACACTTTTATAGGGATAAGTCCTTCCTTCTTTTCCTTGACTCAATATTATATAATCTTCCTTTCTATTCTTAAACGTTCCACAGGTCTTTCTGTAATATCTCCATTCACATCCTTTATTTGTCTTACAAGGAAGTTTATTACATGTGCCACTTCGCCTTCTGCCTGTGCTCTTTCTATACGTCGCTCTCCACACTCTCTCACATCCACGTACCTTTGTTTGTTTATTTGAGTGGCTTTCACTGTATCTGCCGGTTCGTAAACGCCCTCTTCAGTACGTTTACTCTGTCAGCTGTTCACTGGTTTCCGGGTATTCGACTCTTCCCTCCGACAGCTGATCGTCCCTCGGATAAGACTGCTGGGAGATCTGTCCCCTCTTAACAGCTTCAGGGCCGTGAAGTTCAGTCGTCCACTTTGCTATCCTTCTCCCTCTTCATGCATAAATAACACGAACCGCTGCTCGGGCGTTTCGCGAAACCTTCCCTATCTGCTTCTTCCACACACACGGAGCCTTGTTTCTTTTCTTTCTAAAGCGGCTCCTGGAGCTCCGTTGCCGTAACGGATTTCAGCGTCTCCCTTCAGGGCCTCCTCCGCACACGGGGCCTCAGCTTCTTCAAGATGTAACGGATTAGCGATTTATACGTTCGCTCAACAGGAACGGGGCTAAAACTGGGTTAAAGCGCAACGGCGCAACTGAATTTCTTTTTAAGTTCACGTAACTTTCTCCTTCATTTCAGGCCGTCAGTAAGCCCACTCGTAACCGTCGGATTTCCACTCCCCGGACTCCGTTTCCTGGCAACCAGACAAAAACAAAACACCATTTGTTGACATCAGCATGACTCCGGATAAGGAAGTGTCTCCCTGATTGGCCAAGTGAACTGTCAATTACCCTTCTTTCTCTGACAACCTAATTAACTCTTCATGTGTTCATGTTGCCTAGTACTGCCAGAGCCCAAGCTAAATGGTAGCCTCTCTAAAGCCATTACTTTGGATTTCTCACAGTGGGCCAACAGACAAAACTGATGAAGAAGAAGAACAGAACTCGGGAAATGCCAATGCCTGGCAAGTGTAGGGGTCCGCTTGTCGAGCACGAAAAAGGAATCCGTACAGACATCACATCTAGTCCTTCCAGTGCTCTTGGTGAATCACAAGCAACCATCAAAAATACATGCCTTGGAGGCATATATTGATTGTGGATCTGTGGGTAACTACATTGACCAAGATTTGACTTTCTGACTAAGCCTTCCTCTCCGACAGAAGCAGAAATCGGAAAACGTCACTGCTGTGGATGGTTCTCAGCTATCATCCGGCCCGGTGACACAATACACTGAGAAAGTCAAGCTTCTGTGTCAGGACAGGCATCAAGAGATCATTAGTTTCAATCTGATCTCATCAGTGCTCCTCAGTTCCAGATGATATTGGGAATTCCCTGGCTGGAGACCCACAATCCTAGGATCGACTGGCAAAAACGAGTTCTGACATTTAGTCATGATTGTGCCAACACATGTTACAAAAAAGATGACACCAATCTGAAACTGAAGAAAGGAATCGTGTTGGGCCTCATCAGCTCCTTACCGCTTGAATACCAAGATTACCAGGATGTCTTTAAAAAAGAGCAAGCCAACGTTCTGCCCCCACACAGACCCTACAATTGTCAAATAGATCTTGTCCCGGAGCCCAGATCCCTTGCAGCCGAATTTATGCTCTGACAGAACAGGAAAATCAGCATCTTAGAACTTACCTGGATCAGTACCTGGCGAACAGTTTCATTCGCCTGTCAAAGTCACCTGCCTCCTCGCCCTTATTTTTCATGCCTAAAAGGAGGTGGACTTAAGAACTTGCATTGACTATAGAGCCACCAATCAGATCACAGTAAAAAAATCGATACCCTTTACTACCCATACCAGAGCTCCTGGACCAAGTGAAACATGCTCAAATCTACACAAAACTGGATTTAAGAGGAGCATACCATCTTGTAAGAGTAAAAGAGGGAGACGAGTGAAAAACAACCTTCCACATGCAGTACGGCCTCTTTGAATAACAGGGCATGCCCTTTGGGCTAATGAATGCCCCGCAGCGTTACAATTCTTTATGAATGATGTACTCCATGATCTACTTGCGCTGTTGTTTACATTGATGACTTTCTTATCTGCTCAAATTCCATGGAATAACATGTAGGCCATGTCTGGGCAGTCTTAGAGAAGCTTCGACAACACCAATTGTATGCCAAGTTGGAAAAATGTTTTTTCCATGTAACTGAGGTCGAGTTTCTCGGTTTCATGCTCACACCACAAGGCGTATATGTGGGTACACGAAAGGTGGATGCAATCCTCCAATGGCCCTCACCAACATCCACGAAAGGAGTGCAAAGCATGCTCGGATTCGCCAACTTTTACTGTCAGTTTATACCTGGGTTTTCACAAATTGTACATCCAATTACCTCCTTGTTAAAGAAAAATCAAAAGTTCCATTGGTCGACAGAAGCTGAAAAAGCTTTCCAGAAGTTGAAACTAGCATTCACTACAGCACCAGTCCTTCGACACTCACGACAAGACCTACCTTACATAGTTGAGACAGATGCTTCAAAAATAACCATGGGAGTAGTATTGTCACAACGAGAACCTGAAAAAGGAAAACTACACCCCGTCGCATTCTGGTCCCACAAATTTTCATCCCCCGAGTTGAACTATGCAATCACAGATAAGGAATTACTGACGATTAAAGCAGCATTCAAGGCCTGCAGACATTACCTTCTTGCGGCGAGACATACGGTCACTGTCATCACAACCACCGTAACTTGCAATATTTGAAAACCGCCAAAGCACAATCCTAGCGACAACTTCATTGGGCTCTCTTTTTCGCAGAATATGATTTTATTATCACTAATAGACGTGGAGTACGCAATGGGAAAGCAGACACTCTATCACGCATGAGTGAAGAAAAAGAGGCTTTTACAGCACCATACTCCGTGGCCATAATTCCTGAGGAAAAGATTCAAACCAGAATAGCTGCCACCACGTGTGTGGATGACCAAAGAACCGGTTTGCAATCCATGATGGATCAATCAACACAACAGGAATGGCTGTTAAACGGTGACCAGTACACCATTGAAGACAATCTACCGTATTTCCAAGGACGATTATATTTCCACGACCAAGAACTGCAAAAGCAAATCATCACAAATGACCATGATTCATTAGTGGAAGAACACTCAGGAATAGCCAAAATTCATGCTAAGGTAAAACAAAACTACTGGTGGCCAACCAGGCGAAAAGACATTGCCCAATTTATTGAAACCTGCTGTGTCTGTGCAAAACACAAGTCTCAGAAACAGAACCCTGCTGGCTTACTACATCCCCTAACAGTACCGCCAGCACCTTGGCATACCCTGTCGATGAATTTCATCATGGATCTTCCACCATGCAATGGATACAACACCATATTAGTCGTTGTGGATTTATTCTGCAAAATGGCCCATTACATCCCTGTGAAGGGACTTCCAACTGTGTCAACTCTCGCTTCTGTGTTCCTAGAGCAAATTGTTCGATTGCATGGATTTCCATCAATATTAGTATCTGATTGCGGAACGCAATTTTTTTCTGCCTTTTGGAGAAAGTGTTGTACGATTGCCAAAATCGATCTCTGGTTTTCCACAAGTCATCACCCTCAAACTGATGGGCAAAATGAACGAACCAACCAAACTTTAGAGCAATATCTCGGGTGTATGTTGCAACAGTCTGAGGATTCTTGGAAAAATATACTCTGGATAGCTGAGTATCAATACAACAACTCAGTTCACACTGGCACAGGGCAAACTCCATTCTACACTGTGCATGGAAGACATCCGAGGAGATCAGTATTTGATTCACCCGATACCCTGGAAATGCCAGCCATAAAAAACTTGCATAAAACCATCACTTAGGTTCTTAAGGAGGCGACAGAGCATCTGACCAAGGCTAAGGAAAAACAAAAACTGTTTCCTGATCGACATCGGAAGGAAGCTCCCGCCTACCAGATTGGAGAAAAGGTGTGGTTACCATCCAAATATATTCCCCTGAAGGGGCCAAGAGCTTTGCACCCAATATACCCATGGCCCCTATACTATAAAGTCCATAATCAATCCTGTCACCATGAAATTGGAGTTACCATCTCACATGAAAATTCACCCCATATTTCATGTATCTCTCCTCAAACCAATGAAGTCCAATACATGGCTTAGTTCTCCGCCAGAGCCCAAAGTAACAGATGAAGAACCAGAATATGAAGTCAAATCCATCCTGGACTCCAAGGTGGTGCGATCAAAATTGTATTACCTAATTGACTGGAAAGGTTACAGACCTCAAGACCAACTTGGGAACCCAGTGAACACGTCCATGCCCCGCATTTAATCAGACAGTTCCATCGCAATAATCCCACCAAACCCGAACCGGGAGGAGAACCATCCTTGAGAGGGGCCTTGAGGGGGAGTGCTGTCATGGTCATGAAGTCAGGGGCACAGGCATGCAGGGGTCGCATGCACAGGAGACCTGGGTGGACACTGTCGTTGCGCCTTTGGCACCAGGCTCATGAACAAAAGTAAACAAGAACATCCATTTAACACCAAAAAGCTTTTATTATAGACATAGCACTTCAGATGCATTAACCTTGAACATTCCATCCATTAAGCAGGATGCATTAACCTTGAACATTCCATCCATTAAGCAGCCCCAGGGGTATTCTTAGGTGTGGCTGCTAATGGATTGCCTTTGCACATGCTCACTCTCTAGGAGTAGCAGGGTGTGGCTGGTAAGCCGGCCCTAATGGGCGTGCCCACAATCTCAGCTATATAAGCTGCCATGACATGATCTTCAAGACAGACGCTTCGTGTTATTCTGCACTTGCAAGCAGCGTAACGCTCATCGTCACCTGAGGTCAGACTTACCTTTGAATATCCTGTTTCCTGAACATCCTGCTTCCTGCCAGCATACTAACCAACTGAGGGAAGCTGTTCTTACCTGTACATCTCTTCGGCAAACCAAGTATTCATCTTTACACTTCTATGAACGCCAAAATCTTCATCTTGGCACCACAGCACGACACACTCCATCGTCGACAGCAACGCCTGCAAGGAAAAACAGAAGACAAGGTTAGACATCAAAAAAACAGTAAGTTTAAGGTTGCGCTTTGCCATACTTCGCGCTTTGCTTAAACCATCACTTACTTGCTGTCGCACATTGCGTTAGCATCCATCTTCCATCTGGCCGCGTCTCGCGTCTCACATCTGCATTGAGGCCGCATTTCCATCTAAGGGAAGAAAACAGAAGAGAGACATTATTACGGGCATAAAGAGGAGCAACATATAAAGACATTAAACAGAACAGACAGCATCACAAGAGCTGAAGAAAGACTTAGCAATCATAAGGAGAAGCATAGTCGCAGCTGGACTGGACTAATCCTTATCAGGGATCAGTGAAGGAACTAGATCCTATTCGACGCACTCCTGCCAGAAGTAGCAGAACAGAGAGCTTATCTTCCATAATTCACACGTGAGCTTTATGGGCCGGCGTATGCGCACAGAAACCGCACTTTGGAGTGAAGGGTTCAAGAGGTACAGCAATCACAGAATGACGCAATCACACACTCTTATCTCCACGCAGGAGCAGTATCACCACATACCACTGCTCACAGCTTTTGTACTGAGTGAGATGCCTGAAGGGGGTGATTCAAGTTCAGGGAGGGCTGCAACTGTGCCCCAACGCCTCATCAGAGACCAGGTGAGCATAACAATCGTCCAGCGCTGCGCACAGCCAGCCCTGACACCCCCACTGCCCACTCGACTGTCTGCGCGGCACCGGCCCTTTTTTCACAGAAGCCCAAGCATGAATTGTTGCAAACAGATACAGTATTCTTTCTCTTCCTCTGAGCTCATTGCCCTGTGTGTGACCGGGGAAAATCTTGTGTACTCATCCATCTCCACAAACCTGCTCCTGCTACTTTGACCCCCACCTTTAGAGATTACTGCCTGCACAACCTTTTGCCCCTCTATTCTCCTTTCATGTAACTTTTTTCAAGACCCTTCCTGATGGACCACCCTAAATTTCCCCCCATATATTTAATCTTGTGTGATCATATATTTCCCCTTGGACCAACACTCATCAATCCATTTGTTTGAACCATGAGGCACCAGGGAGAATGAATCTTAGATGAACACCCCTAGATAAGGCATCTGGGAAAAAGGGCCACTGCGCCCCTGCCTCCATAAAGGCCGGGTCGGAATGTGTATACGCTTGCCCACGATTCATAGACGACCCCTCGTTCTGGTACCAGTTTTATGCCCAGCATTACTCTTTGCATGCCAATAATGTCTGTGTAGTTTAGATTAGCTAGAACAGTTACATCTTGTGGTCCCAGCCTGACCTTCACCCCATGGAGATGAGCCCAGTTGACTCATGTGCCCCCAGACTGCCCCAGCCACAGCAACCAATTGGAGTCTGGCACTGTTTATTGTTACATACTGGGCCATAGGGGCCCACCAATGAACGTTGTTATTTTACACTGTATGTCATGACTCGTTTTTGTTTTATAATTCACTGATCATGTATTGTTTGGCAGAGCGTTCTTAGGTCTCATTCCATACTGGGGTGTGTCCATTTATTATGAGTCGGGATCAGCGTTTGGGGAATTACCACCTTCACCTGTAAAAATGCTACAATTTTTCCCACACTCTAAAAACCTTCCCATCATCCATTCCTCTCTTCTAACTATTATCCTATCTCCCATTTCCCTTCAAACACCTCAAACATGCTGCCAGTTCCCAAATAAATACTGCTCTATAGTGACCCTAACTCTCCCTCACCCCCGCTCAACCGAGGCTGCTCTTACACATTGTTAATGTGCTCAATATCAGATGTGGTTGACTGTAATTTTCCCTTCGTATTCTTTAGGACTTATCTGCAGCTGGTTTCCATGCCCCAATACATTGCTAACACTATACTGCACAGGGTCTATCCCATGTACATCTGGACAAAGCATTAAGCAACAATAATACTAGAAAGATAAGATAACCCATCGATTAAAGTTGCTTAACCTGTTTCTGGTGATTTGAGCCACCAGAAGGTTAGTAGGAACAATAGTATGTCAGATTTAAAGAATAATGTTGTCTCCAATTAAGACTATGGACTGGCTGTGACATTCAAGTGCTCTGTTGCCGCAGAAATGATATTGGATTGCTCCAGAGAGGTTTAGCAGCAGAAACAAAAACACTTTGGCCTAATTCCTATTAAGCAACAGGCCTTATCACATTATCTTTGGTTAATACCATCTTCAAAGTTAGGGGGTACTCGTAGGTCTCACAAAGCTGTGAGCTCTGCACTAGATTTCTGGCAGGTGACCCATTAGTCAATACACAATCACCAATACACCATCACCATTCTCGCACACAGGCGTTGCCTGTTTTGCTTGATTTTTCTACCCTGCTCCCCCTCTCCCCCTCCAGCCTACTTCTGCAGGAGTCTGTCCTGATACATTCTGGTTTCACTATCACCGTCTTGTGGCCAATGCTGGATTTGACTGTTATGGACTTCATTGATTTACGGTGCGTCACCCTTTCTAATGGTGGCCCTGAATCATGCTGTTCCCATCTTCATCTTGTATCCAGGCTTGCAACATTATGGGTTACTACTGACTTTTGCAATTGTATTCGCTCTCCCCTCTTTCTTCTTCACTCTTTTTGACTGCTACTATCTGTTCTCTCCTCCACTCCCTTTCTACCTTTTTCTACCTCCTCCCCTCCTCCCCTTACTATCTTCTATGCACTTATTCTATCAGAATTGTCCCTGGACTGAGTATGATAGCAACCTCGTCTGTCCCCTCCCCTCTCCCCTTACTTGTTTTTTTTACTTTACTCCTACCCACCCCCCTCCAGCACTATCTGAAATGTTGTGAGGCCTAGAAGGATAGTCGCTTGTTTTGTTCCTCCCCTCCCTTTCTACACCCCTCTCCTTCACCTTTTGTTTGCTCAGCCTGTCTGTTTCTATTTCCTTCCCACTCTCCCCCTCCCTTCCTTATCCAGGTCTTAGCTCTTGCACTATCTGAAATGTCGTCAGGCATAGTATGGTAGTCACCTGTCTGTTTCCATTTCCTTCCAACTCTCCTCCTCCCTTCCTTATCTATGTCTTAACACTTGCACTATCTGAAATGTCGTCAGGCCGAGTACGATAGTTAATTTCACACAGAGGTGTTGCTAGGGGGCCTGCAGGGGCTATAGCCCCGGCTCTTTTGGTTGTAGTCCTGGATAGATGTTCAGGGGTTACAACCAAAAAGACTATTTAGCCCCAGTCCCAACAGTCCCAAATTAGCGTAGCCCCGGATCTTTTACAGACATAGCAACACCCCTGATTTCACATCCTTACTGTTCATGGCCTGTAAGAATGTCGTTGTATTTTCCCTTGTTCCCTCCCTTGCCTTGAAGCACTTTGAAACACATTGTTTATAGGCGCTATATAAATAAACTATCATATCATTAAGGCATGTGCTCAGAAGCGGGATTGATTATGGGGGTGCATTAGGGTGCAGCCAAGGAGATAGACAAAGTCCTAATCTGGAAGTGAAGGCCTCTCTTTGATCACCCGTGTGAGAGCCCAGAGATCACCGGGTCATTCCAAGGTTGCAGCTGGTGCCTGCGTTTGGTGAAACAGTTCCTGCAGAGAAGAAGTGCTGGAGCAGATAGAGGCCCGTTGGTGCAAACAGTGCTCCCAACCAACCCTGAAAAAGTTTCAAACTTTTTTGTAAAAGTTTGGTTGGATGTTTATATTACTTTTCATTTGGTCATTAAAGTCAAGGATGTTACCGGCTGTGAGCTTGATCCATACAAAGTTTCATTAGAGGGTTATTTTAGTACAGAGACATCAAGCCTCTTGGCATGTTTATAGAGATTGCCTTTCGCAATTATCCATTTTTTGCACTGAACATGCAATCCTTTTTTCTGAATCTGATTTGTGTACATTCGTTTTTGCAAACAATCACAATGCATTTGGGCTGCAAAAAGAGCACGAACAACATAAACATCTAACCAAAATTCTACAAAAAAGTTGGAACAACAGAAAATATTTCAGTGAACTTGAAAACATTTGTATTTGTATTTATTATTGTTTTATATAGCGCCTTAATCCAAGGCTCTTTACAGTTAACAGCAAAACACATCAAACATAGAACAGTAGAAGCCGTAACAGTAAACATGAATCAAGCCATATAATCGGCATGTAGAACAATTTGCAAGTGAGGGAGAGGAGAGGAGGGGGGTGGGGAAGGAAGGAGCCAGGAGAGTAGGGGGGTGGGGAAGGAAGGAGAAGAAAAGACTAATGAGTGAAGTGAGCTATAGAGAGAGAGGAGAGCTTAGGAGAGACGGGAAAAAATAAAGAGAAAGAGAACAGGGAGAAGGGAACTGGGAGGGTGAAAAGGAGAGAGGGGGGAAGTGTCAAGGAGGGGAGTGAAGAAGAAGTGATTTCAATGAGGAGCGGAAGGAGGAATAGGTGGAGGAGGAGCGGATAAAAAGAGGTAGGGAGTTCCAGTGTAAGGTGGCAAGGAGCAGAAAGGAGCGGAAACGAAAAGAGGCACAAGGTGGTGGAGGAACAGAAAGTAATAAGAGATCAATGGAATGAAGGGAGCGAGAGGGGGGAAATAGAATGAGAGGAGAGGGGAGAGGTAAGGAGGGGCAAGATCATGAAGAGATTTAAAGACAAGACAAAGCAAATGAAATTTAAGTTGGGAGTGGAAAGGAAGCCATCCTAGGTAAGAGATTGAGTTGGAGATGGAGTCATGGGGAGAGAGTAGACAGAGGATGCAGATGGCAGAGTGGTAGAGGGATTTGAAGGGGCAAGATGGGAAGCGGGGAGACTGAAGAAGAGAGAAGAACAATAGAAAAGGCGAGAAAAGATGAGGGAGGAGATTAAAAGTTTGGTAGCATGGAAGGTGAGAGAGGGACTGACTTTACAGATGTTAAAGAGATGATAGCGGCATGCCCGAGAAGTGAGGGAGATATGATGAGAAAAGGAAAGGGAAGAGTCAAAGTAAATGCCTAAATTACGAGCATGGTTGGAAATAGGAAGATTAGAAGGGGCAAAATGGATAGAAGGAGGGGGGATGGAGAGGGTAGGGTGTTAGAAGGGAAGAACAAGACTTCAGTCTTGTCAGTGTTAAGAGAGCGATAGTGAGATGACATCCAGTCTTTAATGGCAGTAAGACAGGAAGAGAGGTTGAGATGTAAGTCTGAGGTGAAGAGGAGAGGAACGGCTGGGTGTCATCAGCGTAGAAATGGTGAGAAATCCCAAAGGAGGAGATGATGGGGGTAAGGAGTGAGGTGTAAAGAGAGAATAAGAAGCATCAGAGAACAGAGCCTTGGGGGACACCGTATTCAAGAGGGAAGGTAGTAGAGACAGCGAAAGACTGGTGGGAGAGGTAAGAGGAGAGCCAGTTAAGGACCGAGCTGTGAAAACATAAAAATAATATGAGGCCGGGAAGCCCAAAAGAAACACACCAACACAGGTTACAAAGAACATACAAGTGCTTTATTTAAAAGCTACAACAGTTACCAAAGTCAATTGACAAACGGATAGCTATTCGGCTCTCAGAGTAACGTAACGAACTTCAACAAAGGTTTGATGCATTAGTAAGAGAGACTGTACATTGGAATACTTGGGTCTTTTATATGATTTGTCCAGCCCTTGGCCAACCCTCTCGCCGGTTAACCATTCCTGGGATCGGGTCTAAGGGTTTCTAGCCAGGTCAATCCTATAATTTATGCATTTTGATCAGTTTCGCTGATATAGTTGTACATTTACACATAGGTCAGTAATAGGACAAGGTCTCAGTTCGCGACCCCAACAGCTGGCCTGCAGGCATATTAATTATTCGTGTGGAAGGAGGTCACTACAGCCAGAATCTTACTCAGAATGTCATTCGGCCTCCATTTTGATGATCAGGGTGACTTCCACATTACAAGAGAACCTAAAATGGCGGCTTAATCCAAGATGGCGACTTACATTACTTTCTCTAAGGTCAAGACCTTGCCGCGGAGTTTATTCGCATGATGTTTTAGACAACTTGGCGTAGGCCAATACACATACAATTGCTGCGATAGGAGGCATAAAATTTTATTTCAATTCCGACAGAGCCTTTGAATCCAAAGGAGGAAAGAGTGTTGAGAAGCAAGGGGTGATCGACAGTGTCAAAAGCAGCAGAAAGGTCAAGGAGGACGAGGATGAGGAATGTTTAGAATAGCGAGTGGTAAAGAGAGAGTTAAGGACATAGGTAAGAGCGGACTCAGTGGAGTGTTTGGGGCAGAAGCCAGATTGAGAGGGGGGAAGGAGAGAGCGGGAAGTGACAAAAGTTGAGAGCTGAGAATAGTTTAGTTCAAGTAGTTTAGAGAGAAAAGGTAGAAGTGAAATTGGGCGAAAGTTAGAGGCGAGAAGAGGATTAGCAGAAGGCTTTTTCAGTATAGGGATGATCGTGGCGTGTTTGAAGGCAGAAGGGAAGGTGGCCGTGGAGAAGCAAGTGTTGAAGAAGGAGGTTAGGTAGGGAATAAGAGGGGGGTAAATCTTGGGAATAAGAAGGGTTGGGATAGGGTGTGAAGGGGCGGCAGTAGGATGGGATTTAGTTAAGAAGAGATAGACATCAGAGGGAGTGATAGGAGAAAATGTAGACATGTGAGCTGAGGGGGAGTGTGAGGAGGGTGGGGGAAGGGAATAGGAAGGAGAAATGACAATTTTCTGGTGAAGAGAAAGAATTTGTTCGGAGAATAAGTTTGTAAAGTCAGAAGGAGAAAGAGGAGAAGTAGAGGAGGGGTCAGGAGCGGGAGTGGAGAGGAGACAAGAGAGGGTTTGAAAGATACGACGACGATGAGAGGCTTGGGAGTGAAGGAGGTTAGAAAAGTATGCGTGTTTGGCGGAGTTAAGGCAGGACTCATATATGGAGTGATAAGAAAAGTAGGAGGCTTGGTTAGGAAGAGTGGGGTTTTGAGCCAGCATCGTGCAGCCTGAAAAATTTGTTAGCTGACAACTATTTGTTTCAAGAAATTTTCCAATTGCTCATCAACGTTTGTCAATGTTATTTGTATCTTATTATCTCTATGACAAATGTTGGTTATCCACATCAATTTATTTCATTACCTGAAATTGTATCATGACATGGTTTTGTCATTCATAAATAATTAAATCATTAAATTGATTTATTGACTCAATTAAATCTTCCAGAAATACATTTACTTGGCGCTTCAGGGCTCCAGGCATATTTTGCTTCTCAGCAAGTATTTGTCCTTTAAATGCAAGGAGCTAGAGCATGTCATAGAGTATGAAATGTTAGGCATGCGCACACCTCTGTTGGATATTCCCTCTTCTGTTCTCTGCCGCTGGCAGGGAAAGGATAAAGGTCTCAGGAAGGAAACAGCTGCCGCTCATGTGAGTTGCCTCATCACTACTGAGGTGTGTCTGGTCCATAAGTGCCCAGAGACAGCGAGCAGTCATGCGCTGGAGGAAGTTCTGTTTCTTCATGTAGTTATGACAGTTCTTTATACGTTTTTTACGTGTTAATTCCACTGAACGACAAAGACGGTTTTCTAGCAGGGTATGTCATTTTTACTTTCTGAAAGTATCCACAAAACAACAACCATTTGCCTTTGGCTTTCCTCTGCTCTGCTGCTGACGGATATGTGTGTTTTGTTTCTGTGTGATGTGACTTAAAGTCTTGTTTTGGGCTAACTGCACAAAATACCCAGACTCACCATTAGTGGAAAAGGTTGATTTAATGTGACAGGCCATGGCTTACAAAAAACACGCTAACTTGGCTCCCTGGCCTTACAGACTAACAAATCAATTAACAATCGCCAAAAACAAATAAATAAATAAACAATTCAAATTCATCACTTCCTGTCCCTTGCTCCCTCTACTCCTCCTCAATTCCGCTCAACCTTCATTCCTGATTTTTCCCATCTTCTCCCCGAGGCCACGTCCCTCCTTCTTCAATAGCTCTTACCCCTCTTTGTACCCCCGGGGTAGCCTGCTCAGGCATGAGAAGGGTAACGTAATGATGCGTAGAGGGGTACTCCAGTATGTTGTTTGTAGCAGTGATCTGTGTGTCTATTTAATTTGGAATTCTCTGACTTCTGGTGCAAGAGGGTATTGTCTCCTGGCCCTAGGAGACCAAATTTGAACAAAAACCCATATAACCTGTTGCCACCAACAGGCAACCCCTATGCACTCTAATGGGGTCCTACGAACTCCTATTCTTCTTGAGTTACACAAAAATGTATAAAGATTGCTTAATATGTTCACACAACAGAGGAGAAATTGTCAATGGTACCGATAAAAGTGACAATCACGCAATTCTCCATGTGTTTAAAACAACATTTACTCAGGTTTAAACAAAATTTCAACTTAGAAACTTTCAACAAAACTGGAACGGTTTCACCTTTAAAGTTACAAACAAGTCTCTCAAAAGAGCAAAATCTCACAATACAATGTGTATGTGTTGTTCAACATTCCTTTTGTGATACAACCAACATAATTGCATTTAATTTAGTAGAAAAACCATGTACAAATTTAGTCTGTGTTCAATCGTTCAACATTTAGCCGACGCGTTTCGGATACATCATCCATCATCAGGGCTTTATCAACTTTGACTCGTAATAAATTGTCTTATCCACCTACCTCTGTGATTGTGAAATTAACAATAACATGTATTCAAATGTCAATAGTTGAATCTTCATCTTTATCCACTATCCAAGTGAATTCAATGATTCAAAATAACTAACCTTCTAAAGTAAGAACCGGACAGCGGAAAGCCGTACGTTCAGTAACCCGCAAAGATAAACATTCTGTTGTCTTGGGAACTGTGTGCATGTGCACCAGGGTCCTTGACACTGAATGTCCGCCATCTTGGTAAAGGATTCTACACTATTCCTCAACAGTGTCAGAGCAGATAAAACATACCGCCCTTCTGGTTATTTCTGTGGGTTTGTTAGTATGCAAATACATTTTGGAGCAAATGATCACGGATATTAATAATGTGCTCATGCCCCTCTAGGCTGTGTGGAACCGAGGTTGCGTATCTGCATTACCAAAAGGCATGCAGAGGAATTTCTGTGGGTTTATTGTTATGTTAATACATATTGGAGCAAATGATCACAACATTGATAATGCACTCATGCCCCTGTATGCTGTGTGGAACCGAAGTTACGCATCTGCAGTACCAAAAGACATGCAGAGGAATCAAAAATGATTATCTTTGTATTCACATGTATTGCGAGGGGGGAGTAGACAGCCGCTTAACCGATGATGTCCTTATGCCCCCCCTCTTGCACGGTCACGGCATGACCTACAATAAAGATGAAGATTCCAAATATGGATTCAAATAGTTCTCATTATTTGACATATACAGCAAGCGGGGGACTGACAGCCAAAAGAATCAACACCGCCTTCGTGCCCCCACCTCTCGCAAGGTCACAGTGTGTCCAAATATTCAGACGAAGATTTTGAAGATGAACCCCATACTTGTATAGTTGTTCTACTTATCGTGTACTGGGGGCCAATTTGACCTTTAGCGATAAAGACAATATTTTATCTGGCGGAAATTACCAAATCACATTGTTCTTCCACTTTTCATCCACATCATGGCTACAAACATTTTGGGCTCTATTCATTGTCAAGTCACAGTGCTTTCCAAGTATATATGTGCTTCTCAGGATACTACATCCTTGTGCGTGGATACAGTCAACCTTCTCTCAGATTCTGTCCCAATGGGCTACCGATCTCTCCCACATAGTGGCTCACATTCTCATAGCCTAGGTATTGCAAGCTGTCCAGCCTAGTAGCTCACATTCTCTTTGCTTGGTGTGGCCTATTTCCTGGTGGTCAAATCACCATAAAAGTTGAAAGGACACATCAATATCCAAAATTAGATACGGTACAGTAGTCACATGACACTCATTCTCATAGCTTAGGTACTCCACTCTGTCCAATATAGTAGCTCACATTCTCTTGGCTCTGGATCATATGGATCCTCAGTATATGTGAATTCGACCTAATGTGTTTCCTCTGATTTAACATTCAGATAGATCTGTTTGTATTAGATCACCACCTTTATCAACTAGAGATAGCCACAGTTGAATAGAATATATACAAATCCAGAGGCGTTGACGATATATTGATTCATTTTTAGAAATTCTGTAATTCAGTTACAGGGACTTTTTTGTCACTTCTTCTTTGTTTTTTTAGAAAATGTTTACTACTTGATATGTACATGAATTTGATAAGTTCAATCACGTTTTAACACAATGTTTTGAATAAATTGATACATTTTCTGAATTAATTATTTATTAGTCTGGAAGAACTGTTGAACTATCCATCTACCTTTCTACTGATTTATAGGTGATAGGAGATGCCAGGTGCAATGAAAGGGCCGCTTACATGGGGGAGAATGTTTGCTAAGGTGGGTGACCAATGGTAAGTAAAGAGTTAGGGAAACTATGGTGCAGCGAGTAGAGATAAGAGTTTCATATTTGGCGTACAATGGCCTTGTCCCAGGCACCCTCCAAGTAGAAGACGGGGGAAAGAAACAAAACAATAAACTGGTTCAACGTGCCCCTTGGGGTGTAATTTTTGGGAGTATGGAAGGATTTAAGGAACATTGGAGGAAGTGGCTTAATGCTTGTAGTATGTTTTTGAAGGTGCTCTTTTGAGCACAGTGGACGGTGTGGCATGATGAATTATGGCTTTACAATGAAACAAATAAAGAATAAATATGATTATAGGAGTGTAAGATAAGGCTCGGATTAAGCACACCAGATAGGGTGGCACAAGGAATTATGGCTTTACAATGAAACAAATAAAGAATAAATATGAATATAAGAGCGTACAATAGTGTGCTGATTAAGTACACCGGACGGTGGGGCCTAAACTAGAATAAATAAAGGAGGCATATGACGCAAGAACATAAGAGGTGCTCGGTCAGGCGCACCGGGCAGTGGGACAAGAGGAATCATGGTTTTAAAATAGTATAGTCAATACTTTGGTTTGGGAGTACCTTAAGGTCAACATTAATTCTGTCAAAACCTTGGAGGTCATGGGGGCCTGGATTAACATCCTTAGATCAATGCGCGCATGCCGTCTCTGTGGCACGCGTTCCATTGAATCCGCTAAACACCTGTTAGTCCACTCTGCAACGCTGGACACTCTGACTCTCTGCCCTGACGGCAGCAGGTTTGGAGCCTTCTCTTCCTGCTCCAGCAATATGGGAGTTATACATTGGGGGGAACCACGAACCCTGCATTGTGTTTTTTACTATTTTATGGAAAAAGGTTGCATGCATGTTGGAGCACTCTCTCCTAGTAGCCAGTTATTAACTTCTTTTAGATGTCATACTATTTGGTGTTCTCGGACCACCATTTTATTGACTGTGTTATTAAGATGCTTGTTTTTGTTTTCATTGTGTTAAAAAGCTGTTTCTTGCTGCTGCATAACACTGGCTAATAGAAAATAATAATAATAGAATACATAAAGGATAAATATGAAGTAAGGAGCGTAAAACAGTGCGCTGTTGGGCACACCGGACGGGGCAATTTATATTCTGAAGAGAGCACACTGAACGGTGTTGCATGATAAAGGCTGGCGCATGGGGATTTGTGTCTTTAATGGCTAACGTTGGGCAGAAGCCAGAGTTATGGCTGGAATGGGTTGATATGACGGCTGGCAAACAGCAAAGGATAGCAAAGGGGGTCTGGAAGCATGACCAATCTATGTAAAGTGCCAGGGTTCGGGCGCTATATAAGCAAATAAACTAAACCAACAAGGGTACGGAAGTGAATCAATCTCGATTACATGGATGGCCCTTCCCTTCCCTGCATGCACCAGCAGGGCTGGGGAGCTTCAGGGAGCCCCCCTGAACCCCTTGACTGACTAGTGATCCACCTAGGGGTCAACGATTTGAAACAACTTGTTTTGACATTGCTGCTTCACCAGACAATACAGCGTCCTGCCAGAGGGGCACTGACATGTTATGCCTGAGTATAAGTACAGGGCGACATTGTCAATGCCACATAAAACAATAGCTACGCCTAGAAAGAAATAGAACAAAGCTACAGATAAGCTCGACAAGGGCAGTGAGAATTGGCTCAGTCATGGAGGGATAGCTTTGGGGAACACCCCGCAACGTATTACACAGCAATGGTGTACGTTTATAATGAAAGCCCAGGCATGTGTTGGTAGATGTCCACGCGAAATGAGTTTACTCGGTGGGGGGCCAAGGAACCCAAGAATAGTTCATGGGGCATCTCTAGAGGGCAATCATTAGATTACACTGAGGAGAGAACAATTGGCTTATGACACCGGCACATCATTAAAGGGCATATTGCATGTCAGGAGGGACACCGAGATTTTAGGGCCGAGAGCTGGTCCAGAAGACAATGGCGCAGGAGCCCTCTCCAACAAAAGAGATAGCGAAGTTAAGGAGGTATTTGCAACAGGTACTCTCAGTGCATTAGCAAATAGAGGACGCATCTGGAGGTACTTTTGGGGGACCCTGAGTGGCCGGGGACCCACTCAGGCGTGGCAGCATGGGTCAAGCTGAAGCGTGCTCTGCTAATGCATGTTGTGACTGGTAGCCGGCCCCTTATGAATCCTGCAGGACACTGGTCCAGTCTATCCCAGTACCCGCTCTCCTAGCACTGCCTTCAAGCCCCCTCCCTGACAAGCCTGGCGGATTGGCACCCCTCCTGATTCCTGTCCACCCTACACTTGACGGTGAACCCCGCCCCCCCCCTTTTGCACTCCTGGGCTCTTCTTAGCATTTGCCTAAGACCGGCCTCTCCATCCCCCAACCCCCCCCCACACACACACACACACACTGCCCCACCGCCCTCCCCCTGCACTGTCTGATGTTGCACTTGCACAATCCAAATGTCACATGTCCTGGTAGGAACGTTACTGTGTTTTATCTTCTTGTTCCCCCGCCCCCTCCTTCTTTGCCTTGTGGCGCCTGACCACACTTGTCTATAGCAACCTTATAAATATGCAATAAATAAATAAATAACCACATAAGACACTGCGCCAGCCACAAATAGAAATGACAGGTCCCATTCACGCGGACCGGAAAAGATCATTAGGGCAGGACCCACTAACGCAGACCTGGGAGCAGAAATAATGCTGGCATAAGAAAGGGGCATCATTCTTCCTGGCCCTGGTGTGCCCAAAGGCGGACATTTGGATTTTTACAGTCATACTTTTCTGTTTGTAATTAATAAAGCCTGCGGCCATTCGCCATAATTCCGATTCCTTTGTAATGATTATATTGTGTCCGCGGATTGCCATGGGATGCTCCACTCTCAATCACTGTGGGGTGCGGGGCGGTTCAACATGTTGATGTTCGTGCACCAGGCAGTGCTTGTACATTGGAAGCTTCAAATAAACAGCCCTAGTGATAAAGCGAATTAGAAACATTAACCACCAAGCGAGTGACTTCGGAGAAGGAGATTAACAAATATAGATGGAATTACCATATGAAAGGAACAGGGCTTCTCTTAAAGATATAATGGGAGCCTAAGTTATGGGGAGAAAAGAGATTTATACATCGAAAATATAGACACTTTAGTGACGAGTTTCTAGCATTCATATGTATTTCATGTTAACCGAGAAACACACATGAGCTATGTTTTGAAAGCAGTATTTCATAGAACATCACATAATCATCCGAACTTCCAAAAATGTAAAAAACAAAACCTCCACTAGGTGGGGGTGCTGTTACTGTTATGACATTTTCCGAATTCAGTAATACATCTGTTTTAAACGTGAGTTTTGTCAGGCTTCGCCTTTATTTACAACGTCAACTGAATGTCATGTTTGACCGCCTGTTTGTTTGAATACACGTTTTTCGCTGGCATACAAGCGGTATGCTCACGCACATTATAGCACATGCACAAATACATTACCACTAGCTAAAAAATAAAAGCACTCACTGATCCTGCAAACGTGCACATTTTCCAAGGACACCTTTACTTTCACGTGGATGTGCTCTGTAAGGCGTATGTTATTGGGCACCAAAGACTGCATTTGCCAGACCATATTGGAGCAAAACCTAGTTACTTTATTATGTTGTGTCATTGAGTGTTGAAATGGTGTGTCTTCTGTCATTTGTATGGCCCCCTGGCTCTTTTATCCTTCAAGTAATAACAGGGGTTATGGGCAGGTTAGTGCGACTTGTGTGTGTGCTGGGTGGGGGTTGCTGATCTGTAGGTCAGGGCCATTGGCTGATTTCAGTTGTGCGTTGGTTGAAGGTTATCATTGTGTGCTTGTAGGTAAGTGTGACCTGTGTGTGCAGAGGGTGTACGCATGTTGGTTATCTGCACATAATGAGGCTGTGTGAAGTAACCTGGTTCCTGTTATGAAGTACCACACTTGATTCCAAGGCAAGAGATATATACGTGTATTTATTCCTCTTCCTTGACACCTATGTAGATAAGATGTAGCACACAACGCTGGCCCATCCACACACCAGCCAGCTCCCTTCCAATGGACACTCTCAGAACACTCACCCAGTGCTCCGACCAACGGCCGCTTACATAGGGCGGGGGCACGCCCCTACCCCCACACCCACCCACCCTTAGGCCCTCAAAGGTTGACAATGTGTGCAGAGAACCGAGAATGTTCACACTGTCACACACTGCGTCGTTTTATTTTTGAGCAGCGCTGCAACCGCGGTGTGGCGCAGCAAATCAAAATAGTAAATAAATAATCTTCAGCCGCTCTCTGGCGTCTTCATGGATGGTCAGGCCTGCAGTGCTGCCACAGAGGGGCGCGTCCCATTTTACGCCGTTTTTTAGACTGTAAAGTGCTTTACTTAACCCGTCACAATATAGAATGCTGGCAGGGTGCTAGAGGGGTGGCCCCGCCAGTATTAATCTGGGCGCAAACAGCGTACCATCCATCTGAGGACCTCCTTCCTTGAATCCTTCCTTACTGTAACTTTGTTCGGCTGCGGCATAGCAACACACATTTACTGTTATGTCATTGGCTGTTTGCCAGCCAATGACATTCATGAGCGTGGCTGGGCGCACGCGTTTGGTGATGGAAATCCGGTGCCACCTTCTCACTTCTCAGCAGAGAAGACTTCTGAAGCTCCACAGACCAGAGAACAGCAGAGGGTCCACAGCCTATCCCCGGTACGTAAGTGAGGACCACTTGTGACCGCCAGGTTTCATTCCCCAGGACAGTGCTCCCCATGCCAGGACCGTCCTGGAGCCCTGCCCTGGGGAATGCAGAGCAGGCCTAGTTGCATTCTCCATGTCGACGGTCTGGGCCTGGCTAGGTAGGCCCTGCTTGCAGCGACGCTCGGCTCTCACTCAACTGTTATATTCAAAGTTTGAATGTAGGCTTGTAGCACTTGAGTGAGAGCAAAGATACCGGCTGCCTGTCGTCCCTATTTTCCATAATTACTGGGACGTTTGGTCACCACCCGCCAAAGATATGTATTTTTATTTCCAACTAAAGGTGCTCTGGGCACCTCTCGGGGGCGGGGGCATGGGCACCCAGACTTGTAAAACACGGTGGTCTGATTAGACAACTACTAACGTATACAAATTAAATGTGCTTCTTGCCCAGTCTGCTAAAAACTGACTTAAAAACACGATTAAACATATTCATAATATGTTTCTTTTATTCACCCCAAAAGGCGTGCTTTCATCATTTCCTTAAACTCCACGACTTACCTCTCTTCCGCCCAAAACCAAACACTCCCTTTTTTTTTCCTTTGACTTTATGGCACTTTTCCAGGCTAGAAAACTAGAATACTGTTACTGGCGTGTTAGGCCCAAATGAAAACGGGGACTCGATGTGCATCTTAACTCTCCTTTATTCATACACCAACTTCCGTTTCCCTCTTCCCCACCTCCCCTCCTCCCGCCCCTCGCCATCTCCCTCTCCTGCTTTTGTTTTCCCTTAAAGGGGCCCTGTGCCCTGTTCTCTTCACAACACCCCCCCTTACTTATCGTGTAAGTCTGTGGTCTACATTTCTTCAATGAGATGGGTGGGCCTTCTGGCTGTTCTGCGGTGCTGTTCGGCCTGGTCATCTCTATCGTCGTCCGGGTCAGTTGATGTGGGCATCTCAGGTGGGTCTGGGGGAGCCTTCGGGTCCTCGGGCTCCTCCTCCTCTAGGGGCATGTCCTCGGTTGGATCCTCCTGGAAAAAGGATGTGTTTCTGGTTATCTCGCCTTTATCCCCTATCGCAGTGATCATGGGTCCTTTTACTACAGTCACTATCATCGGCTCGGGCCGATGTGTCGAGTCTGTTTTCCGGCATTGGGCCTGCCGGACTAGCACTGTCCCCCAACAGGAATTAGCAGTTCTCTGGCTTTCTGTTTCCTGTCAGCCCATTCCTTGGCTTTTTGTCTTTTCTCTGCTTCTCGCTGTCTTATTTCCTTGTCTTCCTCGAGTGTGTAGTCCTCGAGTTGGGGAAGCCGGGATCGTGGTTTGTACTTGATCATGAGTTCAGCCGGGGTGCAGCCGGTTGCCTCATGTGGGGTGTGTCGATAGCTTTGTAGCATCTGTGAAATTGCCTGGGGCATCAAGGCCTGGTCTGTTGCCGCTTTCTGGCGTGTGCGCTTGATGTTTGCCATGAAGCGTTCCACCATTCCGTTGGCCTGTGGCCATAGTGGGGTGATTCTTTGGTGGTGGAACCCTAAGTGTGCCGCAAATTTCTTGAATTCCTGGCCCTGGAACAGGGATACATTATCACTTTTCACCGTGTTTGGAATGCCCCATTCACTGAACAGTTCGTCTATCGTGCCCACTATGTGATGGAAGGCTGTGGACTGCACATGTTTCACCGGTGGGAATCGGGAGTACTCATCAATAGCCACCAAGACGTGGCCTCCCTCTTCCAGTGGACCGTAAAAGTCAATTGCCACGCGCTGCTATGGTCCTTCCGGGAGGGGAACTATCTGCAGTGGGCATGGCGGTGGGCTGGCTGCATTTATTTGGCATGGGCTGCAATGTTTCAGTATGTCGTTCACAATAGTGTCCATGTGGGGAAACCACACCTTGTTCCGTAATATCTTTTTCATGTTGGCCATGCCTCGATGGCCTTCGTGTACAATCATGACCAAGGATTTCCTCAGGCTCTTCGGTGCTACGAGGCGGTTTCCTCTGAGTAGGGTGCCTTGGCTTGTTGTGTCTAGTTTGTTGTGTATTTTCTCCATTCTCGCTAGGTCTCTTCGGTCTACTCCCTCCTCCTCCCCCCGCTCAAAGTGTTCGTTGGCCACCTGTTGCCACTTATTCATGTTTGTGAGGTGTATTGCTGCTCTGATGGAGGGGTCTTCTCTGCTCTTTTCCGTGAACAGTTGCGCTGTGATCGCTGGGGGAAGGGCGTTCAGTGACAGGTACGCCACGTACCCTTCAGCTTCTCCTTGCATCATGGTGTCAGAAGCCCCGTCCGGGTGGCGCGAGAGATAATCTGCGGGGTTGGTGTCACCTCCAGGTTTGTGAATGATGGTATAGTCATATTCTTGGAGGCACATGCCCCATTGCTCGATGCGTGGTGGCATCTTTATTTGTGGGTTGCCAAAGAGAGCTAGCAAGGCCTGGTGGTCCGTTATTAGCGTGAAGGTGTGTCCAATGATGAAATGGTGAAATTTTTCACACGCCCACACAGCGGCCAGACTCTCGCGCTCTGCCTGTGAGTAGGCTTGTTCGGTGGTGTTCAGTGCGCGACTGGCATATGCTACATGTGGGTGGTGGTGTCGTGCTGCGGGTCAGTTTTTCGGCCAGTATTGCCCCTAGCCTTTCCGGACTGGCGTCTACAGTGATTTCGGAGCGCCATCGTGGGTTGAAGTATGCCAGTTGGCGGTTGGTTGCCAGTTCCTGTTATATGGAGGAGAATGCTTGTTGGCACTGGTCAGTCCACTTGAAGGGTTGATCCCTCTTCAGCAGTTGTCGTAGCGGGCATGTGAGTGTGGCATATTGGAGAAAGTAGCGGGCGCAGTACCCTGCCATGCCCAGGAATGAGTGGGGTTCAGAGACGTCCCTCGGGCAGGACAGGTTTGTTATGGCACTGATTTTGTCCGGGTCGGCTTTGATGCCCTGATCCGAGAAAATGTGGCCGAAGAAACATAGGGTGTGAGTATTGATCTCACATTTCTGGCTGTTGAGTGTAAGTCCAGCGTCTTGGAGAATGCGACAGACTCAGTAGGACCTCGTTGTGTTGGTCTTGGGTGACTCCGAAGACGAGGATGTCGTCACTGTAATTGAACGCATTGGTGACTGGGCTGATTAACCTGCAAATTGTTTCCTGAAAGATCTCGGCGGCGGAAGAAATGCTGAAGTTCAGCCGTTTGTAACGGAACAGGCACTCGTGAGTAGTGAAGGTTGTGATCGGTGTTCATTCGGGATCGATGACTAGCTGGTGGTAGCCTTGGTTGAGGTCTAACTTTGAGAACTTGGTGGCTTGGTTAAGTCTTATCAGCATATCTTCTATGTTCGGTCCGGGGTGTCTTTCCTGTTGAATGGCTGCATTGGAGATCCTCACATCGATGCGGAGGTGAAGGCGTCCGTCTGCTTTGGAGACCACTACTAGTGGGGACACCCATGGTGTGGGTCCCAACGCTCTCTCTATGATATTGTTTTTTAGTAGCATCTGCAATTCGTGGGTGACTCTGGCTTGTAGATGAAACCCTATCCTTCTGGGATGTTGTGACACTGGTCGTACGGACGGGTCAATGTGCAGTTTGATTACACTGTCCTTCAGCATGCCGACACCTTTGAACAGGCCGGGATAAGCAGTTTTTAGTGTCTCGATGTCTAGCAGCTTCAGACTGAGGGCTCGTATGTATTGGGAGTTGGGTGAGAGCCCTTGGATCGCTTCTGACTGGTCATAGTGGATATCAATGAGATGTAACGAGACAGATGTTTTGTGGCTGAGGAGGCACCTTCCTGTCGCTGGGCTGTGGATGACATGTATTGCTGTCTGAACTCTTTTCCCTCTATGTATCAGATCACATATGAATTGTCCTTTGGAGGTCAGTGGTTGTGTTGCGCCCCATTGGAATATGTGGGCATGTGATGGTTGTAACGGGACCTTGTTGGCCAAGTTTTCATATGTTTGATGACTCATGATGTTGATGGTGGCGCCTGTGTCTACCAGGAATGGGGTGTCAATTCCCCCTATGCGGACTGTCACCCGGGGCGCTGTGCTGTCATCTGAGGAGTCAGAGATGAGATGAGGCAGACGTACTCTCGGCTGTATCGATCGTACTCTGCATATTGTTCCGGTTCAGGTGGTTGTTCCTCGAGGGGCGGGTTCTCATATGGGTACCTGGTGGCGTTCTCTCATCTGGGTTCTTCGTCACGGTAGTATTACATGTGGTATATTTTTTCTTGGCTAGTGTAGATTTCGTTAGCCGGTTCTACTTGTATATTCTCTGCTGCTCTAATGAACCCGGGGTTGGCCATAGATTTAAAACCAGCTTCATTTCTCATGTTCATTTCGATGTCAGATGAGAAGCGCAGAGTGAAAGAAAACCTGTTGCTGGGCACCACATGAACTCAGGCACCCCATTCAGTGCACCAGTACGGTTTGGGAGGCAATTATTATGACACTGGTGGCATTATGTATCTTTGAGAAAACATGGAATCAGAAGTGATTTGGTGGCTTTGTACGTGATGACATAATTTTAATGCAGATTGTTCATTATGCATATAAACAACTGCATGCATGTATGCATCAAATTCATGCATAATCCCCACCCTCACATTGAAACGTATGTGTAAGTGGCCTTGCAATAGTTTTGAAGGTGACCTCCCATGTGTTTTTCAAGTAGAAATAAGTGCAAAGTTAAGGCTCGTAGGGAAAAACATATTTTCATTTACGACAACATGGAATTAAGCCGCATGTGAAAGTTAATATACTGCCCACAAGTTTAAACTATTGCGTATTGGGCAAATTTCAAATTTCGCCTGGGGATTGGCCGGCCATGCATTTGGCTGACCCAAGCCGTGCCCCCGGTGGAAAGCATGATCAAACTCTGCTGGCATTGGGCCACTTCACAACTACGTGGTCTGGAGCTGCTTTCTCTTTGTCCTGTTCTCGGGCCCACTTTGATGTGGGTGGGGGAGATGGCCAGGTGGACTGCCGTCCTGCGCCCACCACCATTTGTTCATTGTTGGCCCGGGGTCTATTCCAATCGATTTTTCCCATAATTGAGCATCATTTTGGTAAGAAAAAATAAGAATTGTACGTTTGCTGGAAGAATATACAAATTGAACACATCTGGTTCTTGTACAGAAACATTGCAATGTTGTGTAGCATTGTCCAGAGAAAAGAATGAGTGGGCACGGCTTTTTTTTCTTTTATTAGGTGTGTTTTACAAAAGTTGAAGAAGATGAAAAAGAAGTTATTTGGTCCTGTCGCCAGAAACCTCCCCGTTTGTGAGAGGTGGTCCTGTGCTCCTTCCAGCAGACTGGGTGAATCAGTCTAGTCATTTGTTTATCAATGTTGTCTAGCATTTCATTGTACAGCAATATAGTAAGAATTGTCCTGTTGCAAAAATGCGTTTGATTGAAGGGAGTTTTGACTTCTTCATCCTCAGGAGACATACAGGTGTAAATTGGGCTCGTTTCTGCCGTTCCCGCTGCTGCATATTGGTATTTAGACTTTACTGTATTTCCAGTGTAAATAACACAGGGGCAATTGTTTTTGTGAAATAATCCAGGATGGCACGCATCTCCTGAGAGCAAATGTTTACCTTACTAGACCAGAAAGTGGAATTAGATGAACAGGCTTTTGCATAGTGACATTTAGACTAACACGTGTGACACCCAGAGGCGTTGCTAAGGGGGGCTAAGGGGGCTATAGGCCTTGGTTTTTTGGTTACAGCCCCAGATATAACTCAGGGGCCACAAGCAAAAGGCTATAGCTAGCCCTGAATCCCGCCAATCCGGACATTAGCTTAGCCCCTGATCTTGTACAGACCTAGCAACACCCCTGGTGACACCTATACAACGCAGTCCTTGCTTTTAGACTGCTGGGCTCTTCGCCAAGCAGTTAAGGGAGGGGCAGAGTGTTTTGAGGTTTTGGGAGTTATGGACAGGCAGGTTTTGATTGCATTAAGCCGTCCACTTTGGCCTCCGATCTCTCGGCCTCAGCAAAAAGTCATTGCCACTGAAAAGATTGGAACACTAATACACCAGGGGCGTCATTTCACCAAAATGGTAGGGTAGGCAGAAGTGACATCACATGACCCTTGACCTCTGATGACATCACAGGAAGCGCACTCACACGGAATCCCGTACCCTGGACACTCGTTACTTCATGCATGCAAACAAACATCCTGAACAGCATGCCATAGAGATAGGCAAGAAAGACACATTACACCAACGCATTAATTGTGGCACTTTTATGTGCTATGGTCAAACATTTCTAAACTGAACACAAGCTTTTAGGCCCAAGGAATTTGTCAGGTGACCGAGGACACTGAGATGGAATGTCTTGAGATGATCGTAACAGAGACGACGGCAGAAAAAAACATGCTAGAACTTCAACCTGCGAAAAGCAAAATTCATAGGGCGAAATGGATGCTTATTCTACAATAAATGCTTTTTGGACGTTTTTGTCTCCATTGTGAAATTGAGGTGTTTAACTAAACCTTTAATGAGTCTGACAATTATTGTACAGAATTCCAGAAATTACAAATAATGTGTTATTCTTATTCTTATTCACGGTCACTGTTCAAAGTGTTACACTTGTGGAACCCCCTGTTTTTTTCCAGTGGCTTGAACAAGAAAGCCAGCCACTCCAGAAACAGAGCACTGTCCACAGCCCAGGAGCTTCCATAAAAAAAAGACAATTTTATTTTTTTAGCCAGGGAGACCACAGGGGTATCAAGGGATACCTCAGGGGTCGCAACTGCGACCACTGGCGACTCCCAAATGACATTGCTGCGATACACCAAGAAGAACACAATTATGAACATTTCTTTTAATGGGGCCCAGCTGTTTGGTTATCAAATCAAGAATAAAGTACACTTGCATTTTCATTTTCCAAACCCCTAGAGTGATAAATCAGCCTTAAAAGGGCATTCACGTATTATACATGGCTTAATACCTGTTTTTCTACTTCATGGGATTTTCAAGTTTTTGGGAGGTGGAGCATGGCAGGGAACAAAATCAACTCAGTCTCTGCCATTGCCAAAAATGAAGGCATTTTGGCAGCATGTGATTTTCATCCTGTGTTAAATCATAGGACTCCATGAGAATCCATGTTACGCGCCTCCTGCCATATGTACACTAGGTGACCAATTCACATCTGTTTGTACTACAAAGTTCAAATAACGTAAACCTGGATCTTCCCAAATTTACCAGCATTATTTGCACTTCGTATCATAGTGTTTATAGGGGACTGAATTGCACAGAAGTACACACGTTGGAAGTACCTGTTGCAGCAGAAAATATACAGTGTGCTTACTCCTATTATTTTGTTGATTCCTATAATAGCAGGGCCAGGCAAATGCCTAATAATTATACAAGAGCCTGAACTGTTGGCTTTGCCAAAGCTTGTTTTCAACAGGAGTTCAGTGAGTGAAAAAATAGTGCTTCTAAATCAAGTACCTGAAGGTATACCCGGTGAAGACATTTTTATAACATCAGTAGTGTATTTAGAACTCCAATTAAGTCATTAATTCTCAGAAGACTGCTTTGAAAAAACAAAGTGGCAGGCACTTCAATCACAACGTTTGATGGTAATGCTTGATAAAGCTGGCTGAAAGAGCTCTCAGGAGGATGTGTTTTGCACAGGGACGGGCATGGTGAAGGGCAGGAAGTGGGTGGGAATGGCCATAGGAATGTGCTTGGCCATGGGCAGTCAATGGGTGGGTAAATAACCAATCAACACCTACAAGCTTTCTGCCCCTCCTCATATGCCAATTTCTCCCTAGCTGCACAGATACAATACTGTCTGGTTAGTCTGGTACTACTATATTTTCAATGTACCCACTTGTGCACATTAGCATTTCAGTCAGTGGACCCAGCATTTACGCTGAAAACGAAGCTATGGGTCTGTTAAAAGAACATAGCATGGGTGAGGGCTTGCAGTCATGTTTCTGCGCGTGGGGGTCACTGCATGTAGGCAAAATGTGACCTCATAATTCAATATTCTGTGGTAGTTAATGCATACAAATATATTACAGCAAAAGCTTTGAAATGCCTAAAGATGGAATGTCAGGTGGTAGGGGGAGTTCAGGATAACATTGAAGTTGTTCTGGGTGGTGTTTACTTAGGTTTTTTTTTATATATAAGGCAACACATTTTGGTGGGGAGGGAGGCTAATTCTTCAAATGTTGGGAGAGGCGGTAACTTCAGAGACTTTGGGGGAAGGGCAAACTGGTGGGGGACATCTAACATCTTTACACAATATAATGAGACTATTCTGGTGCAGCTTCAATGTACAAGCAGTGAACGCTCTACTTCATGTTTGAAACCATTTTCATTCTGCTCTGAGCCTATGTTGCCCTTTCTCAGATCAGTCTCTCACCTTCTCTTTACAGACTATTAAAAACACCATGCATGAAAAAATCCAACCAGTACAGGTCATTTGTGAAATGAAAACATCAGACTTCAACCTCCATAGTGCACCTTCCGGATAGTTAATTGCAGTGCCCATTCTCAAGAACAAAAAGTCAGGTGAGCTAGCATGCATCTTTTGTAGGGTTGGGTGCTCAGGGCAATCCAACTCTGTCTGTTTGGGTTCTTTAGTAAAGAAGACACACAGCTATCTTGCTTTAAGAACATTTGAAAAGAAGCACATGTTTGTGGGGACCAAAGTGGTGGGGAAAATCAGATGAACAGTACAAACTAACGAATGGTATCAATGGCTAGCTGAGAGTGTGGCATGTGAAAATGGAAAGTCATAAGACATATAATTTGAAAAAACCTGCATATGCGTCAACATAAGCACATTTATTGTCCATTTAGAAACTGTTTTTAGAAGGATACGATTGGGGTGTCTGTTCCCAATTACCTCATGATTCCCTAGTATCTATCAGTTGAATGGTATACAGTGATTTCAGTTTTACAGCTGAGAAATCTCACGACCTTTGAAACATCAGAATGCCTTCTTTCTTGACCATTACTCCCACAGTGCTTGGGGGGGTAGGGATAGTGATGCAGTTGGAAAAGTCAAACTGCTTTTCTCCCCACATTGTAAACACTGTTTTTTCGAACATTGTTAACAGAACAAACTTGCCTCATTTCTTCCATAAGCACTCATTTGCCAAACAAGCTGCAATACTGAACGTGTGGCTGGTTTCACTGTTGCTAATGGGCATGTATGTTAACTTATGCACAGATAACATCTACAATTACACCCCACTCAGCAGTACCAGTCAATGACAAGTACAGCTGAGTTGGGTATACTTGCAGATGTTATCTGTTCCTCGTACTGACAAATTGTTTTGAAAGAGCATACCTTTGAACAGTTATTACACAAACCCATATACATATTTACATCATGTTTTGCTTATGAACAGGTGTCACTCTTGATGAACATGAATTTAGTGGATCAATTGCTCCCAAAGCCATTTTCCGGACTCGCACACACTGAAAAACTGGAGGTGAAACGACTAGGGCCTGATCGCCCAGATTAAAAAAGATTGGGGAAAGGCATACACATACACATTTTCCATGGTTTGGTATGACAAGAAGACATGGGTCACTGGTAGTGTTGCTAAGCGTTCTTTATTTTGCTTCCGCTGCCTGCTGTTTGGAGGTGAAACCACGTGGACAAAAACAGTCACTGACTTAAAGCATTTGTCAGAAAAAAGCAAGAGACATGAATTGTGCAAATCTCATATTGAGTATATATTACAGCTGGTCATGTTGGGAAGTTTAAACATTGCAAAACAGTTGGACGATGCCTATCGCCGGAGCGTGATGAAGCATAATGAGAATGTGGATAAAAACCGATACATCTTGTCAAGGTTAATCGACTGTGTGTTTTTGCAGTGTATTTGAATTGGCTTTACGTTGCTATGATGAAACTGAAGATTCTTTGAATCCTGGTGTATTTAGAGGCCTGGTGGATTTTTTGTATCCAGCATAGACAGTGCAATGGAACTGCATTTACAGAATGCAACAGTATTTAAGGACACTTCAAAAACAATTCCGAATGAGCTGCTGGACTGCATCCTCACAGTCACTAGAGAGATGATTGGAGAGCAGTTAAAATGCACAGATTATGTGGCTATTCAGGCAGACGATACAACCTATGTTTCCACTAAGACTCAGTCTCTGCTAGTCTATCGCTACATTGATGAACGATTCAGAATTGATGAAAGGTTTTATGGATTTACTCATCTGAAAGACTAGTGCGCAGACCATTGCTACTGCTCTAATGAAAATAATGGACAAAGTATACCCTGAAGAGTGCCACAAAAAAGTAATTGCGCAAACATATGATGGTGCGAGTGTAATGAGGGGGGTGTCTGGTGGAGTCCAAAAGAAAGTATCTGAAGTGTATCCAAATGCCCATTATGCACATTGATATGCACACCAGCTTAACCTCATCATGGAACATGCTTTTTTCCAAAATATCAGAAGCTCGAATTTTCTTTACAGAATTTTCTTTATCTCTAGCTTCTGTGCATTTTTTTCTCACTCTCCAAAAAGAACTCAAATTCTAGATGAGATATCAGATAAAAGACTTCCAAGACCATTGCGCACCCGCTGGAGCTACCATATTCGGGTAATAGAAGCCATATATCAGCATAGGGACGCACTCCGTAGATGCTTTAAAATCATTGAAAAACAGGATGAATTTGAGGGAGTGGGATTCATTAGAACTATGATACAGAATGAGTTAATTTTCTTCCTCTTTTTGTTCAATGACATAATGCCCCATGTAGACATTCTATATAACCAGCTTCGGAAGAGAGATATTAATTCTGTGTATGTTCAGACAGCTACTGCAACTTTTATACAGTGCATTGGCAGAGTATTTGAAAGCACTGACAATTCGGAAGCTAAACATCCACCAGAGGTAACCTTGCAAGTCGCAATGACAATCGCAATGACAACAACTAATGACAATCCCCAAAAAAAGGCCCAGACCACTTTGCCGCAATTAGAATTCTCGCAAGTCACTATACAAGAGGTGGAAAAGATTATTGCCTCTCTTAAACCTTTGAGATGCCAACAAGACACCTGTCCAGCAGAAATCATTAAAGAGGCAGCCAAAGACCTGGCACCCTTTATCACTAAACTTAAAAATGCTTCCTTCCTCAACTCTAATGTCCCTAACAACCCGAAGGACGCCGGGGTGATGCCGCTCTTAAAGAAGGCTTCATTAGACCCATCCATCCCTACGAACTATAGGCCCATAACGACCTTCCCATTCTTGCTTAAAATAATTGACAAAGCTGCATATATCCAAATACAGTCATACCTAGAGGTGAACAATCTCTTAGGACTACGCCAATCAGGCTTCAGACCGCGCCACAGCACTGAAACAGCTTTAATTGATCTAAAAACGCAAATTGACCTCTTAAAAGACAGCAGACAATGTGCCTTACTGCTCCTTTTGGACTTATCAGTGGCGTTTGACTTAGTGGACCATGAAGTGCTTTGCAATCACCCATCCACTGCAGCCAGTTTTTCAAACTGGATCCAATCGTTCCTCAATAATAGGACTATGAGAGTCTTCTCTCTACTAGCTGCGGCTGATCCTTCTATTACTTACGGCGTTCCACAAGGTTCATGTGTCTCACCAACCATGTACAATGTGTTTACTAAGCCATTTATAGACATTCTGGACTATCTGGGTATCACCTATACCAATTATGCAGATGATACCCAGATATTCCTCTCCTTATGGGGGATTACAACTCAGACTTGGCACAAGTTAACAACATTTTTTCAATCATTCAGGCGTGGATGGCCACACACGGCCTCTGCCTGAATGATGACAAAACCGAGATCTTGATCTTAGGGGCCCCATCTATGGGGGCGTGGCTAGCGCGCATGGTGTGAGAAAGCAATCCTCCGGAGTTCCCATCTGAGATCCTATTACTGATTGCATTATGATGAATGTATGCTAAAATACATATAAAAATTCACAGCAGCAGAAGAAGAAACCTTTCCCCTAACACCCAGTCCTGACGCCAAATAAAATCAGAGCCGAGGAACCAAAGAAAACGGTGCTTACGCAGGCGCCCCCACGGTCTCAAAATGGCACCGAAAAACTGAGAGACTCACAAGGGGGGAAGACGGCTCGGCAACAACATTCACCAGAAGCCTAGCCTTGCAGAGGTCATCCCAGTGCCCGGAGAAGTGATCCGCGACCCACGAGAACACGGAACCCCACCTGGCACCAGACTCGAAAAAGCGAGCGCTCTGACCAGAGGGAGAACGAGGGACACCCTACATCTTCCGGCTGACAAACACCAGCTTCGGGAACACCAGCTCTGTACGACGAGGTGAGACACCGCCCCAGCCGAAGCATCGGGGGTGGCGGGCGAGGGCCACAGCGAGTAAAAAAGCGACTGAGTCAGCCCACGCACCCATATTGTCACCTCAAGCCACAGACAGTTATCGAACTTGCGGCTCCTGTCGGCACTCCCCCCCCCGCCATGACAAAATCATCTGCTTGGCGGACCGATTGAACACCATTGAACACGGTAGGAGATACTGACAAGCCGGAAGGTATATTTTCTGGGCATAAACTATTGTTAGGGTTTCCTGTTTTAGGTTTTTTTTTACTTCCGGGGGTGTTTTTCCAGTGTTTTCCAAAAATTTCAGAATCTGTGTTTTTCAGTGTTTTCTCGCGTGCCCACTTCGAAAAATCTCAGAGAACCGTTTTTTTCAGTGTAAACACACACATATTCTTTCATTGTGTGCATAATGGTTAGATCCAAGTGTAAACTTCCAGGAAGATAACACCTTGCCACTAGGGTTGCCACCCATCCCAGTGTGATTTGCACAGTTCAGGATTATGCACTTCTGTCTGGGCTAGAGGGATTTGGATACTGCAATAGATGAGGTCCATAGAGACACCTACCATCAGCTCTACCACCGAGAATTGGCGTGCAATACACCACTAGGAAGGAGATCATCAATGGCTCGGGTATGGTAGCTTAGGGTCAACATTTTCTTTTTGGATGCAAGACAACTCAGAGCAACACAGGTTCAAATCCCAGCCCCGTGCTTAGAGACTGGTCTCCGGTATTCATTGCATTTTAAAAGATGAATTAATTTAATTAACTGGTGCTGTACCAAATTCAGAAGCTGAACCAGTCACTGCACACTGCCAGTTGCCAGAGACCACAGTCTGAACTAGGATTCATCCGCATCCCATGGCAAGTACCTTCCTGAATGACAATACTATCGAGATTCATTACTGTTTTATGCTGCGCACCTAATGACAAATATGCTGAATAACATTCTTTGATGACTATCATGATGGACAAAGATGGCCCTGGCTATGTGCTTCAGGGCTGACCTCACCAAATAAGCTGTTGAAGGTGCAATTGCCACTCACAGCTGTTCACTGAAAGTGTCAATCCTAGCTAAAACACATACACCAGCTTTCTGCATGAAATGCAAATTGAATGCAAAGGACCGACAGCGTTACGATTTGTGGGCTCTGCGATACCCTGCATGCAATTTTACACATTCACAAGCTGGAGTGGAGAAGGAAGGAACAAAATGAGGGAATCTCACTTTTGCTCTTTTATTTTCCCAGGCTGTCTCGGGAAAAAGTAAATGCTGCGGCCACAAATATCCTGTGCAGGGGTCATTTGCTAATGTATTACTATGGCATGCAGCTGCAAAACCGAGGTGGGTTCCATAGGAAGCCATGTGTTGTATGCCTGCATTAAAACCTCATATAGGTGTACAATAAAGCGCTTCCCCATTTCAAATGTGTCTAGTAAGGTTTTTGGTCCATGACAAGTATTACTGTGCATAGTAAAGCAGCTGAGCCTCCTCCCACGGTTCAAGTGATCTTTCTTTTGTTACAGTTTATCAGAGCGAGCTATAAAGGCAATGTATTGATCACAGTGTTTGGTGTCCGCATGTCAGCGAGGTTATATTTGCCACTGTGTGCTTCATTTCCACTGTGCACTGGAGGACCCTTGTCTCATCCATGAAAAGCACACCTTGCATCACTCTCTGAATGGAAGGGTCCCAGCACCATACTCTTCACAGTGATTTGAGTGAGGTGTTCGTGATACGGACCGACCGTCCCCACTATTTCACCTCAGCACTAACCATCTGGAAACCCCTTTTTTATATGCAATGCACCCACGAACTGGATTAGCTGAAACCTTGAAGTAATTAGTTTCTGCCGCATTCCTGCGTAAACAGCTTTATTTGCAAAGCAATAAAACAAGGAAGGCTATATTTTACTACTGCCAGTAGTATCTGCTTCATGTAAAAATGCTGTGATTTTCTTTACTAAGACAAGCTTACTATCCGTCTGATTCCTGGGAAAAAGACAAAATTTTCCACAGTGATTTTCTAGGAAGCAAGTTAACATGTTCCAATAATTTAGAACTGTTACACTTTAGGGATTTAGGTCAAATGCTTCTGATGATTCTGCAAAATAATAATCACACAATGTAAAATAGCAATTGTTTTCATTGTTACATGAAAACAGTGGTAAAGAGACACTACAAAAGACAACATGCAATGTACATTATATCTTTGGAAATGAGATATGTTATACAATTACACAAAGGGACAGGTTGCTGCTTAATGAGGTCAATTACACGTGTGACCTTCCTTGGCAGTGATGTATATTTAGGGATTCCGACATTGTCGACTCCCAGCGTAGTTCAAACTGCTCAGCACGGTATATTCTGGACATCACGCATGTTTATATATATTTAGCTTTCTCTTAACCTGCCAGCAAAGAAAGCTAAATATTGCCATCTAGTGGCTGATAAAAAATATCACTGGGTCCTGAATTCACATAGGCAGCAACAGAGCCCATTAAAGGAATGGTTCGGTCAAAATCTTTTATTGCCATGTGTTTTTAAGCCTAAGTCGCTCGATTTTAGAAAAGTTTCCTATGGACCTTACCCGAGTTTTCGTCCATTAAACGCACGTGAAAACAGGCATCAGGGAGCTGCCATTTTGTGATAATCCTATCATTTCCCCCATCGCCCTGGCTGACCTGCTTTTGCGGCACTAAATCATATCCCACGCCCCTGAGCCTGACATTATCAAAACATTCATATTCCCCGCCTCTCCCCGTGACGTTACTGTGCTGCGTAGGCAAATGCGCCCAGTCGTCTTCTACGCGACTTCACACAGAACCTGGAAACCAACACAGATCAGCTCACAACACAGCGCGCCACAATTCGGAATATGAAACTGTACTTTAAAATCAAACAGCAACACGGTAAATTTGGTAAAGTACATTTATTTGACATTAAATGTTTATAGAATATTCAGCAATTGCCATATGAACTCCGAAAGTAATTTATTTTCTTTTATCTCTATCCGCAAATCCGTAAAAGTTTATCGTGAGTCACGCGCTGTTCCTTTATGGTACACACGGTGTTGGTTTTCGTTCAAAGAAGCACTTTTGTCGCACGTTGAGGCTGTTCCATCAAGTAGGCACTAGGCCAGCGTAAAGGTTGATATGTTGCTTCTAGCCGCTAGTACCGCGTAAGGGCATATGGGCCCTTGGCGATCGTCCCATAAAATCATCAGAATGGTGCAGTTGTTTACATTAAGCTGCAGCTGGCGGTTGAAGAAACCGTCTGCCGGGGTCTGAAACTGGTGGCAGTGGCAAAAGGGAAGTATATACCTGTTTTGAAAACATAAAATGTATAATTAGTCTCGCCAGCCGATCTTTATTAATATTATTCATTTTATTTATTACGGCCGAGCTAAAACTATTTGCTTTCATGGATAGTGCAATGGAGTATGTTCGGCTCTAAAATCAATGCGAAAAATAACAAAATAAATCAAGGTAAATAAATAAAACAATGAGAAACGACTTTTTGTCTACATGCGTGTGGAATGTGGACCTGCATGCCCATGTGCCCGCTACAAGGACGATCCCACAAATGTTTTCAAAGCTCTTCATTCATTCATTTATTCATGCATCCATTCATTAATTCTTCATTCCGGTATAAAAGCATCTAAAGAGTTAGTTACACTATATTTGCAATTTCCATTGTGTTTCTGCGTAATGCAGTCCATAAATCCCACTGTGCTCTTGACAATGATTTTTCGTATACTGAACTAACATGAAACTCGGTCTAGTTTAAGAATGTTCTGCCTTATCGTCTCTTACGTTATTGCACCCTCCACAACCCCTTCAAATTAAGTTCTTTCGGCATGGTCCCTGTCTCTCAAGGTCAAAAAACAATAGAACCTTATACTGCCAGTGTGAGTTGTGGGCCTCTTCAGGGCGCAAGCTGAAAATCAAAGCTGCTGACCTTCACTAGAAATGAGCATACATTCTTTCTTTGCAACATCCCGTAGTAAAGCCATCTGTGAGAACTTGAAGTTTCGAAATCCATCTATGTAGTAGTGCGCCTCAATGTGCAAATGCGAACTGGCTTCTCTCCCATCTGCAACGGCTCACGTGGCACATTCTAAGGCCCCCAATTTTGTCCTCGTTGTCTACGAGCTTTGAAGCCCCAAAGAACCATAACCCTTGAGACTTTTAATTTGTTGGGGAAGGTCAGGGCAAGTATAAAGTACCCGAGGAGTCGAGTTGAAAGTGAGATTTATTGTTTGTTTGTTTTATTATTTGCAATACGCAAGCCTCCCCTCGGTTAACAGTGCCCAGCATTTATAAGAGATTGCGAAAATTAGTTACATCAACAAAAATATATACATACACATATAGACAAGGTCAGCAATATGAGGTGAATAGAGAGAGAATTCAAAGATGACACCCAGGTAGTTCGGCACCCAGGATGGTGAAGGTAGGGGTTAGGGTTAGCGTACTTTGTATGCACACTGTACAATAACATTTATTTACAAAAAGACAATCGTATTACAATTATTTAAACCGGGATTTGTACTTCACAACCAGCTCTCCTTTGGGTGGACATGGCACAGTGGCAATGTTGGGTGGCAATGGATCAGTGCTCTGCACAGAAACGTTCAAAATTCCATATCTGTGCTTCTCTAATACAGCAACAATAAGGGTTTTGACAAAGTCGAACTCCATTTCCTCATAGACTGGTTTGATCACCCATTGCTTACTTCTTTTTGAAAAGGCCTTAGTGTAGCGAGGCATCCTTACATTACCCTTAGTCCTAGATTGTTCACGGCCGAGATTCTCGTTATGGGCCAAGACGGCAAGTAGAGTCCTATGTCTCATGCCCTGTATGCTGAAATGCAAGCGCTTTGGCCTGTACTTTAGGCACATATTATGGAACACCTTCAAACCTCCTGTGTGACAGCATTCTGTCAGTCCCCTCAAATCTCTTGATAGAGCTTTATCGAAAACAATCTTCTCAATGGCTTTGTGTGTCGGTGAAGATGGATTCAACCACTTCTTCATCCGTGCCTCCACTGGGGACAAAGGGCCATGTTCACATTGGTGGAAATGTAGGTTTTCTGACCAGCGGTGCACGTTGGTACAGTGATGCATCAGTGACCGCCATTTTTCAAGTAGTATTTCCACTGACCCTTCACAAGTTTTGGAGCTCCACCAAAGATGGTTGCTGATAGACTGTGACCACTCTGAAATACTTTCCAAACCTTTTTTTTCCCTGCAGCCGAGATTTTCTTATTGATTGATTTAGCAAGATGCCATACGTACATATGATGTTTAATATGTGGGAACTGCTCTCTCATTGTCTTGGCAATTGAAACGTGTCTGTCCGTGGCTATGAGGTCGATGTGCATTCCCCTCGATTGCAGATATTCCACTGGTTTTATAAATCCTAGTTTCTCCATGGCCACTGAGGATGTACATTGTGTTACCTGCACGACCACCGAACTCACAATTTTCTTACTATCCATGTCCTGAAAGTGATAGGTGCAGTACTTG
Source organism: Ambystoma mexicanum (assembly GCF_040938575.1). Taxonomy (NCBI): domain Eukaryota; kingdom Metazoa; phylum Chordata; class Amphibia; order Caudata; family Ambystomatidae; genus Ambystoma; species Ambystoma mexicanum. Next base: position 1,142,027,750 of record NC_090924.1, read on the forward strand.
GCAGAAAATCCATGGCTGTCGCACTGTCCATCGCCGGCTAACCTGAATCGTTTGCCTTCGAATGTACGTGCTAGAGACAATTGTTCAATTTTCCAAGCATCACTAATGGCCGGAAACAGAGAATCATGTTGGTATTTGTAGTACTGAAATGGAGTCCCACAAACTGAACAAAAGACTTTAACTTTCTAAAACCGGAGCCACTAAAAAGTGATGCAGCTGCACACAGTAGATTGCCTGCTGGCATTTTCCCCAGCATCGTTTGTGCAGACCATGAGAACCTATGATTTAATCTACAGGCGGCATGTATTGTGATGTTACTGCCTTGTTTTTGACGAGTCACATGAATCAATGGCTTCCCACATACTTTCCCTCTGACGGAATGCCCACATTTCAGCATACTTATAATATCCATCAAACAACTGTCGAATACTATGTATTGGTCTTCTTTCATTAGACTGTCATCCTGCATCAAAGTTGTTTCGGCCTGTGACGTTGAGGACATATCACCACATTTGAAAGAAATATCGCTGCTATCAAGTTCTGATGCGTCAGTGAATGCTGCTGCTGGTTCATTCTCTGTCATTTCAACATCTGCTACTTCAACATTGATGGGAGAACACAACAATGTCGACAGCTTTTTGGTGGCAATTTTTTGGCGGGTGTAGATTGTGTAAATTGATCTGCGACTACTTCAGAGCTATCTTCAATACATCCAGTATCATGTTGTTGCGGTGGTGCGGTCGTACTGTAGCAATGGTCCAATACAACTTTGCCGGATTCTCCGGACACATTCATTTCATTTTCTGTACATTGGACATGAGCATCCCGAGTCTCAACACGCCGCGTCTGAATTAATAGTTCCTCCATAGCCTCCATAGTGTAAATGGTCTGGTAAGCAACATCTCTCATTCGCTTCACTGTCTGTGTATGTATAGTTCGTAGACCCACTGGTAACTAAAGGACAGATTGGAAAAGGGATGTTCAGTTTAAACACAAGATAAAGTATAGTACAATTGACTTGAAAAAACATAAAATAGTCCCCAGCACAAAGAAATGTGTAAAGTTATGAACTGTTTGTAACTAACCTTATTTTTGTTTCTTTTCTTTGCAACTTTTTTGACTCGACCTTCAACATCTGCACGCTGATGCTCCGATATGTATCCGCATGTCTCCCCTTCCTCTTGCGCTGCAACGACTATATTATCTGTATCCATCGACTCCCTGAAACATAGTATTTTCATTACTGTGTATCAAAATATTGTTAGCATAAAACACACGTGAGGACGAACACACATGTACATCTCAATAGCCAAACACGATTTAAACATTGTGTGGAACAATCAAACGACAAGTATTCGAGCTCTGATGACCTAGTTCGATGGAGCTGTCCGTATCCATACCTCTGGCTCTGCATGGACTGCCACGAATGATTGTATTGAAGAGGAGGCATCAGCAACTCCCTGAAACACAGTACTTGCGTTAGTATGGTTTTCAATATTGTAAACATAACACACACTTGGGGTCGACGGCACAGGTACATATAAAGAGATAACCACAAATGTTGCATTGTCTAAAAGAATCAAGGAATATTTAAAAATGATCAGATTTAATCGACTTATTTCTCCGATTTCTTTACATCTGCATCATCTAAATGGGATCTTGTGATTGTAGTGGAAGCTCCATCGTCTCCCTGAAACACAGTACTTGCGTTAATAGGGAAGAAAGTATAGCAAATGGAATCATGTTATATGATCACGCTCGATGGAGCTGTCAGTACCCATACCTCATGCTGCTGAAGAATATCTAGGGCTGTTGTCAATGTGGTGCGCACTTCCGAAAGCTGTTGCGCCGATTCGTATCCGCATGGTCCCGCTTCCACTGGAATTACTTGAATGTCAGGCTCCGCATCAAGTGCGTGGGTTGACGATTCAACAACTGCCTGAAACATAGTATTTGCATTAGTAAGGATTACAATATTGAAAACACAACACACGCTTGGGCTCGACCGCACAGTGCATATCAACGGCTAACCACAAATGAAACATGGTGTAGAACAATCAAACAACAAGTGTTCCAGTCCTGATGATCACTGTCGATTGAGCTGTCAGTATCCATACCTCGTGCTGCTGAAGAACATCTAGGGCTGTTGTCAATGTGGTGGACGCTTCAGCATCTCCCTGAAAGACAATACTTGCATTAGTATGGATAACACTAATTATAACGGAAAATAAACACCAGGGGACGACAACTAAGGTGTATATCAATTGGAAAGCACTAACCAAACAATTGGTAAAATAATCACACGATACATACAAACTATTAATTGACATGCATAAAACAAGTCTGTAGCGGAATAGCCAAGTATGTGACGGAAGTAGAATGTTCTTGCTTCAGATTCAAGGGATAGTCAAGAAGTTGTAAAGGTAAATTATTGTTTGATAATGAAATGCCAATAGTTAAAATTGCCATGTAAGGAGACAGAATACTTGAGTAATGCGCAATATAGCACAGTTCCCTGTGCCTATATATAGATTTCGTTTGTGGGTAATGAAATTTAAAAATAATATATTGATAAATGTCATTATTCAAAAAGCTATACACTCATATCAATGTCGAAAGTATTACAAATTGGAAACAACACCTAAAATATCAATGAATCCATTCGGCTACCTACACACTACCGCAAGGCCTAAAGCTAAAAACAGACACTTGACTCACCAGTGGCGGATTGTGGACGAATAGAGTTTGCGAGCAATTTTCGTGTCGATCGCCGTTTATTCTTCTTTGTTACCCAAGATGTGGTGTACATGTTCGAGGGAAAGTGCCGCCTGCAGATGCGGTATCGATCACCCCTCTTGTCCTCAAAGACTTGTTGGACTCTACTTTCCAGCTCATCCAGTGAATATCCGCAATGTCTGACCCATTTTCTTATTCGATCAACAGTTTTCAGGAATACATGCATTGTAGTGCCTTCAAATTTAGCATGGGTCTTCGAAGGGCAACCGCTAATCGAACAGGCAGGCATTGTTGAAAATTCTGAAAAGTAAATATCAAGATTATTATAAAACCTTGATGAATAAAAATGTCATAAAAAAGTAAATGAACCATACCATGCTCAATGCAAGGTTTGTTTTGGTCGGCGGAACTATACCAGTTCATCATGTGCGGCTTAGTATTTGCATAAATTACAGAAATGTTTTAAATTATGTGACTAAACTCTGAACATGCGACTCGTCCCTTGGATGTTCTGTCTTGCACGAAAAGGAACCATGCTTACATTAAAGACTGGACCCCTGAAGGATGCAATTCGATGACAATTGACACAGATGAAAATAAATAGATCTATTGATAGCATAACCATTGAAACTCAAGTCAATACCAATGAGACCAATGACCATAGGTCTATTGGGTACTGTAATAGCATAGATTGAAATGTAAAAATGACCGAAATATAACTTGGATACATGGCCTTACCTTGACCAACAAACAGTTGGATTCAGCAGGCCGAGCAGTATGTTGCAGGAGAACAGGTAGATGGCCACAGGTAGCACACTGACGAGTTTGCTCGAAGCGGTCACAGATAGCAAGGCAACAAGCAGATCAGCATAGATCTCAGTGCTTCTCAGGTAGAAGGTTCAGGAGTTGACTTGCAAAGCACAAAGATGTTCTCATGGGACATATCAAGTGGTTTATAAAGTATTAGAAACCGGGGGTGTTCGTGAATGAATGACGTGTGTATGTCGTAGTATTATGTTTATTGCAGGGGGGCGGCCTGCCTCAGGGGAGGCCTGCCTGGAGACACAGGGTCTGAGGAGGCCATGTTAGCGATGGTCCCTGGGCGTGGGATACCTTTTGAAGTGTACATGCTGTTTTGCACCTTGGATGTTTGCGCCTGTCACAGCCCCCCATGCCAGCGCTCATCCCCGGGTGCGAACCGCCTTTGATAGAGGGAGTGGGATGGATGGGCCTGGGGCGTGCATATAAGGCACAGGAAGACTGCTGAATGGAGACACACTTATGTGGATTGCAGGGGGGCGGCCTGCCTCAGGGGAGGCCTGCCTGGAGACACGGGGTCTGAGGAGGCCATGTGAGCGATGGCCCCTAGGCGTGGGATACCTTTTGAAGTGTACATGCTGTTTGGCACCTTGGCCGTTTGCGCCCGTCACAGCCCCCCATGCCAGCGCTCATTCCCGAGTGCGAACCGCCTTTTGGTGTGCAGGCAAGTGTGTGGGAGCGAGGGGCCATCAGGCCCCTCTCATCCTTTACTTCTCAGTAGAAACTCGTACCAAGTGCCTCCAGTAGTGGGTTCACCCCTTGCCTATGTGATGTTAACTTTGGATGACATTCACATAGATGGGAACACTGAGCAGGACACGGGGCATCCATTTTTGTACCCCCTTTCCACTCCATTTTGGTGACCAGGCCTCACTGCGATAGTACAGCGTGCAGAGCACATGGCCCACACCCTCGTTCCCACTCTGACTGGAAAACTCCAGAGGTATTTGCAACAGCTAATAAATGTAACACATCACTCTCTGAGATCACGGTCCTGCATGTGAACCGGCCTGAACCAAGCACATGGCTCGTTCATCTCCACAAGCGTGTCCTTGCCCACGCACCCTCGCCAGTGGAAACTTACTGCCATTCTGACCCTGTGTCCCTGCAAGGTATTCACTTCATGTGCCAGACCACTGACCACACCATGATGCCCACCTAGCAGATCCCCAACTAACATTAGACCCCTACTGCAGTATATTGTTGCCTATCAATAACAAATGCCACATACCGGAGATTCTTGTGAGCACAGACCCACACTTCAAACAGTGTATTATAGTGGTCAAGACCCTTGACCTAAGGCCTGTATAATCCAATGTTAATTGATAGTATAGATATATGTGTGACTTTTATAGAGACATAACTGACTGAAAGACTTTGAACAAGTGTTATTTAGTGCATGCATTATTGATAATATATTATGTTAGCTTAGATAGTGACCACCCCGCTTCACAGCGGCCTGAACTTCACCCATTCCGAGCACAGATGTCTGACGTTCATCCTTGAATGGAGACACACTTGATTAATTTAAAAAATCGAAACAACCGTTGTTAAAATATATGTGGTGTTTTATTTTGTATCTTATTTTGATGACACAAAAATACAAAACTTTACACATTGTACAGTTCAGGTTGCAGCACAGCGAGAGAAAATCCCCTGTACTGACCGCTGTCACTCAGGAACGTTTCTCTTATGGCACGAAGGGCACAGGCGGGTATCACTCTTAGAACACGGTGTCCAAGCCTCCCGTGAAGCCACCATGTAAAGGAACGATAGGCCACCAGCCTGTGCCACCTGTGAAAATGAATGAAACAAACTGTTTTTAAATCACCAAGATAAGTTTAATAAACGTTTGTTGTCAATGACAATTCTTGTAACTAATGGCATTCTGCTCGACAAATGCTATCTAGACACTGCACACTATTGAAAGACTTTCGTGCGTTACAATGATATGTATATGTAATTTTGGTTATAGTAGAAGACCATGAAATAGGAGTGGCATGACGAGCAGAGAATACTTACTCGTTACTCGGATTATGAGGACGAACAGTTGTGCGAAGTTCGTGCATAAGCACCATCATTATCCTCAACACGGACCGTGTGAGGCAGGCTGCCCTGACATCTGGCAGCTCGGTGATGCATTGCGGTCGTGGCTCGCCTTCCGAAATGTAGGCCACGCATCCCGAGTTTTCACAGCAGCAGCAGTTCTCGTCCTCGGTTGGCATTAGCTCGCACCGATTGCATGTGCACCAGGTGGAAACACCGTCCATGCGACTAGGTCCAGGCTCTTCAGCTGTTGAATCCTCCTCCCAACTGCCGTCCGAAGACCCATCGTTTTCGCGTGTTTCCCTTTCCAGTAGTTCCTCCTCGGTATACTCGGGCTCATACATGTAGGGCATTATTGTAGCCATTGTGTGTTAAACAAACTAAAATAATTGATAGCGGTGGTACTGATATCTGTTCACACGGGCTACAAGCAACGAAGGTAGCTGACCAGAGCACAGAAACGAGTCACAGAATACTCAAAGTAACACAGAGAGAGGAATGGAATCGAAAATCTGCTGCGGTGTGTTGTGAAACGGTCTGTTTATACTTATTGAGGAAAGAGGCGTCCTGCCATTTACATGGCGACACGTCATTAGCTGAAGCGCAGCGAATGTTGACACAAGACGTGCTTTGGCGTTGTGAAATGGGCGATACGCGTCTGCTGATGACAGGCTCAGGGGCGGGGGATATGATTTAGTGCCGCAAAAGCAGGTCAGCCAGGGCGATGGGGGAAATGATAGGATTATCACAAAATGGCAGCTCCCTGATGCCTGTTTTCGCGTGCGTTTAATGGACGAAAACTCGGTTAAGGTCCATAGGAAATTTTTCTAAAATCGAGCGACTTAGGCTTAAAAACACATGGCCGACCCGTAGGGGCAATAAAAAATGTTGACCGAACCATTCCTTTAACAAGGGCTTGGAGGATAGCTCACCTGCAATGCATTGGTCTTTCAAGCAAAACCTGCAATGCATTGGTCTTTCAAGCAAACTAATGCAGAGCAGCACGTATCGAATCCCGCTAGCCCAGGGATGAAATTAACATACCGGAGTCCCCCAAGATTTTTAAAAACAACAACGGCGGCTAGAAACCAGTAAAATTCGGTAATCAATCCCTAACTATTGTCACCAATCTCCCTGGTATTGCGTGTAGGGGCACCCAGAACATATTAAAGCACCTACATCTATGCCTACTGCGGCACAACATATGGCGTGGAGCGGCTGATCCCTACACATAAAACCCGCCTTGAAACTGCAACCTTCTATATCCCACAATTATAGCAAAGTGGAATCCACAGATAAACCCTAGCTTGCACACCTCAGACACTGGGCCTCTCGTGGGCACTGTACTACTTACACCTGAGAAATCGAAAGGAGTAACACCGGTCTGAGGTCTAAACAGACAACCTAAATCACGGTGGATCGCCTTCACAGTATCAACACCACGAAACCAGACAGTGCCATTTATATGTTGGGCTACCCTGCGCCCGACCGATCACTCATCTACTACCCAGATAGGGTGCGTGAGACTAGCTGCTCCGACCCGCAATCACAGGGAAGTATCAATAACCCACCCCAATCAACTCAGAAGAAGCTGTCCTGCACTACAGATTGCGCTGGGTGGCATCATTTGGGGACAAACGCTGTAGAGGCTGTACTGTGAACTGGAGCAGCCAAAGCAGGTAACACCTCATCCGTCACACCCCGAGGTCCTTATCCCGGGTTCGACATTGCTCACTGAAAAAGACAGATTTGTTAGCTAGTGAGCCTCTACCCCGGGGCTGAGGACTAAATGCGGATGCCACTGGCGGCAAGAAGGAGAAGCACGGGGAGCTGAAGCAGTGAGTTGCACCCCAACCCAGTCGTGCTACCACTATTATACGGGCACACCCCACCCTGTGGCTGCCAAGCCAATTTAGCCATTGAGGTGCGTCCAGGATGCCCCCACCAACTAAATCCACTGCTCAGAACAGTCCCTCTGACTTAATTCCATCTGAGACCTTCGATCATCACCCCATAAGTGCCCAAGCAGCCTGCTCACACTCCTACCAAAACACCTGGGCAAATCGCAGGCATATTCTGCATCGAGCTGCGCGATCAAGCACCTTCACAAGAATGAAGGCCTATGCCTCAACCCCACACAAAGCACACTGAGACTGCAATTTACCAGCAGACGCCACTGAAACAACCTAAGTGTTCCAAATAGGAATGTCCCCCTCCAAGAGTAAACCTAAGTCTTCAATAATGGATTCCTTCATGGTGGCCAAGCCCAAGCAGCAACAACAGAATGAGATCACCACACAACAAGAATCGACCACCCTTGATGGCAATCCTAAGGACGCACCCTAAGGACGCACAAGTACTACAAGCCATCGCAGCGCTCAGATCATTCATCGACGTCAAAATCGACGAGGTCAAATCGGACATGCAATTAATGCGCCAGGACGCCCGTAATCTGACCGACAGAGTGACCACGGCGGAAGCAGGCCTACAGGACACTGTCGAGACCACCTCAGATTGGAAAGCTAGAGTTCAAGAATTAGAGATGAAAGTGGCACGACTCGAGGCGCGATCGGAAGACGCGGAGGGGCGAGCCTACCGCAACAATATACGCATACTAGGTATTCCGGAGGACATAGAAGGATCAAACCCAACTGAATTCGTAGAGACCATGCTACAGCAAGAAATTGGGGCTGGAAAACTCACTCAAGGATTCTCAGTAGAGAGGGCTCTGCAGAAAAGGCCCCCACCGGGTTCATACCCACGTCTGATGATTGCGAAAATCCTAAACTTCTGAGACAAAGAAACGATACTAAAATTCTCGAGAGAAAGGGGAGAGATCAAAAGAAACGATTCCAAGATTGTTATATACCCGGACTATACCCCTGCAGTGCAGCGTGCAAGGAATTTGTTTGTACCTGTGAAGGCCAGACTTCGGAAACTCAACCTCAAGTATATGCTAATATACCCATCATGCCTGAAGGTGCTCTTCAAGGGAAAGGTGATATTCTTGGAAACTGCAGCTGCAGCTAATATGTGGCTAGAGCACAACAACCTGGCCGGAGACAAGGAGCCCATTACATGAGCCAAAGAGAGATGCGGGAACTAGGGGCTTACAGCTGCACGATGTGACTTCTAGTTGCAGAACTGTTACGCCTATCTACCTCAGTAATGCCATTACTATTATTGTGGACAGGAGCCCATGGACCCACACATGCAATCCGCTACAACCCACCTTATTGGACCCTGTGCAGGCCTGTTGCCAGCACACCACCCGCGTCCATTGACCTGGACAGGCCTAAATGGCGCAGGAGCCCCCGAGCGTTGCCTGTTCGAAACAACTGCTGGAGGCAGTTCCATGTTGTTATGGTTTGTCCTCTTGTTCAAGTTAACAAATGTTGAAATAGTTAAAAGGTCTCCAAAGGTTGATTCAATGGTCTGGGGGTGGGAGGGGTTGGGTGGGACAGGACCAGGTGCATGATACACAGGTGCCCTTACTCCTTCACCGCCTTGTGAGACATGGATGGTGGTGGGGAACAAACACTAGGGAGCTGATCTCAAATTACTATGGCAACGCGCATTAATGTGTTAAACTGGAACGTGCTGGGATTGGGAACCTATCTTTGCAGAAACAGAATTAAATCCTACCTACACAGGAAGAAGGTTGGAATAGCCCTGTCACAAGAGACTCACCTAACAATGGAATCCACGACCAAGTTGAGGGGAGACTGGGGAGGACAGGGGTTCGGGGCGGCTTACTCCAAATACGCTAGGGGGCTGTTCACTTGGGTCAGCCCCCACTCCCCTTCAAATTAACCAAGATAGACACGGATCCGGAGGGCAGATATGTGATACTAGGGGGCTAGATTGAACAAACAGAAGTATGCATTGTGAACTCATATTTCCCCAACAACAATATCCCAGCTCACCTGAACCTAATGTATACCAAGATTACACAATACAGGGACAGCCTTTTTCTTTTGGGGGGGGGGACTTCAGTTGTGTAGGCAACCCTGAGTTGGACAGATCCATACCCCTCCTTAAAGGCCCGACTGCAGCCACTACCACACTGAACACCATGCTAGAACACATACATCTGGTAGACATCTGGCGAGAGTTACACCCTGCAGAAAGAGGCTACTCCTATTTCCTATTTCTCATCCCCACACAACCTCTATACTAGGATAGATTATGTCTTTACTGGAAGGGAACATCTACCCCAGATGGATATGGCGCGATACTTGGGCAGATCTATCTCCGACCACTCACCCTTAGTGGTTGAATGGAGTATTACGGATCTTAGACCCCCCCATACCAACATGGAGAATGCCCACGGAAGCACTGAAAGACCCAGCATTCAGAAGTGATCTTCAAGACTCCCTGGAGAAGCACATTGAGGTAAACATGAAAGTAGTAATGTCAGGGGAGATCATAGCGAAAGCAGGGGGTATCAGGAGGCTATTACGAACGGAAATGGAACATCGGGAAAAAGAGATTGACAGACTAGAATCCACCATTCAGGGCACCCCACAGGAGGAAGACAAGCTTAGACAGATCAGAACCGAATACAAAGAAGCTTGGAGTAGGCTTGCCCGGTTTGACCACACTGTTAGAACCACTAGAGCACACGCAGAAGCAGATAAACAGCAGATAAACCCAGCCACCTACTAGCTTGGCTCTGCAAGAAAAAGCACCCTCGGCACTTAACCACCGCACTGAAGGAACATAACAACATCCTGAATCATACCCAACAAGGCATTAATGAAACCTTTAAACACTTTTACACCCAATTATACTCTCATGACACCCAAGTCCCCCCAGACCAGATCACAGACACACTGGAAGAAATAGGACTGCCTAGGTTGTCACCCACACTGAGCTAAGCCCTAGATGCAGACCTCACCATGGAAGACATAACAGAGGCAATTAAATCCTTGGCTACATGCAAAGCCCCCGGTAGCGATGGGATACCCCCAGAATTTTATAAAGCCTATGAACCATCCCTGACACCGTTATTACACAAGGTCTTCCTAGAAGCATACGACCAAGGGGTCCTTCCAGAGAGTATGCGCAAGACTCTTGTGGTCCCGATGCTTAAGCCCAACAAACCCTCAGACGACTGTGACTCCTATCGCCCAACCGCCATGCTCAATTATGATGTAAGAATACTGACAACGATCCTAGCAAAAAGACTCTCCAAGCTGATAGGCGGGATAGTACACACGGATCAAAACGGCTTTGTGCCAAGCCGCAACACTACTAAAAATCTCTCCAGACTTCAACACGTTATAGCCCAAACCAGCCTAAACGGGGGGTTTTTATGCCCTGTTATCTTTAGATACCCCCAGAATTTTATGAAGCCTATGAACCATCCCTGACACCGTTATTACACAAGGTCTTCCTAGAAGCATACGACCAAGGGGTCCTTCCAGAGAGTATGTGCGAGACTCTTGTGGTCCTGATGCTTAAACCCAATAAACCCTCAGACGACTGTGACTCCTATCGCCCACTCGCCTTGCTCAATTATGATGTAAGAATACTGACAACGATCCTAGCAAAAAGACTCTCCGGGCTGATAGGTGGGATAGTACACACAGATCAAAACGGCTTCGTGCCAAGCCGCAACACTACTAAAAATCTCTGCAGACTTCAACACGTTATAGCCCAAACCAGCCTAAACGGGGGTTCTTATGCACTGTTATCTTTAGACGCCATAAAGGCATTTGATTCCATCTATTGGGAATGGCTACTGGCAGTCCTTTAGACTTTTGGATTTGGGGAGAAATTTATCAGGTGGGTGAGAATACTTTACACTATGCCCAGGGCACGAGTGAAATCTGGGAGGTTCCTTTCTGCGGTACGGGACATACGCAGGGGCACTAGACAAGGCTGCCCGTTGTCCCCCATGCTTTATATACTAGGCCTAGAACCCGTTGACATTTACTTTAGGAAACAGTTTTTGGACGCAGGCGTACAACTAGGTGGGGTAAACCATATAATCTCCCTATATACGAATGACGTCCTCCTATACGTTAGGGACCCACACCTGAACGTACCAACCATGTTAGAAGTCCTCAATAACTATGACAAAGTCTCTGGAATCCAGTTTAGCAAACAAAAGTCCTGCCTCTTTCCACTAGCGGACTTGAGAGGCAAGAACATTGAAGACCTACCCTCAGTGGGTGTACAATGGCAACTAACCACACTCCGATACCTTGGGGTCAACATAAGGCACACTCCTGAACTAATGCATGAATATAACACCATGGCTGCACTACCAGCCCTACGCAAATCGATAGGTGTTTGGTCTAAGCTCCCCCTGTCTATGATGGGTAGAGCATCCATTATCAAAATGATTGTCCTTCCCAGGTTTCTCTATGGGTTTCAGAACGTACATTGCTACATCAAGGCTCCTTTTTTTCGCCTACTTCAGAAGCTATTTCGGGAATGTCTATGGAGGAGAGGTAGACACAAGATGGCGCTATCGACACTAACCCTTTCATATAGACAGGGCGGAATTAAACTTCCAGACCTAGAGAAATACTACTTGGCGGCCCAACTCAGCTTTGTGGTTAAGTGGTTGGCGGACAAAGTCACGTCCGAGACTACTTTACTAGAGCACTTCATTACCCCGATACGTGTGAAGGAGCTCATCCGGGTGCCCTGACACCTCTTGAGCAGAGCACCTTCATTAGCTACCCTTGGGAGGAAAATATGGCACCGGACCAAGACACACTCACACCTGGAACACGCACACTCCCCCGAAATGCCGATGATCTCGGACCTATGTAAAACCAGAGTTGACATAACTACCATCAGATTCTGGGAAAGAAAAGGGGTTTACACATTGGGGGATTTACATATGGATGGCACCTTTCGCAAATTCACCTCACTACAGTCCGAAGATGATGTACCAAGTGGCCAATTCCTATGGTACCAGAGGATTCTTAGGGTGCCGTGGGCCAAGTGGGATGTATGGCCTGAAGAACCAGAAACAGACCCCTTTGTGACATTACTATACAACGTCGGGGAGGGCTGGAAACTGGTGTCCCAAATATACGGTCACCTAAGAGACAACCCTAACCCCCATAGCTCTGAACTGAGATCCAAATGGGAGAAAGACCTGGGGCTGGAGTTGACCGACAAAGAGTGGGATAGGGCACTAGCCTTCCCAAAAGACGTATCCAGGAACACCAGGTTTAGATTAATTCAACTGAATGTATTATATCACACAGACCTGACTCCATATAGAATGGTGAAGTTCAACAAACATGCTCACCCTACCTGCACCTGGTGTAAGGCCGACAAGGCACATCTTGTACATATGTTCTGGGAATGCACCAAAGTGCGGCGTCTTTAGGCCGAGGTGGAACAAACGTGCAGGAAGGCACGCATGTCCCGATACGAATGTTCCCCTAGTGAATGCCTATTAGGAACTTACCCGAGACTAGCTAAAATTAAGCACATTGTGAAACTCATGGACATTGCATGTGTACTAACTAAAAGAACCATCGCAATGTCATGGAAACAACCTAGTGGCCCACAATATAACTCATGGTACGGAGAGTTGGAGCACTGGGTTGAAGCTGAAACCAAAGTTTGGGAGGATAGTGTCTCTAGATCTCCTGAAGATGCAAGTATGGCACTGGATGCCTGGAAAACACTGACGTGGAATATGTTTCATCCCTCTGATGACAAACCCCCTCAACAACTCACCCCACTGTTACAGGAACTTACCAACTACAGATGAACTGGGAACAGGTTATTCCCCGAACCCGGATTTCTCTCCCTCCCTCCACTCCTTGCCCTTACCCTGCTGATCTCGCCCCTACTCTGGTCTCACTCATACCGGACAACATCACCAACCACACGGAGATAGCTTTTTAATTTTTTAAAAATTATTTTGTCAACAAAACTCCAAACTTTACAAACTTTAAGGACATCCACATTTATGCTTCACACCATTATATTACAAATTAAAGATTTTGGTCCTCCCCCCTCCCGCCCCCTTAACTCGAGCCCCTGCTTCCATGTCACTGTCCTACTTATCTCCAGGCGTGTCTACTTCAATTATCTCTTCCGTATCATCTTCACTATGGTCAGCCTGGGAGGGTCCCATCATCGAGGCCACCAGTTGTCTCCATCAGGGGTACCACCTCCTCCCTCCCTCCCTGCTGACTGCTTTGTACCAAGCAGCCGTTTCTGCCTCTGCCCACTTCATGAGGTCCGCCTACCACATCTCAATTCTGGGCCGTTGGGCTGCCTTCCAGCACATTGCAATTCTCCGTTTGGCCAGAATGTAGGTCAGGTCTTTCATCTTACTGATGTGCTTCAGGTTACATGGTCTCGTGAAACTCCCCAACATGCATGCCCAAGCTGACTCCACCTACAAAGTAATTCCTTTTTCCGCAAGGCGCATCTTCAGCTCTGTCCAAAACCTCCCCGCCTCCGGGCAAGCCCAAAACATGTGTAGCATCCCCGCTTCCTCCTCCCCGCGCCGTGGGCATTTCTGTGCCGTCAGGTCTGCGAACTTGGCCTTTTTACTGGGGGTCATGTATGCCCTATGAGTGACATACAATTGAATCTGCTGAAACCTCGCATTTCGGGACACCTTCTTATGATACCTTTGGGCTCTGTCCCATTGCCCATCCAACATGGGTTCTCCCACTTCCTCCTCCCAGTCCTGCCTCAGTTGGCGCAGCTCTTTTCCCACCCTGGTCCCCAGTAGCTCATATAGACGAGATATTTCATGGCCACCCTCCGAAATATCATACATCGTCTCAATGGTCACATCAGGTTGTTCCGTGAGCACTGCCTCAGGCCAACTTTCTCACACCCGTTTAATAATTCTGGTATAAGTAATGTGTTGGCCTTTATGCACCTCAGTGTCCTCCACTAGTCTCTGAAAGTCCAGTGCTACCCCCTCCTGCCATATATCCCCAAGGGTTGCCAGGCCCATCGGTTCCCAGTATCTGCGGATCCCTTTTATCATTTTGGGGTCCTCCCCTCATAGCGCCACTCACGGCACCTGCATGGAGAATGGGGTTGGGTTTCTCACTATTTGCCATGCCCTGCGCCATATTTCCCAGCCTAGCACCAGCAGTCTCGCCATTCCTAGCACCTTTGGTTTAGGCAGCCACACTGTCTCTCTAAGGAAGAAGGGGGCAGTAGCCTGGCTTCGGCCGTTTCTTCTTCAGACAACCACCTGGCCACATATTGTAGCTGTCCTGCCAAATAATATAACTCAAAGTTCGGCAGGTTTATACACCCCCTGTTACACAAATTTAGAGTTGCCAAATGGCCACCTTGTTCCTAGAGTTGTGCCATACGAAACCCCTGCACAAGCTGTGGAGTTGGACAAAAAAGCGTTTGGGGATCGCATATGGAATGTTTCGGAAAAAATTTAACAGTCTGGGCTGGACTACCATCTTAATCAAAGCCGCTCTGCCCATCATGGCCAGGGGCAGTCTGGACCAAAACCCCATGCTATGCTTAATACCGTCAAATACCTTTACTGTATTTTGTTTGTGTTTCTGCTCAGTCGTGTGGTATATGTTGATTCCTAAATATCGGAACATCTCGGTCTGCCAGGGTATTGGCAAGACCGGTAGTCTCCTAGGCAGGGTGCGTCTGTATCTCCCCAAGGGGAATGTACTTGATTTCTTGGGGTTCACTGCTATGCCCGAGAGGGTGGCGTAACGTTCCATCACCTCCAGGACATATTGCAGATTTTCCCCTGGGAAACAAAGATATAGGAGTATATCAGCGGCGTACAATGATATTAGATGCAATGCCCCTGCAGTATGGATCCCTATCTCCACGTACTGTTGTCTGAGGCAGATTGCCAGTGGTACCAACGCAAAGATATACAGCATGGGCGACCAGGGGCATCCCTGTTTAGTGCCCCTGCTGAGTTGCCATTTATCTGAGATTGTGGTGTCCGTTTTAACCCTGGCAATTGGGGAGTTATATAGCATTTTAACCCACCTCAGGTATCCTGGTCCCATCTCGTATTTTCTCAGAGCCGCCAGCAACGAAGGCCATCTCACTGAGTCAAAAGCCTTAATGGCATCCAGCGAGACTATTACCAGTTTGCCGGGGTCCTTCTCTGTTTGGTCGATAATGTGGTGGAGTCTCCTATGATTGTCGGTTATGTTCCTGCCAGGAACGTAGACTGTTTGGTCAGGGTGTATCAATTTGCCAATGACTCGCTTAAGCCTGTTCGCTAGAGCTGCTGTGAGGATGTTGCTGTCCTGATTTAGCATCGATAGAGGTCTGTATGACCCGCAGTCTGTGCTTGGCTTACCCAGTTTTAAGAGCCGGATGACTACCGCCTCCCGTAGGGACTCTGGCAACCTGCCATGCTCAAACACCTCATTAAGCATGGCCAACAGCGGGGGGAGCACCTCTTGTTTGTAAGTTTTATAGAATTCACTGGGGATCCCGTCCGACCCCGGGGCTTTACACGTGGGCAGGTGCTGAACCACTATCTCCAATTCTTCTAACGTGATTAGGGCGTCCAGTTCCTCTCGTTCCTGCTCGACCAATTTTGGCAGGCCTATGTCTTCTAGTGTTTCCTGAATCTCTTGATCCGTCCCTTCCCCTGCATCCCCATAAAGACGTTTATAGTATATAAGGAACCCCTCATTAACTCCCTCTATGGTGTCCCAGCACTGGTCTTCATCCCCTCTGATTTCCCTGATCGCTGGCCGTGGTGTTTCATTTTTATATAACCAGGCCAACAGCCTACCCGGCTTGTCTCCCCCCGCGTGTTGCCTTTCGACATATTTCTTGTAACTCAGCTTGCATAATCTATCCCAGTGCTCACTGCTGGCCTGGTGTAACAGCTTCATCCTTTCCTCATCCTCCTGTGAGGTGCCCCCCTTACGCATTATGCCTTCCAGCTCCCTTTCTGTTCCTTGCAACTCCCGCTCTATGCCCCCTTGGAGCCCTCTAGATTTTGATATGGCTACGCCCCGTATTACTACTTTGAATGCCTCCCATAAGGTTCCCACTGATTGAACACTACCTGTGTTAGTGTCAAAATACTCAGTGATCGCCTCCCTCAAGTCCTCCCGCAATCCTGAGTCCTGCAGGGCCTCAGCTCTGAGCTTCCACGTATGAATTCTTGCTCTAGGGGGCTGGTGTCGCCCCTCCAGAACCAAGGGGGAGTGGTCCGAGAGCACTCTGGCCTTGTATTCCGCACCCGTCATCTCTCCCAACAGCTCCGAAGCGGCAAACATGTAATCCAGCCTCGTGTGCAGGTTATGTGGGGCTGCGTAGTACTGCCTATCTGATGGGTGTAACTGTCTCCAGATATCTTTGAGTCCAAAGTCTCTCAGTAGGGCCTGTAATGCCTTTGCGGTCGGAGTGGGTCTGTCTGGTTTACCATCTGATCTGTCCATTTTAGGATTTAATGTACAGTTAAAGTCCCCTACCCATAAAATCACGCCACCCAATATGGGGCCAATTTTGCCATACAGGGTCCTAAAGTAGGCCGATGTATCTTGGTTAGGGGCGTATAAATTTATAATGTTCACTTCCCTGTTTTCCAGCATCCCCCTCACCACTGTCATTCTGCCTTCTGGGTCTATCGTGGTCTGAAGCAGTTGAAATGGTACATGCGGTGCCACCCACGTGATGACCCCCCTCGCGTAAGCTGAGTATGTGACTCCCGTGGTACACCCTCTCCACTTTCTCTGGACCACCTCCAGCTTCTCCCTAGTGAGATGGGTTTCCTGTAATAGTGTTATGTCAATCTTCAGCCTTCTTAGATACATCATTACTTTATTTCGCTTCAAATAGCTGTTGAGGCCCCTCACGTTCCAGGTCACCACCCTAAGGCTACCCGACGCCATCTGTGGGTTGTCCCGCCTCCCCTCCCAGTTTCCCCCTCCCGCCTGATTTGACACAAGAATGGGCTCGTTCCCCTCCCACTCCCAACAAAAACTCCCCAACTAGCCCCTCCCTCACCCCTGCCCAACTATCAACACTGAACGCAACCCCTTCCTTCCCCCCACCCTACCCAACCCCAACAAGTGCCCACCTCCATCCGTGGATCTTAGGCTCCCCTGCGTTTGGTCCAGCCTCGGAATGCAGAGAGCAGGACCCAGCAGGGTGTCAGCGGTCTACCGGTGACCCAACTAATCTATTTGTGTGGGGTATGAGGGCTGGTTCTGTTAGGCTCCTAAACCGTTAGCTAAGTTCCTCGTGCTCAAGGATCAGGCATATATGTATAGCCCTAGTCACACGCCTCCAGCAGGCTATGTCCCTTACTATATTCAGGTCCCAATGTCTTAGACTGCGACACTCTAGGTGCCACAGTCACGTGTTACTTATTTGCGCCATTTTCCTTCTGGACGCCGGTTCTTGGGGGCAGCTCTGCATGTCTAGCCATTCCATGGCGTCTTCCGGGATTTAAAAAAACAATGTTCTGCTCTTGTGGAACACTTTCAGTTTCGCCGGGTAGATCAGCATATATTTCTGCCCTGCTTCACGCAGCCTTCTTTTCACGGCCCCAAAGTTCATGCGTCGGCGTTGTACCTGCAGAGTGTAATCCGGATATGCAGTTATGTTTGCCGACGCCCTTTGTATCGTTCCGCCCTTCCGGAAGTGCTCAAGGATTTTCTCCCAGTCTGGATCTTAGCTATCACCGGTCTGGGGGGGCGTTCCCGGTGGTGGCTTCCTTATCAGGGCCCTGTGCGCCCTTTCCACGGCAAACCCCTGGGTCAGCGCTCCCCCGGTTATCTCCTGCAGCAGCATTGATTTGATTTACTCCATAGGGTTAGATCCCTCAACTCCTTCAGACAGTCCAACGATGCGTATATTACTCCTTCAGGCGCTTCCCTCCGCCTCCTCCGCCCTACTTTGCAGGTTGCCCACTCGTTGTACCAGAGCATGAACTTCAGATTTGTGGGCTGCGCATGCCGCTGTGTTCGGGGCCACCTCTTTTTCTCGGTAACCTGTGGGTTCAGCCAGCGCTCTGACGTCTTGCCGGAGGAGGTTCACCTCCTCTTGTACTGCCCCGACTTTGAGCTCCAGTGCCGTCTTCAGCTCGATAATGGCCGATCCTAGTTTGGTTTCCCAGGCCAATTTTAGGTCAGCGATCGCAGCGAGGATCTCCTGGTCTCTGCCCATAGTGTCCATTCCCCTCGAGGGGGGGTTTTCTTTGCTCCTGGCCCCTTCTGGCCGTGGTTATGTTCTAGCATATTCGTCAAGCGTGGGTTGCTTGCCCGTCACTCTAGGCAGCTTGGAAGTCATCTCAGTGTATCAGGGCAGTGTATACGAGCCCCGCAACGTGTGGTCCCTAGCCTTCATTAGGTTAGACCGCTTCTGGTGCCAAGGCCCTGGCAGGCAGTATTAAGAGGTCCCTTGTACAGCCAAATCTGCTCCCAGAGTGGGCTGTGTCCTCCCACATAGACGTTCTTGGGTGAGTCAGTCCACTCAGGCTGCGTGCCCCAGCCACTGTTGGTCCAGTCCCGGGGGCCCACACCCCAGCGCTTATGAATCTGTTTGGGTACGAGCACTGGCCCAACCTGTGCCAGCCTTAAGCCCCGCCAGGTCACTGCTGCCTCTTGCACTTGGGTAATACTTGCGGAGCTCAGCTCCAGGCATGCTTCACTGTGCCCCCCTATTCGCCTACTGCTTAGGCTAGGGGTGTCTCCTTCCCCTTGCCTTTATGACGGCTGTGCACTATTCTTTATCATGAGGGGTATGTTGACAAGTTGTGAATTTCTATAATGTCTGACTACTTTGTGTGGGCGCATCACTTGCACCCAAGTGCTCCAGTGCTGCCCCAGCTTGGCCACAGGGCTGGACTTCTCTTTATGCGTGTGCAGCTGTTCCTTCCACTTGATGAGGTCTTGTAGACCTGCACGCTCCCCACTGCCTCCAGGCGAGATTCCGAACTGTGGCGCTCTGTGCCTTCGCACCACATTGGATTGGCCTGGAGCCTGTAATGACGGAGACCATGTTGCACTCCGAACAGGCCCGGCTTCTTCTTTGCTTACACAGAGCGCTCCCCGCCGAGGGCAGAACCCGCTCAGCTCACGCCGGCACATGCTGGCTTCCCAGATCACAGGATTGTAGTGCCGCACCGCAGGACCAGCCGCGGGCCCCCAGTCCGATGCCCGGCTCTCCCCCCGTTCCTCTAGCACAATCTGCACATGGGCCAGTCTCTCCTTTATTCGCCTGCTATTCAGGCAGCGGCCATTTTCCTTTTGTGTGCCACGGGCACCCATGATCCGAAGCAGGCTCCGGTTGCCTCTTCCACACCAGCGGTCCGCGTGTTGTCTTCACAGAATATGCACCGCTGCTTCCCCTGCATGGGCATCTATTTTGCAGGCTAAGTGATGCAGATGTTGCACGATTTTGACAGGCTATTGTTCGGATCAGCTGGAGCCCTAGTCAGACACGTCCTCTTACATGGCTTCTTAGCCACGCCCCCCACCACACAGAGATTGTTATTGTTGGTTTATGTTATTATTCTGTTAATTTCATTTGCTATACTTAATGTTATAGCATGCCTGCTCAGACATGCTGTTGTTGTAACCTTAAGAAATGCCAATAAAGACTTTTTAAAATAAATTAGGGGCCCCATCTAACCTTGACAAACCTGGATGCCAATACAACTCCTTTAATTTAGACGGTACTGACATCAAAGTTGCCAAGGAGACAAAAACACTAGGCTTTTACCTGGACTAAACCTTGAATCTAGGGAATCAAGTTAATGTGACTGCATCTGTATATACTTGTAAACTGATCCGAGCCTGCAAACCAGTCCTTTCCAACAATAGTTGTATCACACTAGCTAGGGCTTTATTCTTGTCCAAACTTAATTATTGCAATGCTCTCTACGTGGCCGCGAATAAACAGATGCTGAAGAAATTACAGATACTGCAAAATAATGCATTGAGATCAGCATTAAGTATCCATAGAAACCACCACATCTCAGAAGCAAGAAGAAGCAAGGATAGAATCCAGTTCAAAATTACATCTATCACATATAAATGCCTGAATAATGATTCCCCACCTTACCTAAGAGAGAAAATTACTAGATAATCTTCGACCTACTAGATCAGCCAACTCTAACTGCATCACAATCCCCAGATTCAACCTAAAAAAGGCTGGAGGCTCGAGTTTTCCTGTGCAAGGTGCCCAATGTTGGAATGCTCTCCCGATACATTTGCAGATGAACCAAACCTTCATTAACTTAAGGTCTAACCTCAAAAACTGATTAGTATCAAATGACCCTTGACTGCCTTTGCATTGTGATAAACCATTTGAATCACTGTTGACTTTGCCCGAACTCCATGTATGGTTATTTCTTACTATGCATTTATTTATTTTATTAACATTGTATCCTGATGACTGTATATGTAACCTAAGCCTTGTATCTTCTTACAAATGTGCCCAGATACCTTTGGGTCAGACACGCAATATAAATAAAATAAACAAACAAGCAATATAAATATGACCAGTTTAAATCGTTTAGCAAAAGAAGTATGTGATATCATAGTTACACATGCCCAAGAACGCTTTGCATTTACTAAACACTGGGAGGGGGCCAAATTGTTGCAGAGTGACCTATTTCAAACACATGGACAGTCTTTTCCCAATGATGCACTGACTGCAACTGTCCAAGCGTACCCCATGCTAACCCCTAAACTGCCAGGCTATTATGCAAGTCTATGAAAAACGAGCATACTCGTCCTTAGCACTTACAAGGAAAGACTGTGTACTGAGCTTTCAATTGTTTATGAGAGACCCGAATTCTGTAGTGCAAGTGGGGCAATTTCTTTATTAAAATTGTTCATTGAAAACAATCTCGAAGAAGCATTTTGAGAGACAATGCATTTATTAAAAGTTCTGATTACTACACCCATCTGGACCTTCAGAAAACTCAAAACAGATCTCTTTTCTCAGGCTACCTGCAATTAAAGCGTTCCCTCGAGTGAGCAAACCCTGATTGAAGTTACCATCTATAATCTTAAAGTGACTGCAATATCATGTAATCTTCTTGTATTGTATTCATGTCCTATATCTGTAAAGTATACATGTCTCGCTGTCTATTTGCCACGTATAATGTCTTCCTATGTTAGCTCAGCGCCAAAACGCCCCCGGGTTTGGCGTGCTTCATACATTGCAAAATAAATAAATAAACCATGATGCGACAGATTTCTTTAAATCACTTTGCCCGAGACTGACGTCGTAGGGAGTGGCATTGTGAATCTGGGGGGTGGAGAGGTGACTTCAACTGTACTTTAGACCCCTCCATAGACAGATCTGATAGTAAACACAAGAAGCCAGCCCACCAGCTAAGGCCTTGTTGGCATTATTAGGACACTTGACACTAGTGGATGTTTGGAGATCTGTGCACGGAATATCTTGCAGTTACTCACATTATTCAGCCCGCTTGGCGTCCACACATGTATAGATTACCTTTTCACTGGAGCTGAGACACTGGGTGAATTTGTGCATGTAGGATATATGCGGAGGGTCCTCTCAGATCATGCTCCACTAATAGTTGTGGCGACGTGTCCACATTACAGACGCGACAGAGTAATGTAACTCTGTCGTGTGAACAAAAGGGGCATCGCCACACATGCTCAAAAGAGAGCAGGCGGAGCCCGGGCGGAATACCCGTGTCAGTGTCCGTCTCTGGGGGAATCGGGGGCTACTGCTACATAGTGCCGTGCAGCCTTATTATAATATCCATGTAGAAAACGATATTGCGCAGGCCGCCAATTCCCACTTGGAGGCTGTGGGCTGAAGCACTGGTGAATGACACATTTGTAGTACGCATGGTGGATAGAATAGAGGTTTTGTTTTTTGACGCACCTTGTTGGGGGTATTTAAAATAGTAATTAGGGGAGAGGCTATAGGCAGGATGTGTGGCATCCAGAAAGATCTGCTTTGGGCCCTCTCCGCCACCGAAGCAGAGATTGCAGAGGTGGAAAGCAGGAACATCAGGTCAGCAAAAAAAGCGGGGGGACCTGGACACATTGCGGCAGATGTGCATGGCAGACTGGGATAGGCTGGGCAAGTTTGACAATTTTTTTATTTATTTAACGCGCATCAGCCAATAAAACATGACATTTCACACAGTTCATGATGAAAAGAAAGAGAGAATCTCACTAAATTTACACAATCAGTACATGAATCAATCAATAAAAGGAAAATAAAACCAATCACTCTAATCAGGAATTATTATCATTCCACTCAATGGGTATTAACAAAAGGGACCTTTTTTGGTATGAGGCTAAGTTCTTTTAAAACTAAGAACACCTCAGAAGTAAGGAAAACCTTGTTACCTGAGATTATTCTATTCTAAAACATATCTGAAAATAAAAAAACCGGGTCGTGAACAAAACGCTGAAACCCTAGGACTCTAAGATCCCAAGCTCCATTACGCTCAATTAGCAGATGCCGGGCAGTCTGTACTACATTTGCATTACATTTGTCACAGATATCACTTGGGTTGGTGTCCGGATAACAAACGTGGAGGATTTCCAGAGTTGGCAATAGGTTTAATCTTAGCCTTAAAAATTCCATCCTTGTTGCCGGATCCGGAAATTTCCTCAGGTATTGGAGGACACAAGATCTTAGCTTATCAATCAACAAAGGGGACAATGATAATTCACAGCTCCTCATTTTTTCAATAGTCCTAATCCAATCCATGCGATGCAGTTTTTCCTTGGTTTTCAATGGATTAGAACTGGGGGTCTCAATATCAGTGTCCGAGAGAGCCAATAACTCATCACATCTGAACCTCAATTTATTGAGGAAAGAATTTGTTGATTTGTACATGGAGATTATAAGATCGTCATACAGAGAGGACTTAGGTGGAGACAGAATGAGTCTATAAATCGAAATCCATTTCCACTCCATCCAACCACTTAGTGAAATAAGGACTAATTTGAATCTTATGCAAGATATCAGGAAGCCCTAAAGATCTTTTCCATATCATACTCTCAATCTTTCCCCAGTCGATATCCAAAGCCAACATATTACACTCCATAATGAAGGTAATCACTGGGACTACCTGCCTAACATAACATTTTGAGATGGGCAACAATGAAAATTTGCAATATTGTAAACAAATATTTTTCGTTTGAGCAACCAAAATAACTATTTTCAGGTCAATGATTGACAGGAGGTTAGATCTGGTGGGAAAAGATGTTATAACCGAGCCCAAATATGTAACCTCTTTAGAAGGGGAAATACGAGAGTTGTCTAACTGCCAGATAAAGGGAGTCAACTTCTTCAAAGGATGTTTGAGAATGATAATTTTAGATTTGTTAGGATACATTTTTAGGTTGTTTTCTTTAGCATATTCAGAAAGGGCAGTAAGTAGGCATTGCAGGCTGACTTGCGTGCAGTTAAAGACTACCACATCGTCAGCATAGGCTAACCAATATATTTTTGTACCTCCCAATTTGGGACACACCGGACCGCTCTTCTCCAACCATTGAACTAGATCAGACAAATATAATATAAAGAGAAAAGGTGCTATCTGGCATCCTTGATGCACCCCTCTCTATTCTAATGGAGTGTGAGAGGACACCTGATTTAGAAAAACTGACTCTTAAAGAAGATCTTTTGTGCAACTCTATTAAGATAGATAATAAATGGTGTGGAAGCCCCCACAGTTTTAGTTTAGTCCAGAGGCTATTTCTATTTATCGAATCAAAGGCTTGGGAGAGGTCTACCCAAGCGCCGAACAATGGGTTTCCTCCATTTCCAAGGGAATCAGAAGTAAGACACCCAAAGAATCAAGGTGTTAAGAGACATGGATAGTCCTCTCCTAAAACCTGTCTGCTGCTTGACCTCTGACCATTTTTCTTACTCGCCCAATATAATACCGGAAAAGATCTTCCCATCAGCGTCTAAAAGTGATATGGGGCGATAGTTTGATGGGTTTAAACAATTACCTTTTTTATAGATGGGAATGACAATCGAGCTTCTCCATGACTCCGGAATTGTTTTTACTAAAGATGATATTATCAAACAGAAGCTTTATGACTTTAGACAACAGTGCAGGATTTAGTTTAAGCACCGCGTTGCTCAGACCACGCGTCCCTGGGGCCCTAGAGGAAGACAATTTTTTAATTACATTTTCAATGTCCTCTTGTGTGTAATTTAGGGACCACATAGTACACTGGTCAGATTAAAATGTATGGGAATCTACAAAGCCATATACACCAGAGAGTTAATCGCACCAGGCACTTTCCTGTATGACAGTACATTAGGGATCAGTGATTTGTCCATTGATCGAGCCCACTATCGACCAAAAGTTTCTTGAATTTCTGGCACAGACTGCCTTCAGCATTACCTCCCCCTGTAATTGGGTCGTCGGAAGTTGTCAGCAGTCCTGGGAATCTTTTGGCATGTGTCGCATGGATCCATGCCTTCCGTCCGTCTACTCAGATGGCCGTTTGCATTGCCAAAAGTACTTGGTAGGGGCCGCGCCACCTGGGTGCTAATGCTGTCTTCCGCTCAAAGTTCTTTATTGAGACCCAACTTCCAGGCTCCAGCGAGTGCCCCGGTCCGGTATATCGCACTGGTAACGCCTCCTGGACCTGCTGATGAATCAAACGCAACTTCTGCATTAAAAGGCCACAGTACGTGCTTAACATAGGATGCTCGACCTCACATAATCTTTTGGGCTGCAGTGCGCACCACACATTTGCCGGTCTCCCCATTATAATCTCATAGGGGGAGAGCCCAGTCTTAGCCTGCGAAGACGTGCGCATGCACAATAGCGCTAGGGGTAATGCATCCACCCAACCCAACTTGCTCCCAGCGCAGATTTTAGCTATCTTTGACTTTAAGATTCCGTTATGTCTCTCCACAAGCCCAGCAGAACCGGGATGTCTGGAACTGTGGATTCTCTTCTCTATCTGCAGACCAGCACAGATCTGTAGCACTACTGCGCCCACAAAGTGTGGGCCGTTGTCTGACCACAGGACACGGGGCAACCCAAACCGGGAGAAATATTCCTTCAACATTACTTTTGCCGTTGACATGGCAGTACAGTCTTTTAAAGGATATGCCTCCACCCACTTGATGAATGCACAAATCACCACTAACACATATTTGTAGTTCTGGCACCTTTCCATTTTTTTATGAAATTAAAATGGATCACCTCAAATGGCATAGAGGGTGGGCCAAAACTACCTACTGGAGTCACGGTTCCCTTCCCTGCATTGTGTTGCAGGCACGTAATACAATTCTGCACTAGCCTTTCTGCGTTCTTTTTTATGTGCTCATTTTTCCATACTGTGGATAAATGCTGTACCATCTTCTTCGCGCAAATATGGGTAGGGCTATGTGCCATTGTAACCATTGCGCTTACGTAACAATTTGGCAACATCCAGTTCTTGGTCTCTTTGTCCACCCAACATCCCTCCGAATCTAACTCAGCAGAGCCCTCAGCCCACCCCTGAATCTCTTCGGTCGTGGCCTCAGCCTGCATTTCTTTGACTATGGCAACTCCATTCTCTATCATACAAGGTACTTCCTCAGTCTGTACTGTCATCATTTTATTTCCCAAATCTGTGGCTGTTTGCTTCACAATCCTGTCTGCAAATGGGTTTCCCTCTCCCACTTTACATGTTACCTTTTTATGTGCCTCGCACTTCACTATATCTAGGCGCTTTGGAAACGTGAGTGCAGACAACAATCGCACAATCAAAGGGCCATGCTGAATCCTGGCCCCATGTGATGTCAAGAAACCCCTCTCAGCCCAAAGTCGGGCAAAGTTATGAACCACGCCAAAGGCGTACTGGCTGTCAGTATATATATTCACGTTCAAATTCTCAGAGAGTTCACAGGCTCGGGTCAGTGCTATTATTTCTGCGGCTTGTGCCGAATTGTAGGGGATTCTTCTGCTTTCTACAACACTCTCTAGGGTAGTAATTGCATATGCGGCCGTTGATGTGCCATCAGGTAATTTAAAACAAGAGCCGTCACAAAATAACTCCCCATCTGGCTCTTTCTGTGGGATGTCACTCAAGTCAATTCTTCCCTTTGTTTCTTCTTCAGTGACCATTAAACAATCATGGGGTGGTGATTCGTTGTCACCAATTTCTGCTATGGGCAGTGGCATTAATTCTCCAGGATTCAATGCGCTACAGCTCATAATTTGGATGTGGGGTGCAAACAAGATGAGCTCATATCTTGTCAGTCTAGCTGAGGTGAGGTGTTGCGTCTGTGTCCTATTTAATAGAACGTCTATAGCATCTGTCACCATCAGAATTAAAGTGTGCCCAATACCATTCTTCCGTTTGTTTCACTGACGCAGCAGCCGCTGCGATGGATTGCAAACATCGTGGTGTGCGCGCGCTACAGGTTCCAGTGCGGAAGAATAATAGCCGCACGGCCTATTTCTTCCACCTTGTTCCTCTGTCAAAACCGCCAATGCACATCCTTCATTCTCACTCTCAACTAGTCTCAAGATCTTTTTATAGTTAGGAGTGCCTAAAACTGGTGCAGCACACAATGCAGCTTTCAATTGCTCAAACGCTTTCTGACATTGCTCATCCCACTGTAAAGGCATCACTGCATCCTTTTTAGTTAACTTTATCATCGACTTCACAATCAACGCAAAACTAATCCACTGCCGACAATAAGAGGCCATGCCTATTACAGCTCTCACTCCTTTTTGAGTTTTTGGAATAGGCATACTAGAAATACTTTCTATGCGTTCTGGTGTTAATCTTCTCCCTTCTTTCGAAAGTAGGTAACCCAAATAAGACACCTCCTTCTGATTATACTGGAATTTCTTCAAACTTGCCTTGTGACCATGGGTGGCTAAGTGTGTCAATAGTAATATAGTACTTTCTTTGCAGATCTCTTTTGTGTCAGCAGCTAGTAATAAGTCATCTATGTACTGCAAGAGTACGCAACCTTCGGGTAATTCTAGCATTTCTAGCTGCTCTTTTAGCGCTCTGCTGTAAATGCTTGGGCTTTCTGTGTATCCTTGTGGAATGCGTGTGAATGTGAATGATCGACCTCCTAGAGTGAACGCGAACAGATATCTACTGCTTTTATCCACTGGAATGCTAAAGAACGCGCTCTTCAGATCAACTACACTAAAGTATTCTGCAGTGGCCGGTATCATTGTCAGTATCGTTGTGACATCTGGGACCAAATGGAATTGTGGGTCTACCACTTTTTTTAATGCGTCCAGATCAATTATGAAACGATAGGGTACTTCATTGCCTCCTTTCTTGTAAACTGGAAGAATGGGGCTGTTACACGTGCTACCTGCAATTTCTTCAACCACCCCCAATCTCACCAGGTCAGTAACAATACTTTTTAATCCCTTCTCACCTTCAACAGAAATTTTATACTGGGGCATTCGTGGTAGTGTGACACCTTCTTTCAAAGTTATTTTTGCGGGCTCTATTTTCAAGCATCCTACATCGTTATCATGCATTGCCCACAGACAGGTTGGTACTCTACTTAGCTCTTCTGGTAACGCTTTTGACATAAATTCCGTCACCGGTGCATCGTGAGGCCATTTCGTGAGGAAAACCCCATCTGCCGTACAATGTATGACTGCCCCCAATTTTCTCAACAAATTTAATCCTAGCAAGTTCTCTCCACAATTTTCTGTCAAAAGAAATGGACACTGTTCTGTAAATGGTCCTATTGTAATTGGGAGAGCTTCGGACATGGGGTTAATTACTGGTGTACCTGCGAACCCTACAGAAACATTCTTTTGCCCCGACAGTGGGATCTCCGGAACCAAGTGGTGGTCTATCGAGCACTTCTGTGCCCCTGTATCTACAAGGAAACGGTGCTCCTTATTCCCGACTCTCATTTCTACATAGGGTCCTCTCTGATTCACGGGAATAGACACTGGTTCCGACCCCTGCCATGGGCTGTCCTATCGCGAAAATAACACATCGTCCGATGTGTAGTCACCGCTGCGGCTATAATACGTGTTTGGCTGTCTACCAAAAATATTCTCATTTCCCCCTCGGTGTCCTCCACTCTGATCATTTCTCTGTTGGCCCTGCCCGCCCTGACTTTGGTTCGAAACACTTTGGTTCAATGCCTGGTTCTGTTGCGCTTGGTTTTGACCATAGGATTGGTTTTGAGTACCTCAATTGGTATATCCCTGCTGCTGCTGCATGCTATTTCTGCTTGGGCCGTTTGACCCCTGATGTCCTCTATGAGGCCTTCTCTGACCAAACCCACCTCTATTCGGTAGGTGCGGGCATTGCACTCGCCAGTGTCCTTCCTCCTTACAGTATGCACATTGATTTACTCCCAATGACACCCCATGCATATTATTAAAATTTCCCCTGCCTTGTGCATTTCCTCTACCTCTATTGTATCCAATGACCTGCTGCAGTAAAACTCCTACTATCGTTCGCATCGCTTCTTTCTCATCTCCAATGGGTACCCATTACATATCTCACTTAATTCCTTCACTGACGTTCTTTTGTTCGACATCCATCGCATTTTTTCCCCCACCCATACCTGCAATCTTTGTTTATCACCTATTTGTCCCGGTACCGGCAAATGCTTTGTACCACCTGAAAAAACTCTCGGCCACGATTTTTGCATATACAACCTCGACGCCTCCTTCCTACCTGTCTTAATACACTCACTATTATATTCAGGTGTAGCGAACATCTCAGCATATCTGTCTTCCATTTCATTTTTCACTTCAATGAGTTTGTCCACATGTTTTCTTACATCCTCATCTTTTTGCTCACTACGTGCTAACTTATTCAAATCTAACAATCGCTGTGGCGGTAAATTCCCAAGTATCTTTTTCCATTCTCCCACCAAAATTTCCCCCATGCATTCCAACACTACCTGTCTTTCGACGCTTCTTCGGTACCCATACAATGAGGCCAATGCTGCCGTCCCATCGTTTCCTTCTATGTACATTTCTGCCTCTTGCCGTAATTCAATCTTTCTTTCTTTGCTGATTGCGCTTCGAGTTACCCGTCCAAATCCTGTCCCTTCAGCCCCGCCTCTCGCCTCCCTGGTCTCAATTTCCACTTCGGGAGGGGCGGATGGGACAAGTGACACAGGTGGCATCTGTGAAGGGCCTTCCTGGGTGCTAGGAAATTGTGTGTCCGCGGTCTGCACTTGTGGGAGGGCTCGAGCTGTGGGTGGGGCTTGGGTTAATGCTTGCGTGAGGGGAAGTGCTTGGGCTACGGGAGGGGGTACGAAAGCTACTGGTTGGGCCTGTGCAGTCACTACTGGCGTGTTTGGTTTTGATTCTGGTTTTGGGCCTCGACCCGTGTTAGTTAACAAATGTTCCACTTATTCGTCTGCAATGTGTAGTTCCCGCTGCGGGTATATTCCTTCTATGTTCATTTGGTCACGTCTCCCTTCCCGTCTTAGACTTGCCGTCCACTCCTCCTCCTCCTTTTCTTCTGCTACCTCAAGCTTTGTTTTGTGCCTACGCGCATGCTTCTCTCTATTCCTAAATCGGAGCATTGCTTCCCTCCTCCAATCTTTGACAGTCTCAAAAGCTGTGGGTCGCGCTTTTTTCCTAATCAGCACCCTTTCTAGGTTATCTATCCTCGCAATCTCAAAGCTACCATTAATCGGCCACTGATGGTCGGGTTGCTTTCTAGTTTGCCTATGCCAAATTTCACAAAATATTATCGCACCCACACCATATTTTGCATACATGTCATAAACCGGCGTTCCCCCAGGCTGTGCACTTTGGCCATATTCCAAGGACTGTCTACCGCAGCTGAAATGCCCCGCTAAAGTGGACAGTACTCCAGGCATGTTTCTTTAACCTTCCCCTTTGGTTAGCTAACCTTTACCTGGACGTTTGAATTTGCAAAATCAACACTCTACCAAAAATCAGGTTTTTATTTGAATCGGGGAATGACCCACCTGATAAAACAAGTCGCCTGTCCTAACGCAACCTCTCCCAATGTCGTGTCTGCGCTTCTCTGGCTTCTGCCTCGTCTCGGGACCCTCGCCTCCTTTGCCCTCCGGCCCGGTACGTCGATCAGGGATCAGATGTGTGCAGATCTGCGGAAGGAATCTCTCCTCACGTCTACAGGGCCGTACACCTCTTGATCCCGGCTTGACCGTCCCATCCTCGCCGTTCTTCCGCCTATACTCCGTTACAACGTATACGATGGGGCAAGTGGGGAAGGATCCCTATTCGGGCGCCATCTTGAAAGGGGCCCCTAGGGGTCCCTCGTGCTATGGAAACAAGGCAATAACCATACACGAAAAGATGCGCCAGACACGAGGTTCAAATTCCCAATGCTAGGGTTTATTGCAAGCAAAAATAGTCCCAATTGGCCAATTCTGGTCTCACGCCCGCGACGTGAGTTTCCTAGACCTCGAGGGACGCAAGAGAGCGAATTACGTACATCAGTTACATATATACAAAATGCATATCATACAATCAGCTATGTCATGTTTAACACCCTCCTTTATTAAGTTTTTTTGAACTCGGGATGACGATGGACATTTCCGACGGGTATGACAATTATGACACTTTCGATGTCTATTCTAGTAACAACGTGCAATTTGGAAAGTGCGGAGGCATCTTTTATTTGTTGAACAGAACACAGTGGTTCTGTTCTTGGAAGCAAGCTGCACACGGGGGAAGAGCCACATTCCATGCTTTGCTATCTATGAGGTACTATTCGTGTCCTGGGAGCCGACACGCTCTAAAGGGTTTTGAGAAGGGGGGCCGTAGGAAGAGCATAATTCAAGCCTTTAGTTGTCTTATTCTAACATATTCTACCGTCATACGAGACTGGCTGGCAGCTGTGAAGTGATTAAATGCCCTGCAGCTCTCCCTCAAGGCTACATAGAGGGAGCGTGGGCATTCCTTTCTAGGCTACTCATGAGGAGTTTTCAACGAACTCCTCTTGCCCTTTTCATATTCAGACAACAATGTTAACAGTTGAGCAGAGTAGGCAGAAACCGCAAGAATTGCAAGCTGCAAAGCAGTTTTAGACAGAAAGCAATGAGCAATGGTTAACAGGCAAAATGGCGATTCTGCTACGTTTAAAATGGCCGCTTGTTGGTCAAGCATAACAGTCTATATTTCTATAATTCGGTGCATAAGATGGTTGGCCTACGGCCATCAAGTTACGTCTGTCATTCAAATGAAGGGTATTCACTTTTCCAGATTGACAAGGCCCACCCTCTACAATAGTTGTAGACTTTAATGATTTGTTTAACAGAACAGTCATAAAAGGCACGAGTTCAGCCATGGCCATGCTTCTGAGATTATAGGCTTTAGTCATGCTTGCCTATATATTTCCGTTAGTAAGAAGATGGAGGGATCTCTTCCTAACCTTCAGCCAGGGGAGTGGAAAATAGCGAGCGAGTCAGAGGTACTAACACGCAGTCCTTGCCTTGCTTAAGTCCATAGGGTGCAGTTTATGGGGTGAGTTTAACGATCCCTGCCTCACGTTTGGGAAGGGCCACACAGCCAGTTACGGGAGTACTCAGAGCAACTTACTTGTATGTTTATTATTTCAGGAGACCTTCCAAGCTGTATCTATAGATTGCTCCGGAGCTCCTCGTCCACGACTCAGCTCCGTAGGTGAATTATCTCCTGCTTTACTGCTTCACTGCATCCTGCTAACTGCCAACTGCAGGAAAAATCAAATCCACTATTCGTGCCACTTTGTGTGCCCGCTTCGTGGAGCAGAAGTGGTTTTATGCTGAAAAGGGTGTTTAGCTTGTGAAAAAGGGAGCGCAGCTTGTTCACCCACACAGACGTTGCTTGTTGAAATTAAAGGACAAGGATCCTTTTCGTGATGTTCTCCCGTTGCAAGCCGTGCCAAGTCCATTACACAAGCTACACAAGCTACACAAGAAGAAGAGAGTCAGCAGGCAGTCCAAAACTATTTGTTCACAATCTAACTGCCAACTGCAGGAAAAATCAAACCACTTTTCGTGCCCCTTCTCGTGCCTGCTTGGCGGAGCGGAAGTGGTTTTATGCCAAAAAAGGGGGCGGGGCTTGTGAAAAAGGGGGCAGAGCTTGTTCACCCACACAGACGTCGCTTGTTGAAATTAAAGGACAAGGATCCTTTTCATGATGTTCTCCCGTTGCGAGCCGTGCCAAGTCCACTACACAAACTACACAAGAAGAAGAGAGTCAGCAGGCAGTCCAAAACTATTTGTCCACTATCTGACTGCCAACTGCAGGAAAAATCAAATCCACTTTTCATGCCACTTTGCCTGTCTCGTATGCACTATGCTAAGTATGCAGAGAGGCTGCATGAGGAGGGTGATAAGCCGGGGAGACTGCTGGTATGGCCTTGCCACAGGGAGAAGACGGAAATGATTTGTGACATCAATGATGAGAGGAGGATAACCCGAAGAATACAGGAAGACATTATTGAGATCTTTCCTAGTTATTATGAGGCCCTGTATTATAAGGATGCAGATGGGAACTGGTTGGATATCCAGGAGGCCTTGTCTCAGATCAGACTCCCGCGACTCGATAGGGAACAGATAGATCTTCTGGAAGCCCCACTGTCTGTGGAGGTATTGCAGGCTGCTGTTAGGAACCTGCCGACAGACAAAATCTAAGGCACAGACGGATTGCCCACTGAGTTCTATAAAGAGTATGCTGATGTACTAGCCTGCAGGCTATTAGGTGTGTTGGAGGAAGCATACGAGACAGGATCATTTTCACAGAGCCTGAGGGAGTCCATCATAGTGCTGACCATAAAATCCGGAAAGCCCTCACTGCAATGTAGTTCTTATAGATGCCTCACCGTGATAAACCTGGACTGTAAGATTCTTACAGCCATCCTGGCGAATAGGCTAAAAGGGGTGATAGGTTCCCTAGTACACTCTGACCAGACCGGGCACATCCCGGGAAGGAATACCTCTTGGAATTTGAGGAGGCTGCACCACATAGTAGATTGCACTAAAGGTCGACCTGAAGACTGCGTCGATGCCTCCTTGGATGCCGTTAAGGCACTCGACTCGGTTCACTGGGACTGGCTGTATGAGACTCTGAGGCATATTGGCATTGAGCCTGGGTTCCTGAGGCGGGTGTGATTGATTTACATCAAACCAATGGCAAGAGTGTGGACAGGGAAACAAATATCAAAGAGCTTGGAATTGAGGAAGAGCACAAAACAGGGATGTCTGCTGCCCCCATGTTGTTCATCCTCGCCTTCGAGACACTTACAGCGTTTTTGAGGTCGGAATATGCGGCTGCAGTCATTTTGGTGAACGGGACCTCACATGTCATCTCATTGTATGCAGATGACATGGTGCTTTTTTTACGATATCCTGACACCAACTTACCATACCTGTTAGATGTGTTTGATAGCTTTGCAGAGCTCTTTGAATAGGAATTAGCTGGAATAAGTCTTGTCTGTTTCCACTGGGCAGCATGAGGGGCCTGAGGTTGGACCAGCTACCGGACCTGGGTTCACAGTGGTCCCTGCACACATTTAGGTTCCTGGATGTGAATGTCTGGCATGATTTTGGAGTGTCACATGAACACAACTCACAGGTGGCATTGCACATGCATTCCTGAAAGAAATTACTGCTGTCAATGACCAACAGAGCAGGCCGTTTGAAGATGGTGGCTCTCCCCCGCCTGTTTTACCACTTTGCGGACATCCCTTAAAACATATCCCAGAGGTTCGTCGAGCAGGTGCACGATATCTAGAGAATTCCTGTGGGGTGGGAAGAGGACTAGAATTTCTTTGAGTATGTTGCAGAGGGGCTATGCTGTGGTGGGGGGAATCAGACGTCCCAACTTCCAATTATATTATTTTGCTGGGAAGCTGCAGTTCATAATGGGCTGGCTAGCGGATGATGCTTCTCTGGACACGGTGCTCTTACAGCCTTGGGTGTAATTTATTATTTGAAGGAGGTGCTCTGGGTGCACGAGACTTGCCTACCCCAATTGCCACACCTTTGGCTCTAGGTCAGGGAATGTGGTGCAGAGCCTGGAAGCTTATAAGCATTGAAGACCCCTACTCCCCTCACATTCCATTGGCAGTATTGGCAGGAGAGCGATCAGACACGGGAGGGGACATCAGGAAACACTGGGAAGGGAACAAGCTTACCGCGCAGGGTGACTTACTCTCGGAGGGTAAAATAATGGATTTCAAGATGCTGACACTTTGGCATTCACATAGGGCAATTCTTAATATGCATGGACTTAGCCCAGAAGATTGATAGTAGATGGCTGGAATTCTGGGATGGCATAGAGAGTGATCCAGCATTAGAGACCATGTATGACATGTCGGAGGGAGGTCATGTAGTAGCCAGATTATCTGAATTGCTCCTGAGCAGGTGCTGTACAGGTGATCTGAGGGTAAGAGCAAGTTGGGAAACAGATATGGGCAGGACTTTCACTGATGCAAAATGGGCAAGGGTATTACTCTACACTAAAAAAGTTAAATGCTTCATTCAAGCTCACGCAACTGTATCTCACGCACCACACGTATATGACTCCCCAAAGAATATCCCAGTTCAGGGGGGGGGGGTTGGCGAACAGGGTTGTCCCAGATGCAAAGGCGATGGCGCAGACATGTTTTGGACTTGCCTGGTGATTCAACAATGTTGGTCTTCAATTGCAGACAGAGTGACCACGGGTGAGGTAGACATGCGAGCATGGCCTTCAGAGGCTTGCCTATTGGGTATGTTTCTGTGTGGGGAGAGAAATAAAAAGAATATGGCGCATCCTGTGAGGATGATGGACCTAATTTGTGTACTGGCCAGCATAGGATCGCCATGGCTTTGAAAACTGCGACATTGAGCCATGGTGGGGGGATTTGCATAGATGGGCAATGACAGAGACTACTGTTTGGTATAGGGCTGTGCACAGGGGTCTGAGAGAAGTGAGTGACGATGTGGCTTTCTGGAATGCGCTGACCCAAGCATTGTTTGCCCCTGTCCCTGAGAGGCAGCCCACAGAGAACGGGACGCAGTGAGGATGCCCACATAGTAATTCTATGTAACTGCACCTGTGAACATTTCCATCAGACTTTCCTTTTTTTGTTTTTGTTGTTTTGTTGAAAGTTTGGTGCTAACCGTTGGGACATATGATATGGTCACTTGTTAAAATGATGATGAGATGGTGATGTTGCACCTTGTTGTATTTTTGTATGTGTATGCAAAGAAATATATAACGTTTAAAAAGAAATGATAATTTGCCCGCATTTCGAAGCCTTCCACATCGGCCATCATCTCTGTGATGAAAACACCAATATTGACCCAACATCCAAATAATATCAGTACTCGATGCAACTTAATGCTTGGAAAAATCATAACAATTCCTTTCTGCTAGACAAACTTACTAGATTCTACGTTAGTAGCAGTCTAGAAGTTGCCATACACAGGGACAGTGTTAAATAGCAGTGTATGTAACCACCAATAACCCTTTTTTCCACCAATGCCAGCTTTGAGGAGTCACTCCTTCACCTCATCTCCCATGGAAACATTCACATTGGTGCTGGAAGTAACAAATTCCAGGACAGACTATTGTCCACCTTGATAAAGAAATATGATTTGCCTACAGCCATAATTTTCAGCTTCGCCTGGTAGAGCATCATGTATATATATATTGCAGTTTCCATAACTTCCACTTTACCATGTGGACAGAATTGAGGGAATTCGGCCTTACTCCCCAAGGAGGAGCCCGACGCCCTGTGAGGCTAGGGAGGTGCGCTC
The DNA here is from genome assembly GCF_040938575.1 of Ambystoma mexicanum. NCBI lineage: Eukaryota > Metazoa > Chordata > Amphibia > Caudata > Ambystomatidae > Ambystoma > Ambystoma mexicanum. The sequence continues at coordinate 1,142,064,014 of NC_090924.1, forward strand.
GCTCTGCAACACCCTCCCTAGGGGTTGAGGCAAGTGGGACCTCATTTGGAGAGACTTCCCCTTTGGGGATTCCTGGGGATTCCTGTTCCTGTGAGGAATCCCCTACAGATGTGCATACCATGGCCTACATGGGATACCCTACAATACTAGAAAAGACTAGACATCAAGACTGGGACGAGGACGCACTCAATAGACATTGTCGCTTTCAAGAAGAAGAACATGTCCCTTTAAAACAGCAAAACCAATGGGAAGAGTATGTTGAAATACAGAGACTCAGAACGCTGAACTGGACTGGCTTGCCCCACGCTTCCTCCGCTTCCTCGCCACCTGATGCCCCCTCGAGGAATACAATATTGGGCTCAAGACTCGCTAACCCTAGCCTATACCAATGCCCACCCATCTTAGAAATGCCATCTAGGCATCATAACTCTCTAAAAAACTACCTGCTCCCTCGAGCCTCATAGACGCACTTGACTGGCCTCCACCATCGCCCAAACAACCCACTCACTACCATTCGACTAGAGCCACCACGAGCAGACCTAACTCAGGCCTACCTGATCTAATTACTAACTGTAGCCCGCCCATCGACAAAAATATTAAAGATGTCAATACGGAGCCCACCCGATACACCACCCGCTTCATAATCCCCAGTTCATCATCCAGCCCCCAGGTCATTAAACCTGAGCCCACTGCCTCACCTTGTAGCCCATCCCCCACGCAAACTATGCTGAGCCCCCCCCACCCCACTTAAGGAAGCCCTCATCAATGCCATATCACTCTGCGCCGACACTCTGGACATACATGACCTTATCATCGCCCAAGATCTAGATCTACTAGCCATAACATAGACCTGGATCTACAAAGCCTAAGGCCCTATTCTCTCCATAGCACTGCTCAATGGCTTTGCCAGCCCTGTTCTCTCCATAGCACTACTCAATGGCTTTGTCATACATAGGGCCTCATTACAACCCTGGCGTTGGACCATGGTGCTATTAGCACCATGGTCCATGCCGGATTCCGCCATGGTGGATGGCGGATTTACCGCCCCATTCCAAGGTTGGCGGGGCGGTAAATCCCCATTCACCATGGCCCCTTCCCCATTCCCATTTTTGGCCCATAGGGCTCAATGGGAATGGGGAAGGCGCTAATTACGGCACCGTAAATTACGGTGCCGTAATTAGCACCAAGGTCCCTTAGCGGGTTGGACTTTAATGCCTGCAAAAAGCAGGCGTTAAAGTGTGAATCGGGCGTTAAGGGTTTAACGGCGCCGCAGCCTTTTACGGCGCCGTTAACCCCTTAACGCCAGGGTTGTAATGAGGCCCATAGACAGGACAGAGAAGACTCCAGAGGTGGAGGCGTCACTCTTATATACAGAGTATCAGAATCCTCCATGAGCCATAAGGAAGTAAACTTCGAGCTCCTCATGGTCAAACTAGCCACTTCACCAATGGACACTGTGACAGTCCACGTCATCTACCGGTCCCCTGGCCTACCCACCTCCTTCAAGAAAGACATTGTTCAAATGCTTGGGAACAACATTAAACCCACATCCATATAATTCTAGGTGACCTAAATCTTGGCCTTTACGATCATACCGACAACTCTGTCACTGCCGTAGCAAACGCCCTCTCCAATCTCGACTTCACACATAGGGTCTCTACCCGAACACATGCTAAAGGCAGAATCCTGGACTGCGTAGCGACCTGAATAAACAAATCACTATAGGATTACATTTTTCTCACGCTTATTCAGACATAAGGTTACTGCTAAGATGTGAATAGATGAATACACCAAGGCTATCCTACAAGCAACAGCATTGTTAATTGCGATGGCAAGGCCACCAAAGGGCCTGCCTTCAACACCTTTAGAGGCTAGAGAGCTAAATGAATAGTAATCCGAAATGATCAGTGGATCCATGTTCATTGTTTCTTGCAGCAATAGAATTGATGTAAGTTTTGTAAGGGAAGAAAACCAAATCGGAATGTTACTAAAGCCGCAAGAATTCCATGACAGTACGGTAAGAACTGTCTTCTCCTTGATTTATGAGGTAAGTAAGTCAGGATTTGCCGCAAATATTGTTTTTAACAGTGGTTCTACCCATACCATTCCACTATTAGTGTGAGCAATCGTCAATAATTGAGATATACACCATTTTTCAGTTTGTGCACTGGTAGACAGATCACCATTCCTTTTTTGCTCCTTTGAATCAGAGTGCAGATTAACATTTAGAAATTCGTCATCAAGTTTTTCATCATTAAATGTAAATAATGAAAAACCCATTTCGTGAAGCTCTCTTGCAAATGACCATATGAGTTTCAATAGATGTTCAGAAAACAGATGGCATGTCATTCGGAAATTATTATACGGGGCTAGTGCAATACGATCAATATCGCTAGAAGCTATAATCGTCAGACTTGGAATTACATACAGAAGATCCAAAAGATATTTTCTGTTAATTCGCGCCCCACGTAATATTTCCTGCTTGCCTTCGAGCCCTATCATATTTATGCATTTTTTGTTATTGTCATTTGAGTGTAAAGGTGGAGCATCAGAAGTTTTTTCATGTGCCAAATGTAAACTGCCCATGGAAACAACATTAGTGTAGCCCTGTACTTTAGGCATGTTATCATTGATGTTTAAGGTGCTTTTCTAAGCAATTGGATTTTCACATATAGATCCAACAGCCGGTTCAGAGCACTTATGATGAGAAACTGGAGGGGCATTTACTAGCGGAGAATAGATTGGGTTTTGGTGAGTAGTAATTTCACTCCCAGACACTTGAGTATTTAAAAGTTGGTTGATTATATCAAGTGGAGGAATCCCTGCTTCAAGAGCAATTCGCATAGATTCCTGCATATTTGAAGCAACAGGATTCCTGCACTGCAATGGACGTTTGTCAATTTCATGTACAACACAAACAGAAGCATCCGATACAGATTCATTCTGCGAGGAAGACTTACCATTAGATGAATCATTAGATAGAATGGTAAGTTTTCCTCCTCCATTTTGAAAAATAGGCACCTTGATAGAGTTAGAGGTTGAAACTGACCCGGAATTTTTTAATAATGTTTCCGAATAAAGTAGAGAAGCCTTTTTGGTTAATACAGCAATAGGCTGTTTACACGCTTCGAATAAAGTAGAGAAGCCTTTTTGGTTACTACAGCAATAGGCTGTTTACACACTTCATTTGGATCAGTTGACAAAGAAGCCTTTTTAGTCGATATAACAGTCGACTGATTACATGCTACATTTGGGTCAGTTAAATGGTTTGAAGAAAGACTAGATCTGTTAGAGGTTTTTTTCCTTCCAGCACTCTGAAAGTAATTGGGGAGTATTTTTTGGATTTTAAGTACATCCCCTTCAGTCGCGCTTATATCATCAGAGCCAGTCTTTAGGACATGGGGAACTGAAGTATTTGCATATTCAGCGTGCACTTCCACTGAGACTGTTTTTGAGTGACAGTAAGGAGTTGGCATAGATTTTGCTTCTTTTATCTTGGCCTCTTGCTTGTGGTCAGCACCAAGATGTGTCTGACATTCCACAGAAAGCTGTGCTTCGTCAATCGCATCCTCACCGCCACTGTCAGGACTCACCGAATTTTCTTTTTTAGCATTTTTAATTTTTTCGTTGGCAGACCTGTGTTTGTTTTCAGCACGTTTGACGCAGCGTTTTTGATTTTTGCGAAATCTCCTAGATGAATAACCTATGTAGTCAGATTCGCATTCCACTGAATCTATCATTTGTTTCTGATCATCCATAAATTTGATACGGGCTGAGGGACTATCATCGGGTGCCACCCTTTTTTCTGGCAAAGAGGTGGGAGTTGGTCAATCAAGTTTATCCCTAATATCATGTATGGAGGAGGTGATGGTCCCTAATTCACACCATAGCAAATCAAATTAATTTAATGGGTCAGAAGCAGAGCCTGGAAAGTTAACGGGACAGGGTGCTACGGATTGGGTACTTTGTTCATGAAAGATCTTGGTTTTTTGCCTCTACAGGAGACTTGGTATTTAAGAACAACCCATCTAGTGCAAGATTGAAACCCTCCATCCGAGTTACTTTAGAGGCAATTTCACTCATGGTATGTTTTATGTCTCTCAATTCTAGGTGGTTGACATCATGCCCTTTATCTAGTAGATCGAGTATTCTTATTATTATAGGAAAGGTAAAAGGTTCAGGATCTTTGGGGGTATGAGGTAAACTGTATTCGCTACCATTGTTCTGGGAGTAGGGAATACCAGGATCGGGACTTATAGAAGGTTCGGATTCAGAAACAGCACCGCCAATAGTAATATTTGCAGTTGGAGTTGGCAAATGGGGGCTAGACGGAAGATCGGCACTGTTACTGTATGCTTTTTCTTGTCGGTCGCGATTTCTGGGAATAAGTGGGGTCAACAGGCCAATGGATAATCTAATACGCGAGTCCAAGTCAGCCAAAGCTTTAATGTCAAAATCGTTGTTAAGCGAATTCCCTTCAATAGCTGAACCTGGAGACGCAATAGTTGCAGTATTAGGTGCCATGTCCTGTATATCAGAATTAGCATTCCCTACATCTACATCACCATTTAGGGAGGATGTAATACATTTCTCATCCTCGTTGTTCGTACTAAAAGGTTGCACCATACCTGAACATTTGCCACTTCTCAGGCCACTTGCCATCTTTTGTATGTTTAAAGGAGGTGCAAATCAATAATGCAGGCAGTTATACAGTCCTAAAATCTAGTGCCTGCAACCATACAATATTCAGTTTCCAGTGATTGAATATGGAATCAGAAGGTTAACAAGGAGCTACAAGGTACTACACAAGTACTGATAAACCTGTCACACATTGGTCCTACCTTAGTTCAGGTAGAATTTTCTGGGACAGTGAGTCGCACAGGAAAAATAAAAAAAATAAAAAATAAAAAAATAGAAAAGTTCTAATCTAAATCCGCACACCCGCACACCCGCCCAGCCGAACAGCCAAACAGCCTGTACACTTACAGGCACTTGCAGTGCACGCGCGGTGCGCGTGACCAAGGTTTTTTGAAAATGGTAGGCGCCAATCACTGTGAGGGGGAGGAGGAGGGGGGGAGGGGTTGCCGGCAGTGCCGGGAATTGTGGCTGCAAATAAGAAAATTAGGCGGTGAGTGGGACCATAAATCAGTTGGTGGCACAAACACAAACACTAACTCCTGTGCACTCACTCCAGAGGAGGAGATTAAGTAGTGCAAACAGAAGCAAACAAGACTATTTACTTAGTGAAGTCCAAGTCCTTTTTCACGTAGATTAGGTAACGCGTTGCGAAGTAGCCGTGCTTCCTCTTGCCGACGGCGTCATGGAGAAAAACACAGTCCAATTGTTGGAGTAGCAGCACTTCCCAGCCAAACAGCCTGTAGACTTGCACCTATAACCTCCATACTACCCTGCCCCTGGTCTGACTACTGCATCATGTCCTTCTCCTTCCAGCCACTGAAACTATATCCGCCTGCCCCTCCTACCCAGCCCCCCACCCTCTCACGCTGTGCACGCAAATTAAACCAGTTGGAGAAAGAACCCATCTGATAAATTGAAAGCCTCTTTCAATAGTATTGCCAAAGAATATAAACAGGCCATCTTCATAGCCAAAGCGACTGCTTAGAACACTAGAATCTCGAATGCCAGCTCGAACTCACAAGAAATCTTTAGAATTCTCAGAGAACTGGAAACTCCGTCCACACCCCCTCCACCATCACCAAAGCTGAATCCTGGTACACTAACATTCAAGGAGCTATGCGTGCAAAAATCACAACCCTCCAGCAGAAGATAAAGACTAAACAAACCTTCATCACCTGCCCCCTCGCACTCTCCTCCAACACAATCCTACCTTCACCTCCCTTCCACTTTAGGGAAGTGCCTGAAGAAGAAAGAGCCAATATACTCATTCAGTTGAAACCCTCTAAATGCAAAGGAGACATATGCCCCCCGAACATCATCAAAGATTGCTCGGAAACCCTGGTACCATTCATCACCAAATTCATAAATGCCTCCTTCTCTACATGCAAAGTCCCAACCAACCTAAATGAATCGTGGATTCTCCCCCTACTAAAAAAGCCTTCACTTAACCCCTCAGCTCCCAACAATTACCGACCCATCCCTACAGTCCCCATCCTTCTCAAGATCCTGGACAGGGCAGACTATGAATAAATCCAATCCAACCATATCCTAGGAATGCACCAATAAGGCTTCCAGCCAGGATATAGAACTGAATCGGCACTGCTGGTCTTGACGACCAAACCTGGTGTAGCAGGGCCCCCACACTGAAGGAGAACCCGCTTCACCCGGAGCACCCATTCTTTTAAGTTCGGGTCACAAGGAGACCCAATGGGTTGCGACCCCTGGCATCCCCCAAATGACTTCCCTGTGTTGTTGGATGAGTTATTTTAACCAATAACATTAAAGCCTGTAAATAATAATACTTACATTTTAACCTTATACAGTGACTTGACTACTTATCTTTAGTTTATTTCACAGCCTTGCCATGTTGAAAAGATTTGAGGGCATCACAGAAGCTTAATCTCTACCTCAGTGTTGAAGAAAACACTTGGCTTTGTTTCTCAGCTTTTAAAAGCCTGTGGACTCTCAGGTGATTGTTGCACGGCAACTAGGCTATACGAGCACCTTTTTTTTTGGCTGGTTGTGGATGCCATCTTGGATGTGTGTAATGCGCTTAGCTACACTTAAACAATAACATTATCTTTGCACATTAAATGGAGATATTTGCATGTTTCACAAAGCATCATGTTTATCTACACCTATAATTATGTTCATAGTTATAGTTATCATACATTATTTATGCATTAATTTTAACCGAATATGCACAAACTTTGTATGTGAACTCGACTATGGAATTCTTAGAACTCTGGGAATTCTTTAAGCCTTATGCTATTGAGCAAGTTTCTTATTGATCTACCAAGGGGATAGGCCAGGTCTTCTAGCCCAGACCAACTATATAAACCAAGTCTAACAGCGTATTAACAGCGAAGGAAATCACTGTTTGTCCCCTGCACTCTAATGAAGAATAGACTCTTCAATTATTTTCATAATCAATAATATTTTAATAGAAATCAACCATTATAATCTTTGTAATTTCAAACTTTAATATCTTTGACAATATGCTTTTATTATATGCATTAATTTCTGAGAAAAGGAATTTGTATGCGTGGAACATTATACACATTTGTTTAACTATATCACATTGCATCAGCAAATGACTGTCAAATTATGGAATTCAGAAAGAAATTTTGTTTAAAAGAGAAAATATCCTAATAAATTATTTATACAGGCAAATCTTATTTGTATTCAATAATCAGTAAAGAGTCCCTTGTGCAAATTAATCTATTTTTCGCTTCTGCAATTGGAATATTTCCCAACGGGTTTCGGGTTTTGTTAATCATTTGTTACAGGCCAATCCTGTATGCTTCCTTTAAAAATATATATAGATAATGTGTACCAGAAATGTATTGAATATATTGAATTTATAAATGTACGAGTGCACCGGATACAGATTGTATCTCTCAGAAGGTCATAATAAGCCACCTGCAAGTCTTGATTTGTTAGTGAGAAAGGGTAAGTGGGAAAGCGGCAATGTGGTAGCTGCTTGTTTGACATATTCCCATTTCTTATACTCAGGTGTTGATGCCCATTCTAAAATCAAGCAGCTTTGAGAAGCAATTACATACTTTTAAATACAGGTACCCGGTATCGCACCATAGAGAGTGACTTGAAGTAGAATCTTGTAGGGGTCTCTCTGAATGCTATTTCCCATGTAAACTGAAATACACTCCCCTTGTAATCGTCTAATTATTATACTAGGGATAGCAATCGAAAAAGCCTGAAATACATTTTAGAGTCTTAGGAATACTTTCCTCTTGCCTGCAGTGGCACAACCAATTAAATTTATTGGAGGTCTGGTGTTCTAGGTGTTTCTCACTTGTTTAAAGAAATGAGACCCCATCAAACGTGTGGCTAAGATTTTATCATACATCTTTGCATCTCCATTGAAAAGAGAAAAATGTTGTTATGATATGCAATGAGTGGGTTCCGTACAATATTTTAGTAAAAGAGCTGTGGCAGATTCTACCATAGAGAGAGAAACTGGACTGGATTCTTGGATATAAAAAAATAAATTAGTTAAATGTGAAACCTATATAGGACTGAAAGGTTAGAGAAACCATAAAGCCTCTTTGATCACCTGACCTACCTCCTCTCCCGTCATTTTTTTTCTAATTTTTCGCTTTCAGTCTGGGAGAGTTTAGGGAGATCCATTGAGGTGAGGATATCCTCATGTGTTCTACGATCAATGCTATTTCGTTCGTAGGTGTTTGAAAATACACCTAAACAATTTCATTATTTCTTTATTCTGTACATCTTTTACGACCCTGCACATCTGCAAGGAAAGGTAAGTGATTACGTTAGGTAAGATTTAGCAGTTTAGATGCTAATATCTTATTTGCTTTATTAGCTTTCGTACAATAAATCTGTTCTGTGTGATGTAACAAGTGTGCCAGTTTGACTGATAAGTGTGCTTCAAGTAGATTATATGCCCACATAGCTTTCAACATACACTTTTGTTTATGTTGCAATACACACAATTTCACCTCTGCTTCTGAAATGTGCTGCTGTTCCTTTATTTTGCTCAACTTACTTTATTTAATTTAACATGATAATTTAACATGATAACATACATAAGATACTGGTGAGGCACATGGAAACCAATGAAGATATACACAACTGCTTTCACAGGTAGGCACGTTTTCCAAATAATGTAAGAGTGTGATAAACTGAAAAAAACAAGCAATTTTCAATAGCAAAACATGGAAATCGAGGTAACATCTGTACATATTTCCCACCATATTTGGCAAAATCCAACAATTAATGGGGATCAAGGTAAAGAAAAATGTTTCAGTAAGGAGGGCCGATAGGGATTCACAAGCAAAGCTTGGCAGTAGTCAGAGAAGGGTCCCACCATAGAGCTATGGGCGTTCAGGTCTTTCCAAGAGTGTGCCAGAGTTTACCTCTCTGCATTAAGGGGAAGGAAGGAGTGACAAGCGAGCATACAATCCTTCTATCCCCATGTTCCCAAGGACCAACGCCAGGGGGCTCGTCCAAAGTTCCAGGCCGGTAATGTCCCTGGCCTTAGTAAGGTTTTCCTTCAAGTAAAATTGTACTTGTGGGTGTTGAGATTTGTTTTTATATGTTATTCTTTTCACTAGTTCAACAGCCCTCTATGTACAATCCCACCCACAATTCTGGGGACAAAAAACAGGCTGTTTTAGGAATCAAACTTTCCTTTTATTAAAGTAAAATCAATTCAAAGATGTCCGCTAACTGTATGCTGGGGAAGTCACCACAATGTATATTAACAATGATAGCTTCTTTACACAATTAGAGTTGGCCTGCCTGTGAACATCTCGCTAAGAGATAGAATTCACATGCAAACATAGAACTAGAATACAATTAAATCTCCAAGTGGCTAAATGCAATTTTATCACAAGATTCAGATGCAGGGTATGCCTTGTCACTCTGAGCTAACTGGTTAATAGTTTAGACTCGTGGATTTTCGCTCTGTGCAGGTACCGTAAGGTATACCCATACCTAATTGTAACTAACAGTTCTGGTTTGATACCTCTGTGAGGCACTAGTCCCTCAATGGAAAGATGAACTATTGTTTGATAACAAAGACAAGAAGTCTTGGACTTGTGTGCCCATTATTCTTTATTATATTTGTTGCCCATGAGTTGAAACGTGTTTCGACCATATGCGGGTCTTCTTCAAAACTAGGATATTATTATCTGCTCCTATACAAAGTTGCATACCATGATGTTGTCAGCCACATCAATTATTTAACAATATTATCACATCAGCAAAAATGTAATCCATGGACCATTATTACACATACATCACAGTCCATATTAATCAAACCAGAAAATATCAAAATAAAAGTGCATGGTTTACCAGATCAATTGACAACTGTTAAAGAGAAAACAATACAATGATAATAATAAGATGATAATAAATAAACAGGGTTAGCATAGGGAGGATTGCTGAGGAAAGAGAAGCATAAAGGTATCGGTCAGTACAGGTTGCGGCAGTTATTGGACAACAAAAACCTCTTGATCTCATCGAGTATTTAGTGTCAATAAGGTGCATGGTGCATGCACACCCATTGTTCCATTTCCCTTCTAACTGGTTTCCATATCTCAGTGACTCTTAATGTAACATAGTGAATAAGAGCTGATAGTGTGCTCTCTTAAGTCATGCATTAGAATCATAATCTTTATCAGTAGTGCCTGTATTAAGCCACGTGTTAGCTCGCCTTTTTTTTCTCTTTGTAAATAGTGAATAACTTCTCACGGACATACTTGTGTGGGATAAAAATCCCCCTTGTACCAGAAAAAAAAGTTTTATATAGTTCTCTTCTTAACATATTGCATACTTCATGTCATTCTATTGTTCATAAGTGTACTCTATTGGTTATTCTTCGCTTTCATATTAGCTTGTAGTAAAGCTATTGCGGAATACTGCATGTCCTCCATTATGGTTGGAGAAAGTTCATGGTCTGCATTCTGCTGGTAGTGTAACAGCTATTCTTAAAGATATCGGGGTCTTATCTGTAGGTGTTATTTGTATTGTGTGTGCCTTTTTACAGCTTCTGGTTCTAGTGCTGATACATTCCGTTATCGTTTCTTACTGTTATCAATGCCACATGTTGAATAAGCATGGAAAACCCCTCTGAAATTCCTTATGTGTGCTAGACTCGTTTGGTATCTCACTTATTAACACTTTGTTCTATCAATATGACTATTTCTTTGGTAATAATACTGGTTTTCCCTTACCTTTATACTCATAACCCTGTATTAATGAAGAATAAACTGCTGAGATGTCACTCTGAGTGCTGATAAACTGTGGGCGCCATTTTGGATTACCCTTTAATAAAGGTAAACAATCATGACATCACAAGGTGTGGGCACCGGTGAGAAATAGGGCTCACTTACAGTCTGAGCATTGCAGACTGAGCAGCCAGAAGATGTGTGAACCAAGCCGTTGGTTTCCTTCTCCTGATAGCCCCCACCAATGGGTGAGCAGGGAAAGATTCAGCCAGCAGGTACCAATGATGGAAAAAGGGGCTTTAACCCAGAACAAAACCCTTGTGATGGCTTTTACTGAAGTTTGATGATGATGCTCCAGGTAGATGCTGATAACAGGAATTATTACAATGGATGTGAGAGCCGGGACCACTATCAGAATTGGAGCTGAAGAAGGATGGAATGGCGGAAGCAAGAGAATGACTGCAGGCAACAGTAGCGGAAAGGTCGGAGGTTGCAGGAGGCAGGAATAATGAGGCAGAGCAAGGCAGCAATTCAAGAATGGGAAAAGGAGGAATGGAGCGTAACAGAAACAGGGAGCGTCAAGAGGCAGATTACCTGAGTTGAGAGACGGCGCTCTGAAGGTTTCAGGAAGTGTTTATCTCATCGGGAACGCTGAAGCACAAGACACCGGTGGCCATCTTGAAAAACACTAGACCGTACAAGTGCTACTAGCCAAAGCCATAATGGCACAACACAACGTGCACAGTGCGAGAGATCTCAGGGAGTCCGGGTTCTAACAGCATGGTATTAAAAGGATGACATCCAAGACTTGCAGGTACATGTGAACACATTTATTATCATCACCGTTAGTTTAAGTATAAATGGTAAAGCAGCCCTAACCTACTGTTTCTTAACAAACAGCTTTCCTTTTCATAAGTCAACCTTCTAACACCTCTTGCTTCTGGAGTGGAAGGGATTGAGCTGTCCACTCCATATCCATTCTACAACAGTATAGATTTAAACATGCATAGCAACTTTATCTCTGGTGATGCAGCATATGTATATATAACACATGCCCCCTGCCAAGGACCACTGGATCAGGCTTCCAAGGGTGAAAATGATGAAAGCTTCAAAGTAGAGCTGATGCAAGGATTTGGAGACAGGCTCCCAAGAGTGTTTGGAAACATCATAGCCCACCCAATCGACTAGGTATTGCAGTCATCCCCTAAAGTAACGGGAGTCACAGACACAGCGAACAGCATATTCTGGTGATCCATCCACAAACAAGGACGGTGGTGCCGGTCTTTGCCTCCTCAGAGTGGAGGTAGGCAAGTATTGCTTCAGCAGGGATGAGTGAAAAACCGGGTGAATCCTATTCCAAGAGACAGGCATGGCCAGCTTAAAAGCGAACGGTTTGACCTGTGTAATACGAAAATGACCCAAGTACAATGGCGAAAACCTGGACAGAGACAATCTCTTGGGTAGATATTTTGAGGATAACCCTACCATATCCCCCATATGATATGTTGGTTGTTGGAAATGATGCTTGTTGGCATATGTTTTGGCATGCTACTGTCCTTCACAGATGTTGGTGAGGGGAAGGTCTACAGATGGGAACAGTAGGAGGAGGCAGCAGATGAAGTGGGAAAGCAAAAGGGTGAAATCTGTTGGCCCAATGAAATGTTGTAGCCTTAATTGAAGAATGTTAAGAATTAAAGTAAGCAAATTCTGTGTTAGGGAGTATGGAAACCCAGTCGTCTTGTGCCGAGGTGGAAAAGCATTGCAGATACTACCCCATTGTTTGGTTTGTCCGTTCAGTGAGTCCATTTGTCTGGCAATGATACCCAGAGGAATGAGAATTCTGAGGCTGGCACAAATAAGAGACCAAAACCTAGAGGTATATTGTGATCTTCTGTCAGAGATGATTGAAGTGGGTAAGCCGTGAAGACGAAAATATCCTTTAAAAAGACTGAAGCCATTTCCGCAATGGAAGGACGCTTAAGAAGAGGGCTGAAATGTGCTTGTCTACTGAATGCATCCACAGTTATTATTATAGCGGTGCAGCCTTTTGCCAGTGGTAGGTCGACAACAAAATCAGTAGCAATGGTTTCCCATGAACGAGAAGGTAGAGACGGTTGTTGTAGTTTCCCAATAACGGCTTGTGTGACCCTTTTGTTCTGCGCACAGGTGGGACAGGTCTTCACATACTGTTTCACCTCCTTTCTCATGGAGCACCACCAAATCGATCTTTCTATTAGATGGATTGTAGGTAAGCCACCACTGTGCAAAACTGATCTACTGTTGTGACATAAAGAGAGGATCTGTTGTTGTAGAGCAGGATTCGGTGCAATGATCCTGTGCTGTTTACATAGTAGTCCTTGCTTTAATGATACCCCAGGTTCTAGAATAGCATGAGCATTGTCCTTTAGAAAGAGAGATGTACATTCTTGAAGCCCCTGGATAAGAGAATTAAAATGAAACAAGAAAATGTTGGATCCCAGAACCTCCTCTTGGTGTTGTCGATTGGTTGCTGTATTAGCGTCTTTCTGGGATAAGGCATCAGCCACAAGATTAGCCTAGTCTGGTATGTAGGTAATAAAGAAATCATACTGAGCAAATAAATAGGCCCAGTGGGCCTGCCGATTGTTCCCACCCTCACGGGCTTGCAAGGTGCGTAGGTTCTTGTGATCAGTCCTAACTTCCACCGAATGCTGAGCCCCTTGTAGAAGATGCCTCCATTCAGTAAGTGCTGTTTTGATGGTGAGGAGTTCCTTTTCAAGGACAGTGTAGTTCTTTTCGTGGCGAGACAAGGTATGGGATAGATATGCCAGGGGATGTTCTAAATTGTCTGACTGTTTTTGCAGGAGGACTGCTCGTAGGACATAATCGGAGGCATTGGCCCCACAACAAAAGGCTTGGAAGGATCCGGCTGACGGAGGATGGTAGCCGAGGAGAAGGCAGTCTTCAGGTGAACAAAGGCTTTATCCGCTGCCAAGGACCAAAGAAAGAAGACATCCTTCTTAAGCAGGTTAGTGAAGGGTAGGATGATAATGGTGTAGTTGTGAATGAATTTCCTGTACAAATTGGAGAGATCAAGGACTGTTAGGGATTTTGTCAGAAGGCTATTACATAATTTGGTGGTATGTTAGTAGTGTGGTAAAAATAGTGATGAAATAGTAGTAACATGGTGGCACACCGTGTTTATGGTGATGCCCTATATAATATGACAGAACTCCCCTCTGAACCTTGTATTCTATTCAGGGTTAACTGTAAGCTCAAGATAGGACCTTGCACTTGCATGGACACAACAGCACTAACTGTCATTCCAGTCACTTACCTACGAAACTGGACTACTGTCTTTGACTGATTCTTCATAACACTCTTCATTATGATCAATGATTCACAAGCCACACATACATCATATGTTTTCTAGCTTGCTACCTTGTTCCCAAACTTTACCACCTGTGGTAAAGGGTTTTACCACTTTTGATTAACTGGGGTGCTTCCCTGTGATTTCCCCTCTTTGTCAGTGAGTTCACAGAAAATGCAAACCCACTAATTCAGTTTTTAAAATGCTCTTCTTTTTTATATGCGCTATTGTTTGAAAACAGGTTATGCAGCACACACATTATTACGAATTAACACTTCTGCATTGGATACATAACCAGCATGTGTTCATAATAAAACATTAACTTTTCATTTCTTACCCAGACCTTGAACCCCAAGACAGTGGACAGAATGTACAATCTAAAAGAAGAAACAAAAACAAATAGCACAGCAGCATGACACTTTTTTCCCATTACACTTCAATGTTTTTCAATTACAAATGCAAAAGAAAGAAAAAAACACTGTTAAAAAAAACAACCTATTCCTGACTGACTGACAGAGAGATAAAAACTGTTCTCCGCACACTCCTCAATTTCACAGATACTTACATTCAATTAAGATACTTCTGCGCTATTATCAGGAAAGCCCCCTCTCTGAAGTGGATTATCTGCAAGCGGGTGTGTCACAAATTCGCACAGCTTTCACCACCCACGAAGGTCAGCTCACAGACCTAGCTTCATATAAAGGCCAGGACTGCACAGCTCTGCTCTCTGTCTGCCACTCTCCCGCTCTTCTACCTCCTACATTTATAGATTAGCGTGTCACTCAAACTACATCCTGCCCTTTCTCCTGACATCTCAAATCACCCCAGCTGATTTTTCTAGAAGCATGGCATTTGTTCTCTCCGGAAACCACCTCCCAAGTATGTTTGTATCAATTGCTTCCTGGCACATAATTAATTACTGGGGAGTGTTATTTGATGAGAAAGTGTTAGATGATGAATTTAGGTTAACATATGTACTCAGTGCAAACTGGACAGATGGCCCATTCACCATAAAATGGCCAATTCACCATAAAATGGATTATTTTAAATGTGCATAATGTGCATTTCCATTTTCTGTTTTCTGCTTACTGCCTCCACTGAAAGCAATGCCATGTCCCACTTACTGTCTTGCATATACAGTGTCACTACATCTCCATTATCTCTTCCTGCACTATTTCTGGATATCTTTCCCTGTGTTACGCTCACCTGATATCCACGGGGGTGTCTGGAAGGCTCTGAGATCTGGAACCCTGGATGCGTAGTTGCCCAGTGCTGAATAATGAATCTTAGTAATTTGTATGGTGAGCTATCCGTCCTGCGTTTCTTGTGCAGGGGTGCTTGACATTTGTTGGCGAGCTTCCTGAGTTGTTTCACTGGTGCAGTATGCCTTCCTTGGGCCCAGGCCTGCTGTGACCCCGAATCTGCTGGTAGGCAGGTAGGTTTGTTAATTGCACGTCTTTGTTCTGTTTATGGTGGGAATTTGTTAATGTCTTTATCTCCTTCTTTTCAGGTGCGAAGGTCTTGATGCTGGCGTGCCGGATGGAGAGGCACATTTCCAGGTAAGAGAAAGCGCGAAGCACAGCGCCTTTATTGTCTTTTAAAGCTAACCTGGAATTCGTTAAGGTAAGTACAGCTATGTGTGGTTGTTTAATATTGAAAGCAAACTTGAATATGTCTCTTTTCCTTTGCAGATGTTGCTGTGGTGCACCGGATGGAAATGTGGTGTAGCACGATGGAATTCAGGTAAGACTGATGGAATTTGATGTTTTGGAAGCGCACGTTCTAATATTGTTTTTCCCTTTCTCGTTATTGCAGGTCGCAATGTTCAAACAGCATCTATGGTAGCGGTTCGCCAGAAGTCCTTAAGCTAGTACTCACAGGTGACTGATGTTTCTTCTTCTCTCGGTTTCCACGGATTGCAGCCCAGTTGAGATGCTGAGTGCTGGATGGTGTTTCCTCAGGTAAAACAGAATAATCTTGTTCTTGTTCTTGCAGGATTACAGGAAGATGCTGAAGACCAGGAGCTGGACCCGGTGAGCGTCACGCTGCTGGTTGCAGAATAACACGAAGCGTGTTCTGCAGTCAGGGTGTGGTTTATATAGCCCAGGTAAAGTAGTTCCATGCCTGCCACACCCAAAACACTATACTGCATGGCTTAGTTCTTAGAACAAGACTGTGTGGGTGCTTCCATGTTGGATTTAAAGGTCTATGTACATAAATGGGACCTAGTTTGAACAGCCCTTCCTTCCTACATATGAGCCTGCTGCCAAAGGTGCCAGGACTGGCTCCAGGAGCCCTTTTACAGTGGTTTTAAGGTCCTCAGGGTTCTGGTGGGAGGCTGCTTGTGGCACAAATTGTGCCCCCTCACAGTGGTCATGACACCCTGAGGCCATAAATGGCATGGATCTTGTGCTGGTCCATTTGGACTCCTTTGCTGGATAATATGAATCCGAGATACGGCACACTTGTAACGCCGAATAGACATTTATCTGGTTTTGTCAAGAGATGGTTTTCTCGTAACCGAGACAGCACCTCTTTCACATGAAATGCGTGGTCCGAAGGTTTCCAGGAATAGACTAGGATATCATCCAGGTATATAATCATGGTATGACAAAGAAGGTCTGAGATTAACAAACCGCTGAAAAACTGCTGGCGTGTTGGTCAAACCAAAGGGCATGACTTTGTACTCAAAGTGCCCGAACAGTGTGCAAAAGGTGGTCTTCCACTCGTCGCCTTCCCTAATTCATAGCAAATGATAGGCCCCTCTGAGGTAAAGTTTGGTGAAAATGACCACGCCCGAACCGCATCCAGAATGTCATTATGAGAGGGAGGGGACATTGGTCTTTTACAGTGACACTGTTAAGGCCTCGGCAGTCTAAACATGTGCAGAGCTTCCTGGAGTCTTTTTTTGGCACAAAAATAGCGATGATCCACATGGTGCCTTAGTTTTGTTAGTGAGGCCATTCTGTAGATGGATGTGTAAGTACTCCAGGAGAGCTTTCTTTTAAGATTCCGAGAGCAAGAACATGCATCCAAACGTAGCTATCGACCCATGACCCAGAACAATAGTGCAGTCCTACTGCCAATGAGGAGGTAGAGTCTTCGCAGATTGTTCTCTGAATACATCAGCCATGATATTCTTCAGGTACCAACTGAATATTTCCAATGGGTGTCATTGCAGTATTTTCTAGGCTGGAGGAGACAGGTTGGACATACATAATGGAGGAAAAGCAATGTTCCTTACAGAAAGGAGACGAAAAGTGTACTAAATGACCCGTCCAATCTATAGAGGGATTATGACACTGGAGCCATGGCACGCCCAAG
The DNA here is from genome assembly GCF_040938575.1 of Ambystoma mexicanum. Lineage (NCBI taxonomy): Eukaryota > Metazoa > Chordata > Amphibia > Caudata > Ambystomatidae > Ambystoma > Ambystoma mexicanum. Next base: position 1,142,081,540 of record NC_090924.1, read on the forward strand.
ACTAGAGGGTAGTGTGCAGATTTGATTAGATTCAACACAATGATTTCCAGATGGTTGGCAATCTGTAGGAGAGTGGGTAAGGTTTGTTTTGTTATCGGTCCAGAACTTAAGGGTTGGCTGTCTATCTCTTCCACTGGTTATGCATCATTCTTTAATTCCCAGGGGATACTGTTCCTTTGCTCCCATTCTTTATCCATGAAACAACCAGCGGCTCTACAGTCTATGAGCGCAGAAGTCTCTATGATGTGATCATTGATAGCCAAAGATGCCTGTAAAATGATCAATGATGTGGTGAGGTTGGTGGATGAACATAATGTCTTCAATGGACTTGGTAAGACATTCTCCCATTCAAACGCCCCTATTTTGGATAGGCATAATCATTTCCCGAACTTCTCTGTGGAACCAGGGGGGGCAGTCTTTTAGCAGATGTGAGTCAGCTTCACGATGCATAGGCAGAAACATCTCTCTTTGCCTTTTAGGTTCTTCGGCTGTCGAGGGTCCACAAATGGTACCCAGTTACATAGGCTCTGGTTCCATGGATTTTGGCTGTACCAACGTGGTAGATCTAGACGAATAGTGACCTTTCCTTTTTTCTGGTTAAGCTCTTGCATAAGAAAGTCCAGCTGCATGACTAATGTCAAGAGTTCAGGAATGGAAGAAAGACCCGATACCATTGCTAATTCATCCTTCAATTCCTTGTTTAAACCACGCCAGAATAAGGCGAATTGTGCAGATTCTGGCCACCCTGCTTCTACAGTGACCTGTTTGAAATGGGTGATGTAAGACAATCCCCTGAATTTTGGCAAATGTCTAACAGTGTCTCTTGCGTAGAATACATCAATTTGGGGCAGTCAAACATTTCTTCAAGCGACCAAAGAAAAGTAGGATAATCCCTCATAGCTGGGCTGTCCAGAGTAACCAAGGTGGCAGCCCAGACTAATACGTTCTTGGTTAGGTTGGAGACGATGAACCCAATTTTTGACCTATCAGATGAAAAGGCAGTGATCGAAATGAGAAGTACACCGAGCATGCATTGACAAGCACAATCAATTTATTTGGGCTTCCATCAAACTTTTCCATATTAGGTGAATCAGTAGGGGAGGGTTCAACCCCCAACGTCTCACACACGCCCATCAGTTGCCGTAGCGTGGCAGTTTCAGACTTTAAGGATTGAACCTCATGCGAATAATGACAGGACCTCATTCATCAATTCTTGTCGCTGGCACATCTTGTTTTTTTTTTTTGCAGAGTCACAAACTGTGAGAAATAGGGCTCACCTACCGTCCGAGCAGCGCAGACAGAGCAGCCGGAAGATGTGTGAACCAAGTGGTGTACTTCCTTCTCCTGATTGCCCCGACCAACGGATAAGCAGGGAAAGATTCAGCCGTCAGGTCCCAACAAGGAAAAAAGGGGTTTAACCCAGAAAAAAACTGTGTGATGGCTTCTTCTGTAGCTTGATGGTGATGCGTCAGGCAGATGCTGATAACAGGTATAATTCCAATGGATATAAGAGCTTGAACCACTGTCTGAGTTGGAGCTGAGGAAGGATGGAATGGCGAAGCAAGAGAGTGCCTGCAGGCAACAGGAGCAGAGAGGTATGAAGATGCAGGAGGCATGGATAATGAGGCTCAGGAAGGCAGCAATTCAGCAAGGGAAAAAGGAGGAATGGAGAATAACAGAAACAGGGAGCGTCAAGAGGCAGGATACCCGAGTTGAGACGCAGTGCTCCGAAGGTTTCGGGAAGTGCTTATCTCATCGGGAACGCTGATGCACAAGACAACGGCGGGCATCTTGCAAAACACTACACCACGCAAGTGCTAGCGGCTGAAGCCGTAGGGGCACAATACAACGTGTGCGGCACAAGCAATCCCATGGAGTCTGAGTTCTGACAGTACCATCTTGAAGAGAGATGGTACTCCCATTATGGATTGTACTCCTACCATTCTTGTATTTGAATGTTATAAAAGTAAGAAACTATACATTAACGCTCCTATATGACCTGATATACAGATGATCATGACATAATATATCTGTTATGTCCACATTTCAACTCCCATATGTGATTTGTTTAACCATCCCATAATGAAGTATAGTCTATAATTATCCAAAAAGGTCAAATGGTACCATAATTGGCTTGCTAGTACTCACAGTTAGTCTTTCTTAAAGGTGAATGGTATAGTTGATCGCTCCATTAAAGTATCTTTTCATTATAATACACTTCCTGGTTGTCCATTCTAATAACAAACCGCCATTCAATTAGGCCAAATCTAGTTGGTTCTAAGATGTCTGTGTCTTGATAGAGTCACAGAATTGTAGAATCTGTGAATTAGTTTCCTACTGATGTATACTAATATCATGTAACTTAAAAACATTTGAGGTGTCATGTATCCTAAACAAATCGGGCATTCATTCACACTTAGGTCTGGTTCTCATATAAATAAGCGTTGGTGCCTACGCAATTCTTGAATGTTGCAATTTACTTCCTGGTAGTGCATTGTGGTAGAGACAACAGTTCAGTTGGATCAGACTTAATTGGCTCTAGGCTACCCGTGCTTTGATAAAATAACATGAATGGCAGTCTGTACATTAGTTTCCGAATACTATGTAATATTATCATCCAGCACTATTATGTTTGTGTAATCTTATCTTCTCCTAACACAGTTATATCATATATTCACATTTTGGTCTTGTCCCCATAACGATAAGTATTTTTCCCTGCTCCGTTCTTGGCTAATTGCAATCCTGCTCTAAAATCATCAGTTCCGGTAATTCAGCATCTGTATTAGTAAGAGAAAGCAACACACAAAATATGCTTCACTGAAATACATAGGCATGATTCAAGTTAGTGTATTGATAAAAACTACCCCCTCTCATCATCGGTGTTCAAGCCAAATTGAGATGAGCTAATTTTGCATATCATTTGGGACTCAGTTTGTCTGGTTTAAGCTCTTTGTCTCCTCCCCTCTTTCCAAGAGTAACTTTTTTTAGGCCAATGAATCTCAGATCTTTTTTGTCATACATTTGGTGCATGTTCTGCCAATGGACGGCTAGAGAAAATTTTGGATCCTGGCTCCAATGATCGTTATGTGTTCACAGATGTGTTTGCTTAATTCCTGTATTGTACTGACAATATAGATTTGTTGACATACGCATTGGATCGCGTTTATGACAAAATGTTGTTCTGCAGTTGATATTATCTGTAATTTGATTTAGATTCCTTGTGTGTTCATACATTCTTGAGTGCTGGCATGACCATATTTACACATGGTGCATGTTACTCACTTTGAAAATCCAGTACTTGGTGGTTGCTGGTCTCCTATCTGTCCAGGGAGGATTGAAGGGCTCAATTTGTTGCTCAGTGTTGATGCCCTTGTAAATATTATCTTAGGTGTCTCATCCAAGTACCCTTTTATTCAAATGTAATAGATGACAATCTTTTCTCAGGATTTTTGTGATCACATTGCTGTCCTTGAAGAATTTGGTTATAAGTGTAGTTGTATGTGATTCGTTCTTGGCATCTCATCTCTTTTGTATGAGGGTGATATCCCTTTCCATCCCAAGTGCTTTACTCTGGGCTTTCTCAATACAGTACGTTGAGTATCCTTTTTCATGACATCTGTTCTTGAGGAGGTGGCATTCCTTCTCAAACACATCTTGGTCTCCACAGTTGTGTCAAGCCCTTATAAATTCCCCAATGGGTATGTTGTCTACTACTCTCTTGCGGTGGCAACTTGTGGCATGCAGTTTTGAATTGGCCTCTGTTTCTTTCCTATAAGTATATGTTTTCAGGTTTGCGGCCTCTACATAGATTGTCAGATCAAGGAAGTCTATTTGGATATTATGGCTAATACATGTAAATGTGAGGCCAAAATTGTTGATGTTCAATCTTTCAACAAATGTTTCTAGATCCTTGCATTAACCCTTCCATACCATGAAAATTGTCAATATATCTTTGCCTTGTTGTCACATGGTCTTTGAAGCTTTGGTCTATGTACACTTGTGTGTCCTCAAACATACCCTTAAAAGATTGGCCAATGGTGGTTCATATTTTGCACCCATTTCTACTCCTTTCGTCTGCTGATAGTACAAGTCATTGAAGATAAATTTGTTATGGTCCAAGGTTACCTGTAGCATTTCTTTCATCATCTTCACATGTTTTTAATAGGATGCCGAGCGGTCTTTGAATGTGTACTCAATAGTTTGATTGCAAAATTATGTCTTATTGACGTACAGAGTGCCTTAAAGTCTAGCATAGCTAACAAATGTGCCAGCGACCATTTAATTTCCTTCAATATGTTAAGTACTTGTGTTGTATCTTTCAGGTATGATGGTAGTTTCAACACGAGGGAACAAATGATGGTAGCAATGTTTTCAGAGATCTTCTCGGTAGCCCAGCCAATGCCACTTAAAATAGGCCTTGCTTCTGGTATTGCCTGATATTTCTTATGGATTTTGGGCAGAAGTACATTGTAGGTATGGTGAGCTATTTTGACAGTTAGATATGCTTTCTCTGAGTCTGTAAGTAGACCTTGTCTGCGCCATTTCAAGATGTATTCATTAAGTTTAGATATAACTTCCTGTCTTGGGTCAGTCGTCAGAATTCAGTTGCAGCCTGGGTTGTCTAGATTTGTCTTTGCCATTAATATGTAATCCTTATGGTTCCTAATGACTATATTTTCCCCTTCATCAGCTTTGTTTATAACAACCTCTTTGAGCCTCATCACAAGTTTGGCGGTAACCCTTAAATGTGGCAGTAATACTATTACTGCCACATTTAAGGGTCCGCCAAATCACAGGTTTGGCTGCATTTACCCCCAGCTCTAAGCTGGGGTAAATGTGTTGGGAAGTTTCCGATTTTTGGTGCAATTACCGCACGGTAATACCGTCAATGGTAGTTGCGCCAAAAATTCCCCATTCGGCCAAATGGGGACTGGGGAATTCCCGAATGGACCCAATGGGGAATTACCATTTCGCCAAACCTGTGATCCGGCGCTTATATCACTGTGGGGTTTAGGGGTAACGTTAATAGCCCCGGCAGTATCCCGGCAGTAATACCACTGGGATACTGCCTAACTCGTGATGAGGCCCTTTGTCTTTGGCCAAGTTTTGCATGGGCTGGTATTCCGTTGGTAGTAAATTGTTACTGTATGTGCCTTTTCTCAGTTTCTGTTTATCTATTACTTTATTTATGTCTTCACAACTACTGCCTTCTGAAAGATGTCTATTACATTGTCCATTGTGATAGGTAGAATAAATGTGGACCTCAATCTCAGATCCAAGGCCTTCATTTCTGTGATTTCTTTCTTCATGGTTTCAATCAGTTCCACTATCCTAGATTGTTCCCTTGTTGCGTGCTTCACCAAAGCTTCATCATGACTTTTGACTCCATAATGAGGTTCTCCTCCCATCTTTCTGCTTAATCACTGTCATCTGTATTATTAAAGTCTGGAAAGATAAAAATATGTAATCCTCTTGTAACCTTATTATTTTAGAAATAATTCTTCATAGGGACATTTCCCCAGTATTTGTCAATTTCCTTTTTGGAAAGTCTTTCTAATTTTACAAATTTCTGTCTAAGGTCTTCTTTAATAATTGTTGATGCTTCAAATGCATGGGTGGTACTTGCTTGTGGCAAGAAAAGGGCTGCAGTGTCTCGTGAGAATATATTATCCCATGTTTTAAGGCTTGAGAGTTGGCAGCAGAGTTTAGGCTCATGGGGGGTCATTACGAGTTTGGAGGCAGCCATGGTGCTAATAGCACCATGGCTGCCTCCAAACCCGTGTCTGGGTCCGTGGTGTCGGATTGGGGACTTTTCCTGGGACATTCCGACCTTTGCGGACCCGGTAAATCCCCATTCCGAAAACCATTCCCCATTCCCATTCGAGCCCCCATAGGGCACAATGGGAATGGGGAAGGAGCTAATAACGGACCCGCAAATAGTGGGCCCGTTATTAGCTCCTTGGTCCCTTAGCGGCTCCCGCTAAGGGCGGCTGATAAAACCAGCCGGCCTTAGTGGGACCCGCTAAGGGACCTCGGAATGCGGCGGTAGGGGGTTAACGGAACCAGCATCCTTACCGGTGCCGTTAACCCCTTACCGCCGCACTCGGAATGAGGCCTGTGGACTTTCGCTCTGTGCAGGTACCATAAGGTATACCCATACCTTATTGTATCTAAACGTTCTGGTTTTGTACCACTGTATTATTACCAAAGAAATGGTCATACTGATAGGACAAATTGTTAATAAGGGAGATACCAACCAAGTCTCCCACGCATAAGGAATTTCAGAAGCGGTATCCGTGCTCATTCAGCACGCGGTATTGATAACAGTCACAAACAAAAATGTAATATATCAGCACTAGAACCAGAAGCTGTAATAAGGCACATACGATACAACTAAGACCTATAGATAAGAACCCAATATCTTTAAGAATAGCTGTTACACTACTAGCACAATATAGACTATAATTATTCTCCAACCATAATGAATGCCAGGCAGTATTCCGCAATGCTATTACTACATAGCCAATATGATAGCGAAGAATACCCAATACAGGACACTAATGAACAATAGAATGGCATGAAGTATGCAATATGCGAAGGAGTAAGAGCATTGTACTAAACCTTTTTTCAGGTACAAGGGAATTGTTATCCCACACAAGTATGTCAGTGAGAAGTTCTTCACTATTTACAAAGAGGAAACAAAGGTGTTCTAACGTGTGGTTTAATAGAAGAACAACTGATAAAGATTATAATTCTAATGCATGACTTAAAAGAGCACACTATCAGATCTTATTCAATATAATACACTAAGAGTCACTGAGATATGGAAACCAGTAAGAAGGGAAATGGAACAATGGGTGTACATGCACCTTGCACCTTATTGACACAGATACTTGATGAGATAAAGAGATTGTTTGTTGTCCAATAACTGCAGCAACCTGTACTGGCCGATACCTTTATGCTTCTCTTTCCTCAACAATCCTCCCTATGCCAACCCTATGTTTTCCAATTGTTAATTATTTTCGTAATGTTATCATTTTATTGTTTTCTCTTTAACAATTGTCAATTCATCTGGTAGACGGTGCACTTTTATTTTTATTTTTTATGGTTTGATTACTATGGACTGTGATGTATTTTTAATAATGGTCCATGAATTATATTTAATTTTTTCTGATGTGATAATATTTTTAAACATTTGATGGGGCTGACAACATCATGGTATGCAACCATGTAAATGAGCAAAGAATAATAGCCCAGTTTTGAAGAAGACCCAAGTAGGGTTGAAACACATGTCAGCATATGGGCAACTAATGTAATAAAGAATAATGGGCACACAAGTCTAATTTTAGCACAACATTTTTGCACATCAACCAGCGTATTAAAGCTTTCTCTTCCATTCAAACACTGCATTTGACTTGGTATTTTATGATGAATTATTTAGAAGAACTTTGCTTTCTTAGATATCAATAATAAGTATTGTTATCAAAGAAAAGTTGCATAAATCAACACTATTATCATGAAAATAGAAATCAATTGATCCCATGTAAATATGGTGCTGTGGTTTGCTACTATGTGATATAGTTTGAATGTAGGCTAAAATAAATTGCATTTAATCTGCAGGTTTGGGTTGACAAAGCAGTGCTATCAATTTAGAATGCACAGGATATTAGTTCACCCATCATACATAGAAAAATGGTTTTAGGATTTTTTAATACAGTACCCCTCCCACTTCACTTCGCAAATCGAGTCCCAAGGGTTCTAAGCTCTTTCCCTATTGTGCAATGTCAAGAAAGGCGAGTATATAATTTACATCTATATAATACTCTATGGGAAATGGAAGTGGCATAACTAAACTTCCTTTCACGTCCTCATTCACTTTTTAAATATCTATGGCTTTCACAGGTTGCAAGTTATCAAGCAAGTCTCCATTAGGCTATTGGACTATTCCTTTCAAGCCACAGCCTAACTAGTTATCTATACCTGTGTGAACACACTTGCCACAATTTAATTGGACTTATTTTACAAAAAAAACACAGTCTATCTGTGTAGGAGTGCTGTCAGTTCTGCAGTGGACACAACGCACAAAAATATGTCATTGCTTTTCATTGAAATGACATCTCTCTTGGCACCCAATACAGTGAGAAAGTAAGGGTTGTTTCCCATTGCAATATTCATGTATTATGGTAGGTCAGAAGGAGGAGACAGACCCATTTTTTTAATTTCAAGATTCGTTATTCAAATAATAAAGGAAAAATGCCTTGCTAGCCCTAGTCTATGGGTTTCCCTACCTAACCAAACTAACTAAGGTGCTCATCACCTGTTGTGAAGTCCCTAAGTAAACAGTCTGACCTCCGTCCATCGCTAAGCTACTCTGTCCCTACCACTAATAGAAAACAACAAAAGACCAAGAGAATCACGCCCTTCTCCTGGATTGGCTTCTTCAGCTTTAGTGTGCACTCTTGAGATATTGCTTGGCTATCTCATGAAGTAAATGGTTTAGTTCTTGTAGAGGACCTCTTCCAGTCCTGGGTCCCCTGCTTGTTCCCTTGGTGAGCCTTTCCTCCTCAGCTTTGTTAGCTATGGATATCCTGCAAAAAGGTCTCTCTTCACTGTCTCTAAAAGTATTTCATTTCCTTGTTCCAATAGGGAGACTGATTCCCTCTTTGTATGGTTCTTATTCTCACTCTTGTTACAGTTCCTCAACTCATTGTTCTGTGAAGGCATCATGAAGTAGACACAGACAACTGAAGTAAGGTTTTGGGCTATACACTTTAATTAAACACATTAAGGGTCGGTGGGATACCTAACCTGCCCTATGTTAAGGTGGGGTTTCTTACCTAAATGAAACTAATGATAGTCTGTGTCAGGAAGTACAAAGTAGCAGTCTGTCTATGTCCAAAATCTATGCTTGCCCTCACATCTATTTGTATACAATGTGCATTGATGACAGCGTCAAAACAATAAGTGTTCAAATAAAAGTTCAGAGCTTCTTCCAGCTTTTGATTTGTCAGGCATTCTCTTGTCCAATGTTCAAAATAGTTCACAAGGCCAAGTGTGTCAATTCCTATCAGTTTAAGAGTGAATTGTCGGCAAGTTTGTGAAAGCCCACAAAGTATGCTCACCTGACAGCAAGGTCTGTGGTAAGTGGAAAAGCCTCCTGTCCCTCTCTATGATTCTGGTTAGCGATTGCCGGTAATCAGAGTAAGGAAAGGGAAACCCTCCTGGAGAACAAAACCCATTAGCAAGTCAGGCACTGTGTATTTCTTTGTGTGGATCAGCTTTTGAGCAAAGAGCTCCCAACAAGGCTGACCCAAGTACCGGGATGGCATGTAACGAAGAACGTATAAAAGGTAGGAATTCTGAGCCACAAGAAGCATTTGCTCAGTGGAGCGAGTTGTGTAACAGGAAGCAGGTACAATGATGAACGAGTTGTGCTTCAAAGGAACCAATGCTGGTGGAATGCGATAGGAAAAATATCAGAATATCACGATGCAAAGAAAGAAGACAGAATGGAAACAAAACGAGGAAAGGAAGAGATCTAGGAAGAAAGGAGGGGGAGGCAGAGGGATAAGAAACAAGGGAGTTAAGGAAGGCAGGTATGCTACTCACAGGCTTCATGGAGTAAGAAAGAAGCAACGCACATCGCTGCAGATTGCGGGTTTCTTTATCCGGATCTGGGAGAGAGGTTGGTCAGCATCTTATAAACGGCTAGATCGTCAAAGCAAATTCTGTTCTGTGGAGCAGAACAGTTCCGTTTTGGAAAGGGCATGTATATTTCTGATGTACATTCTCTTCCATTTGTGCCACAATAACCACGTTGAGGAACGAGATGTGACAAAGTGGTTCCCCTCCCCAAGCCTCAAGACAGTTCACAATGCAAAGGGGTTCCCTTTCCCAACCTTCAAGATAGTTCAAAGTGCAAAGGGGTTCCCTTCCCCAAGCTTCAAGATAGTTCACAATGCAAAGGGATTCTCTTCCCAAGCTTTCCTCATGATGCTGTGTCATTGCGTAGTTTGCCACTATTCACTTGCTGCAGTTTTATATGTTTCTTTGGCCAAAGTTTGTTCTCTCAAACAACACAGTTCTTTATGCATGCTTCTGTGGCTCTTGCCAATGCTTGTTCTCTCAAATAACAGAGTTCCTTCAAATATGCTTCTTCAGCTCTTGTGAATGCTTGTTTTCTCAAATAACACAGTTCCTTACAATAGTGCGATTTCACACAACTGCTTTCATTCAGATTGGTATTCAACAATACTTGCTTCAGTTCAGATCGATATTCATAAATGCTTGCTTTCATTCAAATCATTATTCAAAAGTGTTTCCTTTTCACTCAACTCAGCATTTGTTACAATTTTCACAGGTCTGTCCTGCTCGCCTGCCACCCTGGTTTCCCCCTTCCGTGGTTGACTCAGTGGTCGGTGCTTACGGCACTCAAGGGAGGTTTCCAGCCGCTCTGAGCTCTCTCTCTCAATTGGCGCCTCGTTTGGTCTCCTCTGTGGTTCTCTGTGGCTTCACTTCTGCCACCGATGCTTTTCTCGCAACTCAGGCCTCACACAAAAGTTTTGCCTGGTCACGTCGGCTTCCTCTCCATAGTTTGCCACTGGCCTCCAGCTTCTTTTAGTCTCACTTGCTGCTGCATGCACTCGGCATCGTCTGGGGTTCTTCAGCCCTCTGTCTGCCATGTCGCCTTCCCAGAGAGGTCTGCACTCTGACAGCAGTCCACTTAATGGCTTACACAGCTGTCTGCACCGTTGACTCAAAAGCTGACTCAATTTTCTCTGTTCTTCCTGTATTTAAACCTCCTGCCAAGCTGATTGTTCCAAAAAGAACTAGACTGCTCACTGCTGGTTTGGGAGTTCAACTTTGTTCTTCATTGCCTCCTACTTCCCCAGTACCAAACTTGTACATGGGTTTGTCAATAAAAGGATGATGTATAGTTCTGGTTTGTCTCTTCCTCATCCCAGTGCCAAATAGGTGTATGTGAGTGTGTGTGTTAATAAAAAGAGGATGTATTGCTCACGTTTGTCTACTCCTTGTCTCAGTGCCTAATTGATGTTTATGGGAGTATGTGTTTCTGGGCACATTAGTGAGGGACTGGCAATAGCCTATAAAAGCCTGGAGGATATCGGACTCCTTATGAAAGGGAAATGGAGGATACTGAAATCGAGGAATATTGTGTCTCATTTCCACTCCCCAAGTCTCCTCCCCCCAGGTAGTCCTCCCTCGCATACCCACCACCAGGGTCAGGATCCGGTAGCTTCAGATTTTCCCTGGCCACCTGAGAGGAGGATATATTGGGGGAAGAAGTGAGGGCGCCCTGAGATTCCTCACAGTGCTTAAGACAGTTGATATCATATTCCCCCTCTTCTGATTCACTGTCTTCCTCCTTGCTATTTTTATTGTAGACCCAATAACTCTCTTGTCTAGTCCTTATCTCGGTGAGATGAGTAGGATGGGTTTCACAATGTTTTTCCTCTTCTGACCATTCACTGGGATGAGTAGGCTGAGTCCTAGAGTGTTTATCACTCTTCTTAACTTCAGCCCACTCACTGTGATGAGAAGGCTGACAGTATTCTTTATTGCTGTGTTCCCTCCCGGGTCTCCCATTGTCCCCATTACCTTGCTTTTCAAGGGTTGGCGTCACTTGGCCTGTTCAACGGAGCGGGACTTCATACGTTGTCAGGACAGCTTGGTTGCTCATTGCATCTGCTTTGGACTCTTCTCTGTGGCCCCGCGGCTTCAAGGCTCCAACGGTATCAGCGTAATTGTCGTACTCACCATTCCACCCCTCCAGGGTCATGCCACCACTCTTGCCTACTTCCCCTTTTTGGAGTTGTCTTCCTCTCTGCTCGTCGGCCTCTGACTGCTTTGAGGCTTCTGGCTGATAACACCTTCTGCCTTCCTCCCTACAGAGAATCTCTCAGTCTCCTATTCCAGTCACGACTTGACTGATTTGAAGCTCCCGGGCTTTGTTTCTCTCACTCCCTAAGAAAAGTCCTTCTTTCCTTTTTATTACAGATTTCTGGGTCCTCCCCAGTGGAGGATTGTAGTCCATCCACTCTGTTTGTTGAACATTCGTCATTCTTGGTGCAATCTTTTTGTTCACAGTATTATTGGTCCCAGACCAGGGAGTAATCACTGTTACTCTATCATCATTCTTCTTCTTCATGGGTTAGTAGAATGGTGGTCCTAAAGAGTAATTCTACTTTTACTTAGGTATTTCATATGCTGATTTTTCAATAACTCTTTTAATCATAGTTGCAACATGGGTAATCTCCAGTTAGCAATCCCCTTCTGGTCTGATTCTATGAATTTAGAAGTACCTTGTATTCCCACTGCCTCTGGTTTCTCCTAGACAAGACTTATCCACCTGAAGGTACTATCCAAGTTCAGCACTCATCGAGTTGGAACAGGTGTTCTCCATTCAGCAGCCCTTGTGAAATCCCAACTCTTTAACTTGTCTCTCTCGTTCCTATTTCCTGTGTGTTGTTTCCCCTTTGAAATGTGTCATATTCCAGAACTTTGTCATTGGTGACATTGCACGTTTTGATTGGCCAATCCCTTCCATTGGCATGCCTACCAGGCAAATCTCCCTTCCAGGACACCCCTGTGTTTTATTTCATTGACAAATCATAATTCTGACATTTTACACAGGGTGATATGCTATCAACACTTTTTAATTCAAACTGAGATTTTCCTTTGTATTCAATTGTAGCAATATGACACATGATCCCCAGGACTAGATGGACAAAGGGACATGCAGCATAAGTAGGTGGGCTGATTTGTCATTAAGTTATTCATATTCATTATTTTAAAATAATGGTAGGCATTCAATACAGGAGGATGTCACAGTCATAGTGCTCTCTTCATTTTCTGTATTAGAAATGTAAAGCTACAAAATATTATGCGCTTTCAAATAAAGGAAAGGCAGACATGACAAGGCATGCACTCAGCTAATGATTATCATGGATCCACTGAAAGGAGCCTCTTTTATCTGAGTTCCCATTAGTGTTAGACTGACCATCTGGTGGACTTAAATGGGAGCTACGGTTCAAAGGTCGAAACTCTTAAGTGCAATAATGTGCCTTTCCAGCCAGGAGTTGAATTCAGTACAGTTCAGATAGCTATTAATTCCAAGCACTGTGTTTGAGACAAAATTGGAATATAAAGATGTTTTTTTCTGAACTAATGTGAATGGCGGTTGTCCTATTACTCATTAACCTCCTACCCCCTGGTTACTGGACCAATGTTTCAAGGGGAAGGACATGGGTTCAAGGTTCATAATTTCTTGGTGGTTGAAAAAGAAATTCTTCTTCCGACATGGGGTAAACTTTGACAGTAAAGAAACTTTTTGGTTCCCTGTGTCTTCTTTTGTTCAGGTCTCGAAACGCCTTTCATTGTCAATGCTGTGGTTTCCACATTCATGGAGATCTATATCTTCTGGTGTGAGTATGGTGGGATGCACACCTCCTCTTTTCCTTTTTGTTGGGGGAAGGGTTCGACTCTTCCCTCCTCTTGCCTGATATTGGAAGCTGGAAGGAACTTCAAGTTATGTAACTAAGAGAGGGGTAGAAAGGCTATTTTAGTATACCATTTTAAAAAAATGGTTTGCATATTCCCTTACACAACCTACGCTATTCTTTAAGTCCTAATGCGTGTATTAATATCATAGTCATCATTCAATTTCATTTTTAAAAATGTTGCTAACCATTAATTTTTCTTCTAAAATGTTTAGTTACCATTTTTTTTGTCTTCAATCTGTTTTTATTTTTCAGAAAACATCATGACATAGGCAAAACCAGCATACATCAGCAAGCAGATTCAGGCAATACATCATTATTTCAACAGGTGAGGGATGTATCTGTACCCGGCTGACCCCTCTAACGAGTCAGGACATGTGTATTGCTTTCTAGAACCCCCAACATTGTGTGGCCAACATGGCCCCCATCCCACCCCTCCCCCTGTATATGTTCATATCAGTCAGCATGCGACCTAGGATCTTAAAACCCAATGGGCATCATTTGGAGTCTAGAGGTAAACCTGCCGGTAGCAACGGCGGCTTGCCGCCAGACTCGAAAAAAATTACCAGCGCCTAACTTCTCAGTAACACCGGGGTATTACAACCCTGATGGCTAGAAAGTCAGGTCCCGGTAATTTTGTAAGTCCCCATTCCCATGGAGTCTCACAGTACTCCATGGGAATGGGGACAACGGGACGGCACCCGCAGAGTCGTAGTGTGCCGGTCCAGTAACAATGGTGCCGGTAGGCTTACTGGCACCGTTGTTACCGGACCAGCACACTTGTACTGAGGCCCAATACGTCCTTCACAAAAGGGAGATGCAAGAAACAAAGGAACAGTGGGCCAAAGGGCTAGAGGGCTGACTAGCCCCAAGGGGGCCGGGCTTCTTGAATATCTCCTGCTTACCTTTATGCGAAGTCGACCGGCCAGGCCATGTACAATGCTTGTTGTGACCCACAACTGAGGTCTGAGCTGACCCTGTCCTTGAACCAGGTATCTCTGGAAGTGGTTGAGGTACAATGCATCCCCACACATCCTTCTTCCCCTACAGCCTTTCTCCTACTGCCCAGCCTATAGGAAGTAGTAAGTAATATGATTACAGGAGAGCCTACCCACACAGTCTTTCCCAGCCTATGTCAGCAGCTGCCGGGCACCCACGTGCTATATGCAGGGGCCCAGCAAATCGCAAAACTTCTCGCCTAGTATAGTGTTAGAGTTAGGTTGGACATTAAAGACATTGCGTTCCAACGTGCAGGTCTTGGAGAGCAGGTTGATTAATAGTGTTTTACTGGGTGGGGATTCTGCTCTCCAATGAAGGACTATAAGTTTACGTGCAGTGAACAACATTATTCGTTTGACCCTACTAGTGAGTGCACCATCATGCCAGTCATCACTTCCCACCCCAAACAGCATGGTGTCAGGAGTCATTGGGCCTCATTATGGGTCCTCTCAGTGCTACCGGCAGGTTGCCACCGGACCCGTAAAAAACTACTGGCACCTGACTTCCCGGTGCCACTGGTCTATTCCAAGTCCGGCGTCTGGGAAGTCAGGCAACGGTAATTTTGTTAGTCCGTATTCCCATGGAGTACCATAGGACTCCATGGGAATGGGGACATGGTAGCACCAGCAGCGTTGCTAACAGTGCCGGTGGTCTTGTAACAACTTTGCAGGCTGTTGTTGTCCTGCCCTGCAGGTCTGACCCTGACAGGTGGGATGGCACCCGCCCGCAGAGGTTTAGTGTGCCGGTCCGGAAACAACGGTGCTGGTAAGCTTACCGGCCCATTAATTACGGACCGGCACAGTTCTAATGAGGCCCATTGTAAGATTTGTCTTGCCCCCTCACCTGTGCGACCTCTCGCCCTCCCCCTGTGTGCCGCCCTTTGCCTCCACGCGCGCACTGTATCCCGCCCAGTCCCTCGCAATTCCTTTATTGAGTGTCCACGTCACCCTTTGCGTTCCCTGACCGCGTGCTCCACACTAGCCTCGCACCCAGCCCGTGTGGTTCCTCACAATCCCTGATTGTGTGGTTCCTCGCCTCCCCCTGTTCACGTGTCCTCGCCGCCCCCTCACGCCCCTGACCGTGTGATCCACGATTGCTTTGTGCCTGCCTCTCACCCTGATTGCGTGGTTCCTCGCCTCCTCCTGTTTACATATCCTCACCTCCCCTTGCGCCTCTGACCACGTGATCTGCACTTGCCTCACTCCCAGCCTGTGTGGTTCCTCGCAATCCTCGATTGCGTGGCTCCTTGCAACTCCCCCTATTGTGTGTCCTCGCAACTTCCTCGTGATTCCCTGCCTCACGCCTGCCAGCGTGGTTCCCTCTTAATCCTTGACTGTGTGGTTCCTCATATCTCCCTCATCATGTGTCCATGCAACTTCCTTACGTTCCTGACTGTGTGCCCTGTGCATTACCTCACGCTGCCCACTTGGTCCCTCACAATCCTTGACTGCGTGGTTCCTCGCTCTCACTTTCTCCCCTTTCGCGTGTCTTCGCAACTTCCTCGCTTTTCCTTGCACTGCCCACTTGGTCCCACGCAATCCCTGACTGCACGGTTCCTCGCAACTCCCTTATCGCGTGTCCTCACAACTTCCTTGCGTTCCCTGCTGAACGCGTGCCCCGCGTATTGCCTTGTGCTGCCCGTGTGGTCCCTCGCAATCCCTGATTGCATGGCTCCCGCATCTCCCTCTTCACGTGTCTTTGCAACTTCCTTGCATTCCAGACTGTGTGTTTCGTGCACTTCCTCATGCCCCCCTCATCCCTCTGCTCTGCCTGTACTGCCCTGATCACTGTTTGTGCTACTGTCCTGTTTCTGTTGTATCCTTGCCTACTTGGGTCATCTCTCTTCATTGCTGTTGTTTTTCCTCACTGACTGCCCTGTTTGCTTACAAGCCCTGTCACAAGCTTTGACACTATCCTCCCCGATGGCTACAAGATCCTCTCCACGCCCAGATCCAACTTTTCCAGAGGGGGTGTAGCCCTTATCTTCCCTGAGTGGATTCCTGCCTCTGGCATTCCTATGCAGGCCTACTCCTCTTTCGAATGGCTCGTCTGCAGGCTCTCTCTCTCTCCTGGCCATTTCCCTACTGTGGATACCATCTATCAGCCACCTGGTCAGATCTCCTCCTTCCTCTCTGAGTGGCCGGATCTCTCTTCTTCCATCCTGGTCTTGGCACTCAACTCCTCCTTCTTGGAGACTTTGACATCCACCTGGATGCTTCCTGTCCTTCCTCTGGACTCTTTTGTGACCTCTGTGACTCTCTCTCACTCTCTATTCTCCCGTTTGGCCTGACTCACTCTGCAGGGCACACTTTGGATGTTCTGAACTCTTCAGACCTTCCCCTTTCTATCCCTCTCCCCATTCCTCTCATCTGGAGAGCTCACTTTCCCCTTTCCTCCCAGCTCACCCTCTCTACACCTCAAGCCAAGTCACCTCCAGCACTGCCACCTACCTTCTCAGTTATACCACCCATGAAGCATGTGTCAGTTGAGGCTTTCGCTGCCACTTTCTAACCCCTCTCCCCCTTTGGCTGACTCATACCCTGACACAGCCCTTTCCATGCTCCACTCTGCTATATCTGATACTCTTGATGTTCTTTCCCCTGTCATGAGGATCTACTTGAAGCCCAAAGCCAAGTGCAACTCCCGGTACGACTCAGACCTTGTCACCCTTAAATGCAAGTGCAGAGTGGCTGAGAGGAAATGGTGTGCTTCATGTATATCCTCTGACAGACTAGCCTGCCGCCTGCTCCAAAAGCAATACCGGCTCTCTGTCTGCACAAAGAAGAGAGCCCACATCCAGGTCCACGTCTCTGCGGTATCTAACAACTCGGCCAAACTCTTTAAAATCTGCAAGGAGCTGGCCAATCCTGCTGCAGTCTCTACATCTCCTGTCCCCTCCCAGGCTCTCTGCACGGCTCTGGCTTCTCATTTCATCTCTAAAACTCATGACATCCTGTCCTCTCTCTCTTCCTCTCACCCTCTTCCCTCTACTCCCTGCTCTTCCTCTGGCCCTTCTTCAGACACCTCTCCTCCCTCCTTCTCTGCCTTTCCCATGTTCTCCCCAGACGAGGTTCTAGACAAGTCTGATCTATAAAAGTCTCATCAAAACAGGTTCACCCCTGTTCCTCCAAAACCATGAAGGGCCACATTGACACCCTGGCTCCTGCACTGGCTGACTTCTGCAACCACTCCTTCGCTACTGGAGTCTTCCCTTCCCCCCTGAAGCACTCCCTTGTGCACCCTCTCCTTAAAGAACCCCTGCTGACCCATCCGGCCCATCTAACTATCGTCCAATCTCTATCACTCCTTTCCTGGGCAAACTCCTGGAAAAGCTGGCCATCTCCCAGCTTAATCTTCAGACTGAATCAGTTTCTTGTCTCCATGACCATCAGTCTGGCTTCAGAGCTGCCAGAAGCACGGAAACTGCCCTCCTGAACATCCGTGAACACCTGCTCTCCAACCTCGATTCCAAAACCCTGTGTCCTCATCTTACTTGATCTCTCTTTTGCCTTTGACACGGTCAACCATGCCATCCTGCTCAACCGTCTCTGTGATAACCTGGGTATCACCGTTCAGGCCCTGGCTTGGCTGACTACTCTCCTTTCCGAATGACCCTCCCAGGTCCAACTTGGGTCCTTCCTCTCCTCTATCTCTATCTCTACTTGTGGTGTTCCCCAGGGGTCTAACCTCTCTCGCTGGCTGTTCAACCAATACCTTGCACTTCTTGCCCAACACATTGCTGCTCTCTGCCCCAACTTTCAGTGCTATACGGATGGCACTCAGCTCATTTTCAGGCTCCTTTCAGCCACCTCTTTTCCTTCTCTCATCTCTGACTGTCTGTCTGCTATCTAGCAGTGGTGTGCTGACAATAATCCCTGTTTTAATGCCAGTAAGACTGAGATTCTCCTCAAAGGCACACCTGCTCCCTCCTTTCCTGTCACTCTCTGGCCGGCCTCTGTAGGCCCTCTTCCTGCTCCTACCTGTGAGGCTAAAAACATCAGGGCCATATTCGCCTCCACACTCTCCTTCTCTCCTCACATCTCTGACATCACTAAGAAGTCACACTACCAGCTGCACCTCCTCAGAGGTATTCTTCCTTTCCTTGCCTTCCCAAAGAAGCTCACTGTCTCCAGAGCTCTGGTTCTCTCTAGGCTGAACTACTGCAGCAGCCTCTTTCTAAATCTGTCAGCCTCTACTCTCCGCCCTCTGCAACTCATCCAAAACAGGACTGTGAGACTTGTCCTTGGCCTCAAGCCCATGGATCGTATCTCTCCAGGACTGAAATATCTGCACAGGTTCCCAGTGGCTGCAAGGATTAAGCTAAAAACCGTCTGCATTGTCCACAAGGCCGTCGGGGGGCCTGAGGCCTCAATACCTTCAACTCTCTCTTCCTAAATATCTTCCTTCTCAAGCTCTTCGCTCATCCGCCTCCAACTCCCTCAGGGTCAGTCGCTTCTGCAAGCAACAAGTTGGTGGTAGAGCTCTTTCTTCGGCTGGGGCCTCCCTCTGGAACAGCCTCCCTGTCTCTATGAAACTTGAGGAGAACCATCTCCAGTCCCGGAACCACCTTAAGAACTTCCTCTTTGCTTCTGCTTTCTTTCCTCCTGTCCCCTGCTGAACTCCTGGCCAAACCTGAAACTGCACTGGTCTCCTGGCTACCCTCTGTTCTCTGGCCCAGGTCCACTCCATGCCAGTTGCACACCTGCACTGCCCCTCTGGAAACCCTTGCACTCGGTGGCTATTTCTGTATCCATACAGCCCCCTACCAGCACTTGACACCTGATGTCTGCACTTACCCTTGCACTTGCCACCAGCTGTCTGCATTTCTTATTTATTGTTTTTATTTTTATTTATTTTACTGTTATCCTATGTACTGCACTGTGCCTTCTCCTTCCACTCCCACATCTCCGCTTCCCCCCTTCCCTGCCCTTGCGCGATCTCAATGTCACCTGGCCTAGTAAGATCATTGTCTCTGTCTTCCCTCTGTTCTCCCTCACTTGCCTCGTCGCACCTTGAAACACTTGTGTATAGGTGCATTATAAATGCCATATCATATCATGTCTAGGTGTGAAACCTCTTGGTGTATCATGCGCCAATATGGAGCTAATCGAGGACAAGACCACAAAACATGGCCCATGGTCCCCATCCCTTCACATCCCCGCCAGCACACCGTTGCAGGGGTCAGGCCAATCCTGTACATCTTGGCTTGGGTATAATACAGTCGCTGTATAATTTTAAATTGAATTTCCCTGTTCTTCAAATTGAAAGAGACCCCAGAAATATAGGTAAAATAGTTATATATATCCCCTGCATCTATTGTCATCCTCAGATCCGTAGACCAGGTGGTCACTAGGGTGTGATTCCCTCTACATTTTTGGACACGCACATAGTGTAAAACATCAGAAGACTTGGGAAGGTGGTCAGGCGAGTAGCCTTTGTGGTATGTGCATTGATCACGGCTTTCAGCGTTCTATACCAAAGCCAATCTCCCACCTCAAGACCCAGTACCAGGCTGAAACTGAGGTTTCAGTGCCTGAAACATCATTAGATCCTCCCCCTCGCAGATGTCCATTACCTGAATCCATGGCTGCGCTGTGTCTTCTCTGGAGTGGACCGACCTTATGATTCAGCCCATAGGATAATATTGCCCATAAGCTTATCCAAGAAGGTGCCACCTTCATGGAGATGCCCTACAGGGACCGAAGCTTATGCCATTGTGTGATTGTCGGCCCCAGAATTGGGTGCGCCGTGATCTGTGAGGGTAGTTTGGCAGGCGGAATAGCCATGGCCTCCACCGGGGAGAAATTGGCCAATAGGACGAGTTCCATCGCCTCCAGCTTGTCGTATCATCTGGGTCCAGCCACCGTTTCACCCAGCAGACCTCTGCCGCCTGGTAATAGCCTCTCCAGGCAGGCAATGCCAGTCCCCCGTCCGTCTTCGCTGCTTGTAGCATTTTTTGTTGCAGGCATGCTTTTTTACCTCACCATATGAATTTAGTGATAGATGCGTCAAGGTCTTTGAACATTTTAGGCATAGGATTGACAGGCATCTATCATCCTGGTGAGATAAGTCAGCTTTGGTAGAGAGCTAATTTTAACAGCGTTTATCCTACCCATCAAGTAGAGAGCCAGAGAATCTTACCTCTCTAGGTCCTGCTGAATCCAGGTAAGAACCTGAGGGTAATTTAGATCTCGGATCTTGCCCAGGGAGGCGCTAATATTCGCCCCCAGATACTTGATATGATGGGATTGGAGGCTAAAGGGAGTGACCCGACCCGGGTGCGAGGGGATGTCCGCCCTCAGAGGTAAGATCTTGGATTCACCCCAATTGATTTTGTAGCCCGCCATTGGGCCGAAATCCTGTACGAGGGATCACATATGTAGCAGGGTGGCAGTGCAATTGCTGACATAGGGAAGTAAATCATTGGCGTAAAGGGAGACCTGATGTCAAGGGCGTAATTATAGGGGAGGCAGGGGGTTTTGTCCCCCCCAACTTCTGTGGCATGCCTTTTTGTCCCCCCCCATCTTTTGGAGGGAGGTCAGGGGGGCTGCAATCATCAATTATGTAAATGGACAGCGCAAGCCCAGCTGGGTTGCTCAGCAAGGCTTGCGCTGACGCATTACATAATGCACAGATGACTGGCAGCCGCACTGCAACACATTTAGGGCTGGGATGCCCTCCGTGGCTCAGTCCCTCACCCTGGCTTGCCTGACTCAAAGTCAGCAGCCAGGGTGCTGAACTGGGTGTTGCAGGGCCTGGCGCCTGTGCTGTCACTCTAGCAGCAGCACTTCCAGGGGTCAGCGGCACAGAGCATCACTTGCATTCTTCGTGTTCATGCGACACACAGACAAGAACTAGGAAGCTCATTCAGCTTCCTGGTTTCTGTCTGGAGGCGCGTGAGTGCGAAGAAGTTTGGTCGGTGCAACATGAGGCGTGGCCCGAGCGGCATTTGAAAGCAGAGGTACTTTTAAAAAAAGTATTAATGTTTATTGTGTTTGTGTAAGTTTGTTGGGGAGCTCTGTCCAAGCCCTCTGAGGCAAAATACATGAAAACCTCCTAATTAGCATATGAATTGCACCAACAGAAGTGACTTCACAGAAAACGACACTGCAAGGTGCATCATCAGTTTTTGATACTTGGAGGCACCAAGGAATAAGCCAAGTGACAAATAACTTTATGGTGCAAAATACCTAAATTGCACTATTGTTATATGTGGAGCAACTCTATAGTCATTAGGCTTTTCCATTATAATAGCATGATACATTAACATAAGCTTTGAAGTGAACCAGAATCACTTACAGAGTTGCAGATAAGGCACAATGTGATTAAATAATTTGCTCAGGATCACATACTTGGTTAAATGGTGAAACTGGGATGTGGACAATTTAAGCAACCGTGCTCATCTTTCCAGGCTTAGTGTGTATTGATATTTATTAAGGTTTTGTTTTACATTTCATGTGCCTATTATTTATATAATACATATAACATATCATTATTTATAGCAATGCATTGGAAGCAAACCACATTACAAAATAAACTAGCCTTTCATAGTAAACTAACCATAAACTATATATATTGTCATAGAAATATGTTGAGCAATGGGAGTATGGCTTTAGTTGCATTCTCCCCATTCTGCATGCAAAGTCACAATAGCATCATGCAGATTAATGTGAGCCTAACAAATCCTCCTTGGGTTTTAAAGCCCTAGAGCCTCATTACACGGATGGCGGTAAGGATTTATCGGTACCGGTAAAATACTGGTACCGGTAAATCCTTACCGCCTTACTACGAGGTCCCTTTGCGGGTTGGGGGATTTAACGCCTGCTTTTTGCAGGCGTTAACATCCAACCCGCAAAGGGACCTCAGAGCTAATTACGGCACCGCAAAATTGCAGTGCCGTAATTAGCGCCTTCCCCATTCCCATAGAGCCCTATGGAGCAAAAATGGGAATGGGGAAGGGCAATGGTGGAAGGGGGATTTACCGCCCCTCCAACCTTGGAATGGGGCGGTAAATCCCCTTTCCACCAAGGCGGTGCCGGTATTTTACCGGCATGAGCCATGGCGCTAATAGCGCCATGGCTCACCGCCTACCGTGTAATCAGGCCCATAGTAATTATTTCATAATGCATGCAACATTATGCACCCTTTTCACATCTGATCACTCCCATTCCCATTTCTAAAGGGACAAAAGTCCCTGCTAATAGTACCCCCCTCCCTCCCGTCAGTAACTAATAGCTCACATTCTAATACTCTGTTGATACAGAGCAATGTGAGGACCCTCTGCTGCCCAGAGCTCCTTGGGACATTGTCCTGGCAGCGGGACACCTCTACCTTTCAGAACGGGAAAGGTGCCCTGCTGCCAGGACAATGAGCGTGCTGAGCAGGAATTGCTCAGCACACATTGTCCTGCCAGTGGGACACTTTTGCCGTTGGGCACCCTCTTTCAGGTTCTGAATGGGAGAGGTGTCCCAATGACAAATGTCCCGGTCTGGCTCCTTAAAGAGCTATGGGGGGGGGGGACAGCTTGACCACACCCTTGCGATTCTCCAGCTCGGTACTCCACTGCACACAGGAAAACATACCTTAATTTTAATCAGTCAGAATCTTGTAGAAAAAAATCTATCAGCACGTAGACATAAAAGGTGCTGTGCAGAACCCAAGTTTGGAGATATATAGCATTTAAAATTCTATACCAATTATACTTGTTCACGCACTGCATTAACCAATGGGTTCTGCCGTTGAATGAAAGAAAAATTCAGGCAAATTGCTGACATTCCAGTGAATCTGGTCCTTTTGGCCATGGCTTTATAGTTCAGTTAGGTCAAGTCAACACGTCCAAAAGTTCATTTATCAGGGGGTAATAAAGTTTGATCTGCTCAATGGACTTTGCGCCACTGTTTCCATGTGTTATTGTAAATGCACATATAAATGTTGTGTGCACACAGTGTATGTCAGTGGAGGTGCTGGGTGTATTTATGTGCAAGCATATGTGTGTTGATTTATGTGTCTGAATGAATGATAAATAATGCATTGTTTGAATGTTCTAGTGGAATTAAGTTTGTGAATGTTATGTTGTCCTTGGGTGCATGGCAGGCCAGTTGAAGATGTGTGGGGGCCCAATTGAATTTTAAAGATACGCCACCAGTGTTATGAAAGTTATAACAGAGTGTCAGCAATGGACTTTTGTGGTGTAGTAGTTTAGTGTTATCCCTCAGTGATTTAGGTTGTTTGACCGACACACAAAATCACGGAAGAATTAACCGTAGTAATTTTCGCTGCAAATACGTTTTTACCTTGGGACAAAAAACGAAACCCACGTCCCCTCAAACCGCCAGTACACCTATAAACCCCCCACTTACCTTTTCTCCATCCTCTGCCTCTCCTATAACCTGCAGCATCAGATCCATCCCTTTAACGTTGGTCGGATCTGACGCTGCAGCATCCCTTTTCTTCTTGTATTTGTTGGTTCCCCTGCCACCAATGCTGAGGAAGCGGGGTCACCCCCGCAACTGCCGAAGCCAAAAATACCAAACATGGGCTGAGGGGGGCACCTCTGCAACCACTGCTCTTCATGTTCAGCATCTTCGGCTTTGAACTAATGGTTGTGACAAATTCGGTCAAATCTACAATTCGACCACATTTCTTTTTAACAATTTGGCCGAAACGATCCCTCAGTGCCACCATCCGCCCTCCCAACTCCCCACCCCTTTCATTCAGTTGTCATGTAACCCCCAACATTTTCAGCAAAGTTACTTCACTGCCTGATGTTCTTCATCCCCCCGCCTTATACCTATCCACTCCGGATCAGTGCGTAATTTAATCGCCAATGGTTCTATAGATAGAGCGTTAGAGCGTATATTAGGGGACAGAGTGGGCAACCTTGGTGTGTGCCAGTGTGGAGAGTAAATGCTGTTGGTGACCACTGACCCTACTGGACTGGAATATAGCAGGTGAACAAGTTTTATAAACAGCGGTGGAAAGCCAAACTCTGCCAGGCCAGGAACATGAAATACCATGGTACTTTATTTATTTATTTTTTTATTGTATACGGTTCGAAACAGAAACAAAACATTTGAACCTTTACAATGATTTAACAAGCCAACTTTCATATTCAAACAAAAAGTAAAAAGAAAAAAGTAAAAATAAAAACTAAGCTAAATTAATAACATCTTTACACATAAAACCATTGAATAAAACAGTACCCTAAATTCAAAAACACTAGAAAGGAAGTAACATCCACACCCAGCCTAAAGCAGTACTGAATTTTTCAAAACCCACTTGGTGCTGGGAAGTAACACCCTATATACCTCATTTGATCTCTTCATTTGGGTATCCTACCGACCCCCCTGATTTCCTGGGGATATTACATTCCCAGCTCAGGAATACCTATCCAGTGGCCTCTTCCCTCAACTCTAAGTAAGGAGGTTCAGCTTCTTCAAGATTTCTACAACCGCTGCTGTTAGCTGTACTTTGTGTTCTGAGATCATTCTATCCCAAAGGTGCTCAGAGAGGATTCTCTCTTCGCTAGGGACAAATCTTCTTAGCTTGGCAAACCTAGAGGCCCAGGTCCCTTCACACTCCATTAGAAGGTGTGTCTGAGTGACTGTAGTCTTGGGTTAGCACAGATTTTGCATAATGTAGCTGATTTCTCCCCCTGCTTATGTATAACCAGGATCTCATCAGTGGGAAGAAGGTTCAGTCTTGTCCGCATAAAGTTATTCCTTATTCTTGGATCAGGATATGTTTCTAAATAGCGAGGGAGATCATCTAGATTTTTTTTCCACCATCAAAAATGTGTTGTGTGGGGTGGAGCTTCTCACCTTGGCTATGGTTTCAATCCAGTCCAAGCTTTCTAGGTCTTGTTTTACCTTAAGAGGATTGGCGATTAAAGTCTCTAAGTCCAAAACTGTCCTATCCAGGATAGATCTTACTTTATCATCCAGCCCTGCCAGGATGCATGATTTTGAGCTTCTTAGATGTGCTCCAATATCCTCATACAGGGATCCTGGACTAGGGTTTATTATCTCTCTATAGAGTGAAACTAATTTCCACTCCACCAAACACCCAACTTGTACTTTATCAAATGCCTTTTCGGCATCAAGGGTCAGGATTGCATCTTCCGGGTCTGGGTACTCTGCGAGGATATGTAGTAAGTAGTCTGCGCACATTGTCACTCGAATGTCTGTTGCGGATGAAGCCTGTTTGATCTTTATAAATCAAAGATGGGAGGATCCCCTCTATTCGCTGTGCCAGGCATTTTGCCAGTATTTGGCATCTGGATTAAATAAGGAAATAGGGCGATTGGAACTGCATTCTTCAGGGTCTCATTCATTCTGATAGACCACCACAATATTAGCAGTGAGCATTGTGCTTGGCAGGTGGCTGTGTTTAACCACCTCCCTGAACACCGATTCCAATCTGGGGACTAGTGTGTCAATAATTGCCTTACAGAAATCGATTGGAAGGCCGTCTGGACTGGAGGCCTTCCCAGGGGTGAGAGATTTGATTGCACATGTCATCTCAGTCACTGTGATAGGGATGTTTATACTATCTTTCTGGGGAGCGCCATCAAACGCAGTGGACTGTCCCCTTGCAAGTGGTATGCCTGGGTCCAGCTCGTGAAGGACTTCGGCACACTAGCAGATCATACTTGCTTGACTTCCGCCCATAACTTGCGTAAGTGAGCATGGATATGAGCATCACAAGTTAGTTTGTGTTGTTTGTCGGCAATGAGGATGACCACGCTCAGCTGTTCTTCCCATTCGCCCCAAGCCCGAATTTTTGCCACCACCACTAGATGCACTGACCAAGTATGAATGCTTTAAAGGCGTCTGAACAGGCGTGTGCAATGTATTCTGGGGTTAGGTTGTTTTGCCAGAAGGTATCTATATCTTCCCCTGTATGTGTAAGGACATCAGGGTATCCCAGCGCCCTCAAGTTGAGCCATCACATCCGGTCCCTGTGTACTGTATTAGGAAGTGTCATGCATAAGTGTACTGGAGCATGGTCTGATAGGGTTGTATCATGTATCATGTATTTGTCCATCATGTATAGGGCACTGGACGGGATCGTCCAAAAGTTGATCTGAGAATAACTGTGGTGCCGGTGAGAGAAGAAGATGTAATCCCTTTGTCCCCCTTCGGTGCATCTCCACACATCTTTCAGGCAAGTCGTCTAGCAGGTGTGGAAACCTGAGGCTCTTTCCCTCCCTACTCCAGGGGGTTCTTCTAGATAGGTGCCAGGGTACGGCCATCGTTATTGGATCCCGACCCTGGGGGTGAATGAGCAAGGGAGGATCACCTGGGTGGAGGGTCCTTTTGGGATTGGGTTGGGATTGCCTGAAGGCGAGACATGGTACCCCCCTTTTTCCAATATCCCCCTCCCCAACATTGCCTCCTATTGCCTTTGAGAAAACCTCCCTGCTCTGCTAAAGCACGGCAAAATCCAACAGATGCACTTTTTCATTTCCATCAATGTCCTATTAACAAGGACAGGCAAAGTCAGGCACTGAATACAGAACAAACACACCTGAGGACTGTTAGCACATCACATGTGTATAAAAGGTATGAGCCAGAGAAACAGAACGAATGGGCTGGAGCCCGAGGAGGTCCACGAGTCGGAATACAAGGGCACAGATAAACTGGGATGCCCAGAGAACCCAAGACCTGCTGGGAGAGAACAGAGGGTTGAGACGCTGAGAGCCTATGGTGTGAAAAGGCTAATGAAAGCGTGGTGAGTGAGCCGTATTTCCAAGGAGCCAGAAGGGTTTAAGTGAAAAGCTGTTCTCCAGAGTGAAGTCCGTGGATGGGTGGTCGTTATTCTGTGCCAGAAAAGCCACCCAGGAGAGCTGAAGGGGCTTGCGGCGAGCCTTTGGTCTTCAATAGATGAGACTGTAACAGTGACATAAAAAAGATCACAACTTGTGACTTCAAAGCCCAAGGGGAACCAGGTTGATGATAGCAGCAAAACGCGAGGGATAAAATGTTGAAAGAAGTAAGATATTTACAAGGACGAGCGTAGGATAATAAGTGCGCTGAAGTGGAAAGCTTTGATTTGATCTGTTATGAAAGTTGAAAGATGAAAGAAGCAAAGTAGTGAACGTTCATGTGTACGTTAACACGTGGTGAAAGGAGCTCTAGTGAACAGAGACATTGTGTACAGGAGTGAAGTTCACAGAGAGAGCGGATATGGAAGGAAGTGAAAGGGGGGCTATGCTTGAGGGAAAAGGCATACTGAGACCCCGTGAAAAATTGGTTATGAATTGCAAAAAGGTGCCGGGTGCACGATATTGCAAAAAGCTGAAGTTGAACTATAAAATGTGCGCGGGGGGGGCACACTGATGAAAGTAAGCCAAGATTTAACTGCAAAAAGGTGCTGAGGGCACGATGAGAAGAGAAAGCTGAAAGAGAGGCCTTAGTATCAGAGTTTTCCCACACAGGGCCGGAAGTACTGTGTGTTCATTGATAAGTTGAACGGCTGAATAACTGTGTGAGGAGAGCCAAGGTGTCAGAGTGGTCCCACCTAGGGCTGAGGAATACTGGGCGTTGTCGAAAGGCTCAGATACCCCAATAAACCAACCTGTTGTGAAAAGTGAAAGCCTTGTGAATTAAGGATAAGTAGCTGACTTCTTTAGTAGAGGTGACACAGAGGAATTATTACTTAAAGGAACTTTGAACTTTTGCGACCAAAACAGTTTGAGCTATGTAAAAGGAACTTTATGCAGTGCCTTTGAAAGCCAAGGAATGCATGCTGAATCCCAAGTGGCTCAAGGCTTGAAGAAGGGAGCTGTGGACCAGCTCCAATACTATCCTGACCTTTACTTTGAAGCACCCTTTTTATTTAGTCCAAGCTCATACACATTATTGTATTAGAGAGGGCAAGTATAGCTTTTACACAGACACTTTTTGTTTTGACTAACTTGAATTACTTTGGATTTATATTTTAGTTTATGGTCGAGAATACTCCCATTCTAGATGTAGGGATGTCCATCTTAGGTCGTTGTCTGGTGGAGCGGCGTAGTGGGATGTTGAGGGATCCCGCATCTATGGTGTGGTCTTAGTCAGTGTCTGGTTCCTTCTGCGGCGTTCCACTGGAGCCCCAACATCGTAGTAAGAGAGCTGGGATGCCATGGTATGGTGCAGACACACTACACCTCCTTCCCACTCAAGTGTCCGTGGTCCGTGGACCCGTAGGCCTCAGTGCTGCAGTGATGGCATGGTGTATCTGTTGGGGGGCACACGATACATCCCTGTGGTGTATCCGCCCTATCACCTTGCAACAACCTACCAGCCAGAGGACACAGCTGCATGGGCCACCACATACGCATCCATGCCTCGTTTTGAACTGGGCCTCCTTGGAGTTTGGCAAGCACTGGGTCCAGTTTGGACAGTTCACATCACCCAGGCGAGATATCTTCTGGGGCCCTCCCCATGCAGAGTATTGCAGAAAGTGGAGCATGCAGCATTAATGTTCCATTGTATTCCTGAGTTGCTCATCACAGCAGGGCCCGTTATCACCGTTGAGTCTTGAGCGGTCTGTCTCAGTAGGAGAAGGCCTAGAGCAGTCCTGTGGAGAGTGCCAGTATAGCCAGGCCATATGTATTCCGGGGACTGCTTTTCCCAGTCATGGTGCTGGCATGCACTAATGACCCTGAAGTGCTTCCCAGGGCACAGGATGCTATGACGTGCTGTCCCCTCACGCCACCCTCTTTCCTGTCTTGGAGCACCACAGCCCCCTCCCCATTCTGCACCCTTTGCTGACTACCTGTATGGAGTTGTGGGCCTCTGAGGCCAGGCGACTGTTCTTGAGTGGGTGGTAGGCAGAAGCAGATGTAATACTCGTCAGGCAGATAAATGGCGAGTGGGTCCCAGTGCTCCTACCCCACCTTTCCATTTCCTCCATTTCTAGGCCAGTGGAGACAGGGTCGGGCTGGGCCATAAAACGATCTTGGTCACCAATGAAAAAGTGGCCCACAGTAGCAAATGGCTAATCATTCCTTTTGTGAAACTGTTTGAATAGTACCCAAGGGGGAGTTTTTCGATAAAATGTGATGCAAATTGTGCATTTTAAAGAATATGTATTCAGCAGCACTGGTCAAAACTACTAGCTGCCTAGTGAAGTAAGCCATCAAACTGACCCACATTGGCCAAAAAGTGGCACACTTTGACCCAAAAAACTGTCCCACACCAGCATGTTGCGTTTTTGGTTCGGCCATGGGCCTATTGCCCTATAGGCCAGTCCGAGCCTAAGTGGAGAGCAGGTACGGCGGACATGCCTCCCACAAGGAAGAAGGAGCTGCCATGACCACTGTGCCTATATTTAGCAGGGTGCCGGTGGTCATGGTCTGCACTCTGTATGTTTTTCTGAAGGTGCATGCACGCTGAAGGCCCGGGACACACTGCAAAAAAGAGACAGGTTTGTTTCGGCAAAATCAGATTGCATAGGCAGCCAGGAAAACTAAGTGCTACCCCTGTCTCTCCCTTCCTGCCTGCTTGCATTGCACACTTCACCGACCCATGTTGTTGTTACCTGGGCTCTGGGGGTTTAATGGCCCAGCCCCACACCCATCCCTTGGGGCCCTGTCCTGATTTCCTGGCCTCTCTTCTCCTTTCTAGCCCCTGATGCACCACCCCCCCACTATGTGGTTCACTGGGGCTGGGTTGATCATATCATTCCACTGGGGCCCTCATCCCTCTTTCTAGGCCTTTGTGTACAACTCTGAAGCCCCTCCCCAAACTCCCTATTCCCGACCTTGGGGGTTACTTTGGCTGGGCCCACAACTTCAGTCCCCTGAGGCCCCATCCAGATTTTTTTGTCTATGCTGCACCCCTTCACTATCCATTCCCGGACTTTGGGGGCTTCCTTTCACAGCCTTTGTGCCCCACGCTGTAAACCATACTCCCCTGCCACTCCACCATATAGGGGGAGTCACCTTTCCTTGACAAAATAATTTTGCAGGCCACTTAGGCCTGATGGCAATGGCACATCAGAAGCAGTTTGTGGCTCGCACAGATAGCATCATACAAACATACCTCTTATGGTATCATTTGTGGCAAAAGGCATTTAGCTTATGCAAAGCACACTGAAAAAACACAGTAGGACTATTAGGAATCTGAGGCACTGACAGTTAGATGTTTCTTGGTGGCCTGCATGGGTTTTTGGAGGCCCTGTACAACAAAGGACATGCAGACTCCTTAATTCCTATGTTATGGCTGGACATGAGAAACATCACAGAAAATAACATTACAAAAAGTGACATTGATCTTCAGTACTCTATGGCATCATTGGTATTAACAATAAAAGGTTTTAAATCTGTAACAAGCTAGCTTAGTGGGTTCAGCGCTCGCTTCTGTGATGTGTATGTGATCTGCAGGTCAAATACTCTAATACTGGCATGGCCAACACAGCCTTTCATCCTTCAGAGGTCGATAAATCAGTGCCAACTTTGGTTGGGTGATAATTGTATGTGAAAATATTTTATGTATAATGAGTTGGAGAAAGCGCTATTTAAATAACCAATAATGATCATTAAGCAGAGTTTAGTGACTCTTGAGAGGAGATTTTATTTCATAGGAAAAGTTGAAAACTGAATTGCTTTTATGGGCTCCCAATGTTAGTAGATCAGGCACAATGAGATTGGATGATTTGCCCAGGATTACACACTTTGTTTAAGTCCCAGGTGAAGATGTAAGAACTTCAACACATATCTTCCCAGGTATAATTCACATCAGTATTTGCTCAGGTTTGGGAGTCAAAAGGTTAAATAATTATTTTCTAGCAATGCCTTGAAAAGTACTTAAGTCACATAATAAAGTAACCTGACAGGATATACATAGTGTTATAGAAACAGGTCAAGCAAAAGAATGTGATTATACATTTATTTTGCCCATCAAGGATGCCAGGTTTTCCTGTGTAAACCAAAATAATTTTGTGGTATGCAGTATATGAATGGACACTTTATTATTAATATGTAACAACTCTATAGTTTGGGTGCACTCCTTTAATTACATCTGTGATTTTTAATGATATTTGACTTGTGTGTGGTAAGGATACCGGGGACATGCATAAAATGGATCTGCATGATGTAGGAATTATACTGTGATGTCACTTCCTATGAAGTCTTCCCATTGGCCATGTTCATAAGGCCCACATTTTTTGTCCTTTTTTTTTATAAGACTTTGTGTGTCAGTCATCAAACATTGGATCCAACTAACCTTAGAGACATTTGTCTAAGATGTTGTGTGGTCTTGATAAGCTGCTAGTGCCCTTAGCCTTCAAACATGTTCTTTTCCAACACTGGTTTCAGGCTTGCTCATCCAATATTACCATTGAGAGCAAGGCCAGCTCAGGGAGCCCAGCTGTTTCCAGTTAGTCAGACCCCTAAACAGAGGTAAATATAATAAAGAAAACTTCAAAAAAACTAACCTTTGTCCCGAATGTTCAACATTGTGCACTTGTGATCACAATTAACTCTGCCCACCCTAAGCTCTGCCTCCATGACCCGCCCACCGAGGGCCCTTTGCCTTAAATCTTCCACTAGGCGTAGTGTGTTATCACCGCCCCAGGGGGGGCCTCCAGCTGTCCCCATCTGGCAACCTGT
The DNA here is from genome assembly GCF_040938575.1 of Ambystoma mexicanum. Taxonomy (NCBI): domain Eukaryota; kingdom Metazoa; phylum Chordata; class Amphibia; order Caudata; family Ambystomatidae; genus Ambystoma; species Ambystoma mexicanum. Next base: position 1,142,113,658 of record NC_090924.1, read on the forward strand.
GAGTCCTTCGCTGCACCAGCTCCACCCAGCCCCACCGCTTTGGCTCTCACAGAGCCCCGGCATTCCCCGGGTGTTCTGGGGCCAAGTGGGGAAGCACGGGTTGTTCCTTTCCAGCTACCCGCCTCTGTTCTCTGCTGCAGGGGAGAGAGGCCGCATCAGGTGAGCCGTGTCAGGATATGGGTTGTTTTACCAAGGTCAATACATTTGTGGCAGAATTGACCGTAGTCGATTTCGCTGTAAATCTGTTTGAACAAACAGGCTAAATCCCTGGCCCACCAGCAGCCCGATATCCATCCCCCCTTTCCTACTTATTTTATTGCCATCCACTGGCGATTCTCTTACACCCCTGCGGCATCAGTTCCATCCCTGCAACACGGGTCAGAACTGACGCTGCGGGGTCCCTTTCTCTGTTTAATTTTAATTTTTTTTTAAGTTCCTTGCTTCCAATGTCCCGGAAGCAGGGTACAACCCTGCAACCCTCTGTCCCATTATAGCAAGCAAGGGGAGTGGGGGAAACCCTGCAACCCCCGTTCCCCTTGTTCGCTATAATGGAAAAGTATGGCCTAGTTGTATGAATGTTTGGGTGTACGATCATTTTGTACAGCCTAAATTCGGTCAACTAGTCCAGACAGTAATTTATTTTTTTGTCAAATCTGATAATTCCCTGTGTCGTCCAGTGATAGTATCGTGCGGCGTCTCCCGGGGCTCCTGGCTGATGATTGCTGGCTGCTGGTTGCTCCAGCGGTCAGACTGCAAGGCCAGGCATGTGTCTCGCGGTCGCTTCAGAGCCACAGCGCCTAGGGGCTGTGAGATACCTGATAGTATCTCACATAACAAACCTCGAGAAAACCTTATTCGGGTGGCCAACAAAGGGCTGATCCACTCATATCCTAACTCAAGGGGTGAAAGAGGGAGAAAGGCTCACCGGGATGGGGAAGCCCGGGACTGTACTCGAGGGAATAACCCAAGGGAGAAGCTGTATTGTACCGAAGAAGGAGAGGAGGGCAAGATCCCTGAAACCTTCGTAGGCTGTATTACATCTGCCTCCCTTCCTCCCATTCGATCTCCCCTGTACCAACATGATGCCCCATCCATATCTGGTTAATACCCTAGTCGCACACACCTCATTAGACTCGAAAACCACATCGCTGAGAAACCCTGCTTTCCCGCTTTCTACCTGCATACTCGCAACCATTCTTCTTCCCACCCCTCTGATTATTATTTTCCACACTTGACCTGCTCAAATAAAACACTACCGTCCCCACAGATCCCTCTGTTCATTTCACGATCCTAGCTATTCCCGTTTGCCACATAAAACCGATGCTCATTTCAAAACCCCTCTAATATGAAGGTTGTAATTCCGCATAGCACTGTTTCCCCATCCTACCCTCTAAAACAATCTAGCACTCTAACCCCTCCTTTCCGACCCGAACAACTTTTTGCCCCATGAAAGACAACAGACCAATAGAGCTGACATGTGCCGACACAAGGGCCAGGCAGAGACAGGCAATTAGCCAGAATCACACACACCTGACGGCCCTTTACTTACCAGACCACAAGAAGAGTAAGGCAGAGGCCACAACGTAATAGCTAACTCAACACGGCACTTCAAGAGGAGGAGAAAGACGGCACAGACCGAGAGGGAAACAAGGAGCGGGTCAACCTTGCCCTTTCCAACCAAGGCACGTGGAACCTCCGCAGAGGGAACGATAAGTCTGCGAACAATAGCCAACGTGTTTGCAACAGATGGGCCCGGTGCGCGAGACCCTCCTCCGCTGATTACCAACCCGGGGAGAAATGCTGGTCTCAGTAGAATACACCTTGACTCCAAGACGTCAGAAAGCCAAGCAGTTCATCACAGCCGGTGTCTCGAGGGGAGTGTCGATAAGAAACCGAACTGTTTTGAATGAAAAGTAGCCAAATGATATATTGAACTTTGAAAGCAAAAGCATACTATTGAGAAAGAGGGGGGAACCAGATACAGAGGAGTCTGGCACCACGTGGGTGTTCATGCAGGAAACTCTGGGTGATTGATTTCCCAATGGTAAAAAGACTACCATTGGGTGATTGATTACCCAATGGTAAAAAGACTACCATAACCAGAAGACCTTGGAAAGAGGAAAGGAACATACAAAGTGGTCATACAGGGGTTTTGTGAAATATTCTGCACCGTCGAAAGTCTTTGACCGATAGGGAACTGTGAAAGATAAGGGAAGTGAATTCTGCATGTTGAAAATTAGCCCATGAACTGTGTATCATGGAAATTAGCAAGCGTGATCCTGGACGAAGAATGCTAATGAAAAGGGACAGAGTCTAAAAGTCCCATGAGGAATTGTTGGTAGAAGTCAACGAGAGTGAACCCGGCAGAGGGAAGCTGACAACCAAACGTCAGCAAGAGTGAACCTGGCAGAGGGAAGCAGACAACCAGGGGCAAATGCAGAAAACTTGGTTGAAAAGATATATGAAAGTATCAACATTGCAAGACAAGGGAAAAGGGAAGTGTCCCCTAGGATCCGAGCCCGGCCGAGGGAGATCCAGGGGTGGAAAGTTACCACCCAAATTTTGATGAAAAAGGAACTGTCTTGTTTATTTGTTGAATATTCTGAAGGGTCAGCGCCCAGAAGAGGGGGACCCAGGGGTGAACGGTTTATAGTGATAATATTGAATACAAAAATGTCAAAAGTCATAATTTCGAAAAAATAATGTCGGAAAAACCAAAATCGAATTTTATTCGAACAAAAAAAGAAAGAATTCAATTTATTTTTTTACATTATTTTTTCTAAATTATTGTCTTTCGACATTTTTTTTCGATATTATGACTGAACACCCTAACGGTGAACCCATCACCCAAAGTGTTCTGAAGGATCAGCACCAAAAGAGGGGGACACAGCGGTGAAGCCATCACCCAAAGTATTTGTAGAACACAACTTTGTGTTTGTTTGTTGAGAGTATCAGGCTCTGAAGGCAAAATACTTTTCAAAATAAAGTGACTTAACAATCGAAGATCCTGATAGCTGATACGGAACCGCTAGCTCGTGCTGGGAAGGCTTGAGCATGTGCTGTGCTTCCAAAGTCCCACCTTGTCCTGTGCTAAAACGTGGGGATGGGAGACCTCAAGGCAATTACCTCCTGATGTATTATTTGAATACTATTTCCTTTATTTTGATGCACTATACCACACTCTTTCTGTAATTAGTTGTATGGAATTGGCAATAGGTTTTTCTTAGTATAGGCCCTTTTATTTTGACACAACGCCACTAGGACTGCCTTATTTTTCATTTGCTGGTCGACGCTTGCTTACATCTTAAATTTCGGTTTGTACTTAGGTGTTTTTCCACCCTGCATTCATTGTTCAATAAACACCCTTGAACTGTGATCACTTGTGTCTGTGTTTACTGTTGCGCCCATCAGTTCCTTACAGGGCACACTTCACCGGATCCAATGCAAGTCAACTGTCCACACTCGGGTCGTTCTTTCCCTATAGTTTCAGGCAGCAATGTGACTCATTCAATTCGGTGCCGAAGATCATAGTCTTTAGATCCTCATCAGCCCACAGCCATCTTACTCTGGCTCTCGAGCGCCACCCCTCCCCCCATACTTACCATTTTACACAGATGCTGTCTTATTCAGAGATCGTCTCATCGGGAGGAGGCACTGATTCCTCAATCCGGTTCAGGACCGTTTTGTGGTGACAGAACTTCAGCTGGTTCATATGGGCTGAGCATTCCTCTGTCTATTTCCCTTTACGTAGCTTGATTTATAGGCAACGGGAGAGATGTTATCTATGATCTCGAAGGACCCGTTCCATGATGGGAGGAACTTGTGCTTTTAAGAAGACATCTCATGAGGGGCGGAGCCTGAGAAGCACGGATGACCAGCTAACTAAGCAGGCTCCTGTGGGGAGATATTGCTCTGGCAGCAATCGGACAACAAAAGTGGACCAAAATCGATTGGAGACACCTCATTTTAAAGAGCCAACTTAGAGGAACAAAGGTTTCCACTCCTGTAGATATTACAGAAGGGTCAGGCGAGAACGCATTATCAGTACTAGAGACTGAGTGTGACACAAGATGGCTTCTGATAATCTGCACAACCTCAGCCTGAGGTGAAACCCGTGAAAGGACTGGCACCCCAAAACAAGATCAGCACCCCGAAAAGGTGCACAGGGGGTGGCCCCTGTGGTCAAGCGGTGGTGACTGCAGACACCATCAGTGCTAAGGGGTGAGATCAACGCTGTGTGACGTGGTGGGAGAGCTGCAATCAAAGGGGAAGCTAGAGCAGGGGGCTGATTTCAGAGACGGTGAGCCTCGGATGACACAGAGGCATAAAGCAGAGACGATCTGCAGGCGCATTTCTGAAGCTTCGAGCCATGAAGTACAAGTCACAGAATACCTTATTGCTTTGGTGAGGAGAGCAGGAGTGCTGGAGGTCTACTAGGGACGAGTGAGTGGTATGGCACCGCTTTAGAATGGAGATTGCTGACTGGTGCATGGTCGACTCCTCTGCTGCTCAAATACATGGTTGAATAGCTGTCACTGGCCATTCTCACCCCTCATCAAATCAGCAGTGATTTCCTGCTCCTGCATTGTGGAGAGGGTCTGCAAGGGCACCCCACTAACTGGGAATGATTAGATGGGGCCGTGGACCCTCCTTAACCGCCTCCTGGTAACGATATGACAGAAGGAAGACTGATGTTAATGAAGATTACTGTATAGGAACAGAACATAGGTCGCAATACTTACTGGCTGCTTTATCCTGAATCCCCGACCGATAGACTGGTGACTGAGGAAATGCAAAGCGGCCATCAGGGCCCCAAATTACATTTCAAACAGTCCACAATGGACACGTACACCCTGAAACCCTTCAACAAACCCTCGGAAAATCAGAAATTGTCTAGTCCAAAGGGCATTATATGGTATTCGTAATGCCCAAACGGAGTGTGAAAGGTGGTCCTTCCATTCATCACCTTGTCTTATGCATATCAAATGAAATGCTCCGCGTAGATCAATCTTGTTGCAATGAGTGGCTCCTCTGACTTCTTCTAGGATATCTTGAATTGATGATAGTGGGTATTTGTCAGGAATCATGATTTTGTTCTAACCACGAAAATCTTTGCACAGTCTTAATTCCTGGGTATTCTTTTTTGAACAAAAAAATAATAAAGCTCTGGCTGGAGACGTGGATATAGTTCTGAGATCATTGAGTAGATTTGTTTGTAGATATTCGGTAAGTACCTTTTTTCTGGGTTGGCAGGATGTACATTCTTCCATAAGGAACTGGTTTACCAGTTTGGATATTAATAGCACAGTCATATCTCCTGTGAGGGAGTAATTCCTTGTATTCTGAGGTTGAGAAAACAGCACGAAACTCCTGGTATTCCTTTGGCAATGATTGAATATAGGACACTTGAGGGGAGTGTGAGAAACCTGCAGGCACTCTCACACCTACTCCTCCAGGATCTTCTGTTCAGGTGGCCACGGAAGGTACATCACTTTTGGATCCCATCCATGGGGGTGGACTAGCAAGGGAGGATCAGCTGGGTGGCGGGCCCTTGGGGATTGGGGAGAGGGTGCCAGAGGGCTAGATATGGTATCCCCTTTCCTGATATTACTTATGCTCCCTCCCAGCTAAATGTCAGGCATACCCCAGTAATTGGCTGGATTAAATTCAGGTAAACCATGCAAGTGACTCACGCCTGATACCCTTTGATGTGGCCTAGATGTATAAAAGGTGGAGCAGATAAAGCAGAAGGAGAGCAGGAGGAAGGCCAGCACAGCCCACTAGAAACCAGAGGAGAATGGAACACTGAGACGCTGAAGGAATGCATGGTGAAGCAGAGTATCATTGCATGACGAGGGAGCCGTGTCTCCAGGGAGCTGCTGAAGACGGCGGAAGGGAACTGTGGAAGGTGTCAGTCCCTTTGCTGTGGGCAGGAAATGCTTGTTTCCCTGAAAGGAAAAACCATCCAGGGATGTCTGAGGGGCAGGTGGTGAGTCCCTCACCTCAAATCCCAGAAAGCATCTTAACGAAGACACTGAAGAAAGAAACTCTGCGACCGGTGAGTTTCAGAGCAATGCGAGGACTCCCAGTGCACGTATTAAAGTGAATGAATTACATTGTAGTGGGGTGGTGACGTGCAATCGCCATGTTTCCAAAAGCCTCAGAGTGAAGCGGAAGATCGAAACGACACAAATGCAAGGTTTGGAAAGGATTTCGTAGAAACAATATATCAGAGTGGTCACATTTCAGCGATATTTGTTCAAAAGTCTCTGATTAATTAAGAACATAGAGAAAGCAACCCAAAATGAGAATCCTCTGAATAAAAGGCTGAAAGCTGTGGATGAGCAGCCGAGGGGAGCCAGTGAAGTGCAAGCAAAATGGTCAAAACTAGGTTGAACAAGCAGAGTGAAGGCTGTAAATCAAAGCCACAAAATACATTATAGAAAAGAGAGCCAAAGAAGTGTCAAAAAAGGCAAATCAGTAATCTATGAACTTGTGAGTCTTTGTGAATCACCAAGTGTGGCAGGAAGCTGTGCAAGGGCAACTGGTTGATTGACCTGTAATGGGTGGGCCGTGCGGCCTGTCAACTGCGCCTAGACCAGGAAGCCCCAACACATCCAATAGAAGAGCAAAAGCAACCCTGAAAAAAGATAAAGTTGAACATTGTGAGATTGCTTTGTGAACCAGTGCTTGAAGCTTAGGGAAGGGAACCATGAGCTCTTTCGGAACATTGTATTTGTGAACCAGTGCTTGAAGCTTGGGGAAGGGAACCCTGACCTCCTTTGGAGCATTGTTTTTGTGAACCAGAGCTTGAAGCTTGGCGATGGGAATCCTGAGCTCCTTTGGAACATTGTTTTTTGTGAATCAGTGCTTGAAGCTTGGGGACGGGAACCCTGAGCTCTTTTGGAACATTGCTTTGTGAACCATTACTTTAAACTTGGGGCAGGAACTCCTATGCTCCTTCTGAACTACCCTGAGCTATATTGGAACATTGCTTTGCGAACCAGTACTTTAAACTTGGGGCATGAAACCATAAACTACTTCTGAACTGTGTATAGTGCAACCAAGTGTGCTTTGGGAAAGACACACCCCAGTCCTGAAAGAACATTTGAAGCCTATAATTATTGGAACTGTATCCTGAACTTGGGGAAGGGAGATAGAAACTGCTCCAGACTTTCTTTTGAACACTATTGTAGTTAGAATAACCCTACACTACATGTCCGTATTAGATGTGAGGGCAAGCATAGGTTATGACACAGACAGACTTTTGAGTTGGATTTATGGACATAGACGTTCCTTAGTTTCTTTAGGTAGAGAAATCTCAACCATAGCTATAGGGCAAGTTAGGCATCAGCCCCATCCAGATATTTACTAAAGATTCTGTTATTGAATACATAGGGCCTCATTACGACTTTTGTGCAATGGGTTAACAAGCTCTGCTAATGGAGGAGGACCCGTTAAACCCATTATGCAAAATTACGAGGTCCCCTCGCGGGACCCGGTTAGGACGTTACCGGGTCTCGCGAGGGCGGGTCCCCTGAGGGGACCAGGGAGCTAACAACGGGCCGGTCGTAATCGGCCCGTTGGTAGCTACCTCTCCCATTCCCATTGAGACCTATGGGGGCTCAGATGGGAATGGGGAAGGTCCGGGGCCCGGGTTCACAGAGGGAGGAATTACAGGGCCCTCCAAACTTTGAATGTCCCGGTAATTCCCCATTCTGGGAACCCGGACCCGGTTTTGGTGGCAGCCATGCCGCCAATAGCGGCATGGCTACCGCCAAAGCCTTAATGAGGCCCATAATCTGTTGTCTGTGTCATCTCTTGATACCATGCCTGTCTCGCAGGGGTCAGATCTTGACTTAACTGTAGTAGCAGGAATATGCAAACCTAGTGATCCAGTTTGCAGACAATGCTGAACACAGTATTCGGAACCCAAGAAGAAAGAACTGGCGAACCAATAAATGAAGAATTATGAATCCTCAACCAGGGTAACCCCAAAGTAATGGGGTAATGAGCCGCATTGATCAAAGGTCACTTTTTGAGTAGACCAAAAGCCATATTTACAACTGTTAAAAAAGTTTCCCATCCGCCATGCACAAGTCTGCCCCTTGCAGAGTTCTTGCCTCTGGCAAATTAACTTAATATGTTTCTTAAAGACAAAATTGATCAAATTAGGAAAAATATTGACCTTGAGCTCTCGTCCTTACCAGTAACCATATCCAATAATAAGACGAAGGCCAAGGAAGATTAGACATGCCCCAAGTTTGTGTTTAAACCCATGGATTTGGAGACAGTCTCCAACCTTATGTCCAAGTTAAAGCCAACTAAGCACAATTATGACCCCATTCCTGCCTATCTAGCTAAAAGACATGTGGTGGCTCTAAGTGGGCCTGTTTTATCTTTCATAAATGCCTCATTAACTCAGGGGTTCTTCTTAATGGAGTTGAAAAAATTCCTATCTTACACCACTTTTAAAGAAAAATAAATTGGACCATAAGATATTGCTAATTATCGTCCCATTGCAGGTTCATCCTGGCCGTCCAAAATCCTTGAAAAATTGTCACAATGCAACTACAAGAATTCCTGGAAGACCAGTGAAAGGGGCCCCTAGGGGTCCCTCGTGCTATGGAAACAAGGCAATGACCATACACGAAAAGATGCGCCAGACACGAGGTTTCAAATTCCCAATGCTAGGGTTTATTGCAAGCAAAAGATAGTATCAATTGGCCAATTCTGATCTCACGCCCCGTGACGTGAGTTTCCTAGACCTCAAGGGACGCAAGAGAGTGAATTACGTACATTAGTTACATATATACAAAATGCATATCATACAATCAGCAAAGTCATGTTCAACACCCCTCTGTATTACGTTCCTTTGAACTCGGGATGACGATGGACATATCCGACGAGTATGACGATTATAATGCTTTCGATGTCTATTCTAGTAACAATGTGCAATTTAGAAAGTGCGCAGGCATCTTTTAGAACACAGTGGTTCTGTTCTTGGAAGCAATCTGTACACGGGGGAAGAGCCACATTCCAAGCTTTGCTATCTATGAGGTACTATTCCTGTCCTGGGAGCCGACACGTTCTAAAGGGTTTGCGAAGGGGGGCCGTAAGAGAAGCATAATTCAAGCCTTTAACTGTATTATTCTAACATATTCTACCATCGTACGCGACTGGCTGGCAGCTGTGAAGTGATTAAATTCCCTGCAGCTTCCTCCCAAGGCTACAGTGAGGGAGCGTGGGCATTCCTCTCTGGGCTACTCATGAGGAGTTTCAGCAAACTCTTCAGTCCCGCAACCTTGTCCTTTTATATTCAGACAACAATGTTAACAGTTGAGCAGAGTAAGCAGAATCCGAAAGAATTGCAAGCTGCAAAGCAGTTTTCAGACAGAAAGCAATGAGCAATGGTTAACAAGCAAAATGGCGATTCTTACTACAATTAAAATGGCCGCTCGTCGGTCAAGCATAGCAGTTCATATTTCTCCAATTCGGTGCATAAGACGGTTGGCCCACGGCCATCAAGTTACGTCTATCATTCAAATGAAGGGTATTCATTTTTCCAGATTGACAAACCCTCTTTTTGGCTGTGTGCCAAACGTCTTATTTATTCATTGTATCCTCCTCTTCTGAGGAGGAGTCTGGGGTATCTGCATCTGAATCATCTCCATCATTAATGTCTATCGCCATGAATTGTTTTACTATTTTTGTTTCCTCAGTGTCTCTGTTATTCCGGCCATACGTTTGTTTTCCTCTCAACACCATGTGCATACATCCCTTAGTACATCCATCAGTTATTTCAGTGCATATTATTGGTAAGCATTGTATGCAACAGCAGCATGTTATGAATATCCCGAGTACCATCATTAGTATCGAAATTAACTTCCATCCCCAAGACCGCAATAATCCCCATAACCAGGATTCTATCACCCAACCCCCTGCTTCAGTAGAGAGTGTGGAACTTATGACATGTAATTTCCGGATTGCTTTAAATATCGTAGGGGAGTAGTCATCTATATACACACAGCATGCAGTTTTTACGAGCTTGCAAACTCCCCCATGATCAACTAATATTATATCAAGAGCGATCCTGTTTTGGAGTGCCATCAGTCTTATTCCTTTTTCTTCTAACGTCATATTCAATAAAATATCCGTTGTGGAATCTATTGTTTTTTGTAATATTCCAGACAGTTTTCTTATATTGTAAGAGTTTTCTATTTGGGACAAGAACGGTATAAATGATTTGGCTATATCCATTGCTATCATTCCATCCTCACTACTCCTTTGAGTTCTACCTTTTGTTCGTCTGGCTACTTCTGCTGTCTCCAAGAGGAACACTCCTGGAAACAGTAGACCTAGGTAGCATGTACCTCCCCAGTTCCTAGGTAACCATGGATATGCTTTTTTCTCCACATATAAAATAAACATGGTCTCCCACGTAAACGGGTTCTATTTCATGTTTTAAAACCACTATGTTCAGGCAGTTGCTAAACGTTCCTACTTTATAGGAACCCTTTTTCTGTAGACATAGGGGAGCAGTTTTGGGGCTGTGATCCACTGCATAGGCAGGGGGCACAGCATCTTTGTTCCATTCATCCCTCATCCGAAATGTCATTATTGATGTTCTTTCTGCTGGCGGGGTTAGTCTATTCTGCCTATGTAATCTATCTATTCTTGTTATTTTTCGTGTATTCTTTCTCACGGGTTCTAGTGCAAATACGCAAGCTTTTTGGAATATGGAACAACCCACAGGTCTCATGATTACTTCCTCAAATTCATTCATATTGGTCTCATCTAGCTGACCCGTATTACTCTTGTTCCATTTCCCAAAGAACATTGCACTTAACGTTACTTCACAGGAATAAATCAATGGCAATGGTTTTGCATACCAGCCTATCCCTTTCCCACCGTGCTGTGGTAAATGGGCGTAAACCCAGCAATCTTTTTTTTTAACACCGCATGGGTCATGTTCATGATGAGCAACAATGTATTGTTGCCGTAACCTTCTCTATGTCTTTCTTCCATTGGGGGCAAAGTACCAGTGATTACATGAACCAGCCTTTCAGTAGCTGTTTTTGGCAAAAGTGTTTCTAATGGGTGTACGTGCTCCCAGAACCATAGTGTAATAGCTGTTATTGTTGGTACTATCATACTTAAGAAACATAGGACCAATGTCCAAATCAGTACCTTATTCCTTTTACCATGCTTTTTCCCTAAATTTACAGTCTCTAAATCTATTATTTTTTTAGCAGGGGTGCATGAGGAGGCTGAAACCGGTCTTGACTTGTATTTCATCGCCCTTCTTCTTGCTGGCGAAGTTCGTCGTGAATGTGTCTCGTTCTTGATGCCAGAAAAATTAAACGAAAAATATCACAGTTCAATTCTCCCAGCTTTTTCACAGCCTGGATCATTTATCCACTCCCGAGCAAGATTAGTTGTTCTTTCTCCCACTGCTCAGACGATTTTTGAACAGTTCTTTATTGATAGAGTACCATGTGCATCCAGCTTGTCCCGCTCTGGCTTAGGACACATGTACTCTATCAGCCTTAGCACTTATGTGCGTCCAGCTTGTCCTGCTTTGGCTCCTGACACATGTACTTTATAAGCGCACCGAGGAGCCGTGAGTTTTGAATTGTCCGACTTGCACAATTCTCACACTTCTCTCCTCTACGCCCCTGGTTCCTACTCCGTCCGTGAGTAGAACCAAAGGCCAAAAAGGAAAGCACCAAACATCTGTGGATCACTTTGCCTGTCAAGACCGCAGATTATATCGATTCACTCCTGCTATAATATGATCCGTGAATAGTGCCCTTGCATTTCCAGTATCAGGCTCAGTGTCAGCCTGTGGCACAATGATGGGCAGCGATGGGCGTCGTGGCAATGATGTAGTTTCTTTCTCTGGCTTTGGTGCATTCGCGAGAACTTGTGGGCGCCAAAGGGGTGCACGCGTTGTTTCTGCTCGTGTTTGCAATGCAGGGTTTGTGTCGTTCGGCAGTGATGTTGTTTCCGCTGAGCAACGTTGGGGCACTTTTTTCGCCCTTCCCCCTTACTGGCAGCCTCCTCAAGCGCTGTTTCGAGTTTCAGTTCTCGTTTGCGCTTTGTTTCAACTTTCACTTCTTGCTCAGGCTGATGCTGTGGCACTGGACTGGCAACAGTTTCTTTCGTTTCCGAGACCGTTGTCTTTTTCTCGTCGTCTGGATCAGGCAAAGTTTTCAGTGACGCTGGGAACCTTTTGGCATGGGTAGCATAGATCCATTCCTTGCGTCCGTCCACTCGGATGGCTGTCTGTGTTGCCAAAAGTACTTGATAGGGGCCGCGCCACCTGGGTGCTAATGCTGTCTTCCGTTCAAAGTTTCTGATTAGCACCCAGCTCCCAGGCTCCAGTGAGTGCCCAGGTCCTGTATATCGCATCGGCAATGCCTCCTGCACCTGCTGATGAATCAAACGCAACTTTTTTATTAAAAGTCCACAGTAAGTGCTTAACATAGGATGCTCGACCTCACATAATGTTCTGGGCTGCGATGCGCACCATACATTTGCTGGTCTCCCCATTATAATCTCATAAGGGGCGGGCCCAGTCTTAGCCTGCACAGACGTGCGCATACACAACAGCGCTAGGGGTAGTGCATCCACCCAACTCAACTTGCTCCCAGCGCAAATTTTCGCTATCTTTGACTTCAGGATTCCGTTGTGTCTCTCCACAAGCCCAGCAGAACTGGGATGCCTGGAACTGTGGAATCGCTTCTCTATTTGCAGACCTGACCAGATCTGTAGCACCACTGCGCCCACAAAGTGGGGGCCGTTGTCTGACCACAGGACACGAGGCAACCCAAACCGGGAGAAATACTCCTTCAGCATTACTTTTGCTGTGGACATGGCAGTACAGTCTTTTAAATGATATGCCTCCACCCACTTGCTGAATGCACAGATTACCAATAACACGTACTTGTAGTTCTGGCACCTTTCCATTTCTATGAAATCAAAATGGACCACCTCAAACGGCATAGAGGGTGGGCCGAAACTACCTGCTGGAGTCACGGTTCCCTTTCCTACATTGTGTTGCAGGCACGTGATACAATTCTGCACTAGCCTTTCTGCATTCTTTTTTATGTGCTCATTCTTCCATACTGTGGATAAATGATGTACCATTTTCTTTGCGCAAATGTGGGTAGGGCTATGCTCCATTATAACCATTGCAGTTACGTAACAATTTGGCAACATCCAGTTCTTTGTTTCCTTGTCCACCCAACATCCTTCCAAATCTAACTCAGCAGAGCCCTTAGCCCACCCCTGAATCTCTTCGGTCGTGGCCTCAGCCTGCATTTCTTTGACTGTTGCAACTCCATTCTCTATCATACAAGGTACTTCCTCAGTCTGTACTGTCATCATTTTCTTCCCCAAATCTGTGGCTGTTTGCTTAGCAATCCTGTCGGCAAACGCGTTTCCCTCTCCCACTCTGCATGTTACTTTCTTATGCGCCTCGCACTTTACTATAACTAGGCGTTTTGGAAACGTGAGCCCAGACAACAATCGCACAATCAAAGGGCCATGCTGAATCCTGGCTCCATGTGATGTCAAGAAACCCCTCTCAGCCCAAAGTCGGCCAAAATTGTGAACCACGCCAAAGGCGTACTGGCTGTCAGTATAAATATTTACGTTCAGTTTCTCAGAGAGTTCACAGGCTCGGGTCAGTGCTATTATTTCTGTGGCTTGTGCCGAATTGTAGGGGATCCTTCTGCTCTCTACAACTCTCTTTAGGGTAGTAATTGCATGTGCAGCCGTTGATGTGCCATCAGGTAATTTAAAACAAGAGCCATCGCAAAATAACTTCCCATCTGGCTCTTTTTGTGGGAAATCACTCAAATCAATCCTTCCCTTTGTTTCTTCTTCAGTGATCATTAAACAATCATGGGGTGGTGATTCGTTGTCATCAGTTTCTGCTATGGGCAGAGGCATTAATTCTGCAGGATTCAATGCGCTACACCTCATAATTTGGATGTGGGGTGCAAATAAGATGAGCTCATATCTTGTCAGTCTAGCTGAGGTGTGGTGTTGCATCTGCGTCCTATTTAATAGAACGTCTATAGCATGTGGCACCATCAGAATTAAAGTGTGCCCCAATACCATTCCTTCCGTTTGTTTCACTGACGCAGCAGCCGCTGCGACGGATCACAAACATCGTGGTAGTGCATGCGCTACAGGGTCCAACGCGCAAGAAAAATAGCCGCACGGCCTATTTCTTCCACCTTGTTCCTGTGTCAAAACCACCAATGCACATCCTTCACTCTCACTCACAAATAGTCTGAAGATCTTTTTATAGTTGGAGTGCCTAAAACTGGCGCAACACAAAATGCAACTTTCAATTGCTCAAACGCTTTCTGACATTCCTCATCCCACTGTAAAGGCATCTCTGCATCCTTTTTAGTCAGTTTTTATCATCGGCTTCACAATCAATGCAAAATTACTGATCCACTGCCGACAATAAGAGGCCATGCCTATTACAACTCTCACTCCTTTTTGAGTTTTTGGAATAGGCATACTAGAAATACTTTTTATGTGTTCTGGTGTTAATCTTCTCCCTTCTTTCGAAAGTAAGTATCCCAAATAAGACACCTCCTTTTGATTATACTGGAATTTCTTCAAACTTGCCTTATGACCATGGGTCGCTAAATGTGTCAAGAGTAATACAGTACTTTCTTTGCAGATCTCTTTCGTGTCAGCAGCTAATAACAAGTCATCTATGTACTGCAAGAGTACGCAACCTTCGGGTTGTTCTAGCATGTCTAGCTGCTCTTTTAGCGCTCTGCTGTAAATGCTCGGGCTTTCTGTATATCCTTGTAGAATGCGTGTGAATGTGAATGATCGACCTCCTAGAGTGAATGCGAACAGATATCTACTGCTTTTATCCACTGGGATGCTAAAGAATGCGTTCTTCAAATCAACTACACTAAAGTATTCTGCAGTGACCGGCATCATTGTCAGTATTGTTGTGACATCTGAGACCAAAGGGAATTGTGGGTCTACCACTTTCTAATTCAAAGGTTGTGGGTTTCCCATTTTCGTTGGGAAAATATGTTTTAACTACAAAATAGAAATGTTTTCTAAGAAATATTTCTATGCACCAAGTTATACATTTGTACCTCTTCAGATCAGGCAGCCAGACTAGAAGATTTTATTCTTGTAGCATCAAGTGTACTACTGGTCCAAACATTTCCATGGCGCTGTGTGGATTAAAACAAGGGACAGCCTCCTATGTGTGGGTTTCCCATTTTGTTTAATGCGCGCAGATCAATTATGAAACGATAGGGTACTTCATTGCCTCCTTTCTTGTAAACTGGAAGAATCGGGCTGTTGCACGTGCTTCCTGCAATTTCCTCAACCACCCCCAATCTCACCAGGTCAGTAACAATGCTTTTCAATCCCTTCTCACCTTCAACAGAAATTTTATACTGGGGTATTCGTGGTAGTGTTACACCTTCTTTCAAAGTTATTTTTGCTGGCTCTATTTTCAAGCATCCTACATCATTATCATGCACTGCCCACAGACAGGTTGGTACTCCACTTAACTCTTCTGGCAACTCTTTTGACATGAATTCCGTCACCGGTGCATCGTGAGGCCACATCGTGAGGAACACTCCGTCTGCCGTACAATGTATGACTGCCCCCAATTTTCTCAACAAATTTAATCCTAGCAAGTTCTCTCCACAATTCTCTGTCAAAAGAAATGGACACTGCTCCATAAATGGTCGTATTGTAATTGGGACAGCTTCGGACATGGGGTTAATTACTGGTGTACCTGCGAACCCTACAGAAACATTCTTCTGCCCCGACAGTGGTATCTCCGGAAACAAGTGGTGGTCTATCAAACACTTCTGTGCCCCTGTATCTACAAGGAAACGGTGCTCCTTATTCCCGACTCTCATTTCTACGTAGGGTCCTCTCTGATTCACGGGAATAGACACTGGTTCCGACCCCTGTCGTGGGCTGTCCTATCGTGAAAAGAACACATCGTCCGATGTGTAGTCACCGCTACTGCTATATTACGTGTTTGATAGTGTATCAAAAATATTCCCATTTCCCCCTCGATGTCCTCCACTCTGATCATTTCTCTGTTGGCCCTGCCCGCCCTGATTTTGGTTCGAAACACTTTGGTTCAATGTCTGGTTCTGTTGTGCTTGGTTTTGGCCACATGATTGGGTTTGAGTACCTCCATTGGTATATCCCTGTTGCTGCTGCATGTTACTTCTGCTTGGGCCGTTCGACCCCTGATGTCCTCTATGAGGCCTTTCTGACCAAACCCACCTCTAATCTGTAGGTGCGTGCATTGCGCTCGCCAGTGTCCTTCCTCCTTACAGCACGCACATTGATTTAATCCCAATGACACCCCATGCATATTAATCAAATTTCCCCGGCCTTGTGAATTACCTCTACCTCTATTGTATCCAATGGCCTGCTGCAGTAACACCCTTGTTTTTAAATTTACTCTATCCTTCACCTCTCTTTCTTTCGCCACATTTACCCTGTTCTCGTAATATTGGGCTATGTGTAATATCTCACTCACCGGTTTTGCTGCCCAGGAACTTTCCGACGTCATTAACATATCTTGAATTGGCGATATTAGTCCCCTCACATATTTATCAACAAATAGCCTTTTCCCCGACTCTGTGCTCACATCCTGCCCACTGAAGTCTGTGAATACTCCTTCAAATCTATTGAAATAATCCCTTACTGGCTCATCCTTGCCCTGTACACATGTAGTTAATTTGTCCCACTGAATCCTTTTTTCTGGAATTATTTCCCTCAATCTCCGCATTATCAGTTCTGGTAGATCTGCCATGCGGGTTCCCGGATTTTCCCCTACTTTTCTATTTTTATCCTCCAGTAGTAACTCCGCCCATGTGGCGCCAAAAACCCCTGCGTCATCTACCGTCCTCATCTGTTTCCATATATCTGCTGGCAAAATGGCTGGGAAAATCAATCTATATCGCTCATAGTAAGCACTGCTGATCTCAGGGTTGAGTCCACTTCCTTGTAGAACCCTGCTGGATTCTTTCTTATATCGGGAATCGTCTGTTTTATAGTATTCACCTCTTGCCTGGAAAAGGGGACATGCACATACTGGGCGGTGAAATGGGCTGGTGTTACCTGCACTCCTACTGTTCCCGTCGCAGGGATCTCTACTTTTGGTACAAACGTGGGCGGGACCTCTCTCATTGGAAATACCCCACTCACGATCCCTCCCCCTTCTCTTAGGTTCAATAGTATTCCTAAGTCCAGTGATAGGCCCGTTTCTCCTGTACTTCGCTCGAATGCTCTCCTGTATACCGCTAGTATCTCAGGTGGGCTGGCCTTATTATTTTTTATATCCTTCTCCATCAAATGTTCAGCCATCGATTGCAGTGCCTTTCTTTTCATTGGTATGGAATATTGATCAAATATATCATGTATAACCATTGTTGGAATACTAGGATTTGATACCCATTTTACCGCTTCCCGTATACATACTTTAAATTTCTCGCCCTTCTGTACAGATGACGTTGAATGTCTCCGCTCTATGTATGATTCTACCGTCCCTCTACCCTTTCTTCTAATATCCCAACCCCTGTACTCAGGCGCAGCAAACATTTCGGCATACTCATTATCCAACTCATTTTTAAGATCAAAAAGTCTATCCACATGTAACTTCACTTCTTCATCTTTTATTCTACAACATGCTAGTTGGTTCAAATCTAACAATCGTTGTGGTGGTAATTTGTCAAGCAACTTTTTCCATTCTCCCACCAGAATTTCCCCCATGCATTCCAACACTACCTGTCTCTCGTCTCTTCTTCGGTACCCATACAATGAGGCCAATGCTGCCGTCTCATAATTTCCTTCTATGTACATTTCTGCCTCTTGCCGTAATTCAATATTTCTCTCTTTGCTAATCGCGCTTCGAGTTACCCGTCCAAATCCTGTTCCTTCAGCCCTGCCTCTCGCCTCCCCAGTCTCAATCTCGACTTCGGGAGGGGCGGATGGTCCTGAATCTGTCTTTAGAGCGGGAGGTGCGGATGGGACAAGTGACACAGGTGGCATCTGTGAAGGGCCTTGCTGGGTGCTGGGAAATTGTGTATCCGCGGTCTGCGCTTGTGGGAGTGCTCGTGCTGTGGGCGGGGCTTGGGTTAACGCTTGCGTGAGGGGAAGTGCTCGGGCTGCGGGAGGGGGTATGAGAGCTATTGGTTGGGCCCGCGCAGTCACTGCTGGCGTGTTTGGTTTCGATTTTGGTTTTGGGCCTTGACCCGTGTTAGTTAACAAATGTTCCATTAATTCATCTGCTATGTGAAGTTCCCGCTGCGGGTATATTCTGTCTATGTTCATCTGGTCCTGTCTCCCTTCCCGTCTTAGACTCTCAGTCCACTCCTCCTCTTCCTTCTCTTCTGCTATCTCAAGCTTCGTTTTATGCCTATGCGCATGCTTCTCTCTACTACTTAGTCGGAGCATCGCTTCCCTCCTCCAATCTTTGACGGTCTCAAAAGCTGCAGGTCGCGCTTTCTTTCTAATCAGCACCCTCTCTAGGTTATCTATCCTCCCAATCTCAAAACTACCATTAATCGGCCACTGATGGTCCGGTTGCTTTCTAGTTTGCCTATGCCAAATTTCACAAAATCTTATTGCACCCACACCATATTTGGCATACATATCATAAGCCGGCGTTCCCCCAGGCGGTGCACTTTGGCCATATTCCAAGGACTGTCTACCGCAGCTGAAAAGCCCCGCTAAAGTGGACAGTACTCCAGGCATGTTTCTTTAACCTTCCCCTTTGGTTAGCCAATTTTACCTGGACGTTTGAGTTTGCAAAATCAACACTCTACCAAAAATCAGGTTTCTCTTTGAATCGGGGAATGACTCACCTGATAAAACAAGTCGCCTGTTCTAACGCAACCTCTCCCCGCGTCGTATCTGCGCTTCTCTGGCTTCTGCCTCGTCTCGGGACCCTCGCCTCCTTTGCCCTCTGGCCCGGTAGTTCGATCAGGGATCAGATGTGTGCAGATCTGCGGAAGGAATCTCTCCTCTCTTCTACAAGGCGCCCCGTACACTTCTTGATCCCGGCTCGACCATCCCGCCTCGCCGTTCTTCCGCCTTTACTCCGTTACAACGTATACGATGGGGCAAGTGGGGGAGGGTCCCTATTCGGGCGCCATCTTGAAAGGGGCCCCTAGGGGTCCCTCGTGCTATGGAAACAAGGCAATGACCATGCACGAAAAGATGCGCCAGACAGGAGGTTTCAAATTCCCAATGCTAGGGTTTATTGCAAGCAAAAGATAGTATCAATTGGCCAATTCTGATCTCACGCCCCGCGACGTGAATTTCCTAGACCTCGAGGGACGCAAGAGAGCGAATTACGTACATCACTTACATATATACAAAATGCATATCATACAATCAGCAAAGTCATGTTCAACACCCCTCTGTATTACGTTCCTTTGAACTCGGGATGACCATGGACATATCCAACGAGTATGACGATTATAATGCTTTTGATGTCAATTCTAGTAACAATGTGCAATTTAGAAAGTGCGGAGGCATCTTTTAGAACACGGTGGTTCTGTACTTGGAAGCAATCTGTACACGGGGGAAGAGCCACATTCCAAGCTTTGCTATCTATGAGGTACTATTCGTGTCCTGGGTGCTGACACGTTCTAAAGGGTTTTGCGAAGGGGGGCCGTAAGAGAAGCATAATTCAAGCCTTTAACTGTATTATTCTAACATATTCTACCATCGTACGAGACTGGCTGGCAGCTGTGAAGTGATTAAATGCCCTGCAGCTTCCTCCCAAGGCTACAGAGAGGGAGCGTGGGCATTCCACTCTGGGCTACTCATGAGGAGTTTCAGCAAACTCTTCAGTCCCGCGACCTTGTCCTTTCATATTCAGACAACAATGTTAACAGTTGAGCAGAGTAAGCAGAATCCGCAAGAATTGCAAGCTGCAAAGCAGTTTTTAGACAGAAAGCAATGAGCAATGGTTAACAAGCAAAATGGCGATTCTTACTACATTTAAAATGGCCGCTCGTCGGTCAAGCATAGCAGTTCATATTTCTCCAATTCGGTGCATAAGACGGTTGGTTGGCCCACGGCCATCAAGTTACGTCTATCATTCAAATGAAGGGTATTCATTTTTCAAGATTGACTCCAGGATATACTGAATTTGCACCAATCAGAATTCAGGCCAGGACATGGGACCGAAACACCACTTGTGTCAGTACGGGATGATATCTTGAAGGCTGCTGACGAGGGTGAAAACAGCACGCTAGTCATGCTGGACCTCTCTGCAGCCTTCGATACAGTTGACTTTGAGATTCTTAAACGACTTTCTGCAGTGGCTCAGGTATCCAATGAGTCACTGCAATGGTTCACATCCTTTTTGATTAATCCAAACCAGCAAGTTAAATTAGGGCAATTTATTTCTGATTTCCTACCAGTTAAGTGTGAAGTGCCTCAGGGCTCCTCCCTGCCCCCATTGTTATTTAACATTTACATTCGCCGTTTGCTGCACAGCGTCTCGGAATTCAGCTTGCACTAGCATTCCTACACCAATGACACACAGATATATGTTTGGTTAAAAGAACTTATGGAACCAATTGAAAGAGTATTAGTGTGTGCTAGCAAAACAAAAGAGCTGGATGGTGGCTAATAAGCTTCAACTAAATCCAAATGAAACAGTGATCATGCTATTTGGACCTAAGACAAAACTGGCTAAAACCTCACAACATCTGCCGTGTACAGAACTCTTTAAAGTCTTCCCATCATTTACAGCTAAGATAAAGAATCTTGGAAGTATCTGGCCGGCAAATTTCAGCTGCAAACTGTAGATAAACAAAATTGTAAAATCTGTATATTACCATCTTAAATTTCTAAAATCTCTTCTACGATTGTTTTCACATAAAGACTGTCCATTGGTAGTCAGTGCATTGATAAACTCCAGGTTAGATCACTGCCTTTTAATGGCATTCCAAAATGTCAAATTCAGCGTCTGCATGTTGCTCAAAATGCAGCCGTTAGGCTGGTTTTCTCATTGCCCCGACGTTCACATATTTCGCATTTCCAGAGGAACCTTCATTGGTTACCACTACAGCAAAGGGTGTTGTTCAAGACCCTCTGTTTGACTTTTTTTTTTTTAAATTTCACTTTTATTGGTTTTCAAAAAGCTTTACAATCACATAAATGCAGCTTACATCTCTTGTTTACAAAGAAAGCGAGCATGTAAGTAGAGTTACAATCTCTTATTTCGGATAACAAGAAAACCAAACCTTTGTTTCTAATTATATCCCACCCCTCAACTCCCACCCCCCGCACATGATAACAGACCTGGAACTAAAGAGAGCGCTAAACAAAACCATTAGACCGCCATTTTAGTCATGGCGTTGGGCATAGAAGTCATGCATTGATTCAGCTGACACGCACTCGAGTCATTTCAGGCACTAAACCATAATAACCTTAGGTAAAGCGTAATTCAGGCACGTTTCACGAAGCACATGCGGAACGAAACTCCAACCAAGTGTTCTCTACAGTGGCACGGTCCCCGTGCAATGCTGCAGTCAGGCATTCCATTCTGTATATTTTCAGTGCGACTGCTCGCCATTTACTCTTGCTGGGGAGCGTGGGCCTTTTCCATGTCATGGTAAGGCATGCTCGAGCAGCCATCAGTAGGCCCTGTACCATTTTGCACACCACCACCATTCTATCCCCAGTTTCAGTTAAGGAAAACAAAACGAGTAGTGGGTGCTTCTCTCTTTCCTCTCCGTCAAGGTCCCTGATCCAGCTAAGGACTTCTGACCAGTAGATCTGGACCTGTGCGCATCCCCAAAACATATGCCAGTAATCGGCCCGCCTCCCACATCCCCTCCAACAATTCGGGCTTACTCCCTGGTACATTTTGGCCAGGCGGATAGGGTCATATTGCCACCTGTATAGTAGTTTGACAGCATGTAATTTGTATTGACACGATAGGGATGATTTCGCCGTTCGTCTGCACATTTGTAACCATAGCTTTGGAGAGATTTGCCTGCCCATGTCTACTTCCCATTTGCCTTTGAGTGTCAAGGAGGGTTTAATATCAATATCAATGAGTGCAAGGTACATAGCACTGATCAGGCCTTTGGAGCTTGTGCATGAATCAAGGATCTTTTCAAACGGTGTGAGGTCTCTCTGTAACTGTTGTTTCCATACTGATCTAGTCATTACCCCTTTGAGTCTAAGATACAGGAAGACCGAGAGGTTACCTATGCCTAGGGCTTCCTGCAACTCCTGAATGGTAATGAAGGAGTCGTTTCGGCGCAATTGGCCCGCCCTTTCTAGCCCCGCCTGGTACCATGTTTCAAAACTTCCTGGCTCGGGAATTGCGTCGCGGATCCCAGGTGACCAGAGATGCCCCAGTGGGGCGGGCCATGTTGTGACACCCACCATTTTCCTCCCTGGTTTCCATATTGACCATATCGTGCCTATGATGGGGTGAGATTTGACAGTGTTACGTAGTTGTGGTCCGGGCACCCATAGCCATTCACACATGATGAAGGGACGAAGGTGATAATTATCGAGTGCTATCCATTGGGGCTCAGACTGCTGTCTGAAATGTGGGACAAGGACTCTAAGCTGAGTGGCTCTATAATATGTCTCAATGTCTGGAAGACCCACCCCAGCGTTATCCTTTCTGAGTTGAAGGAGAGATCTCGGGATTCTTGGCTTCTGGCCGTGCCATAGAAAGTTTAATATCAATTTCCTCGTATCTGTAAAGTATTCTGGGGGCATTTTAACAGGGAGCATTTGAAAGAGATATAGTATCTTAGGGAGCAGGACCATTTTTATAGCATTTAAACGCCCTAGCCATGAAATGGTAAGTTTGGACCACCTTTGGACATCTTTCTGAAGAGCAAGGGACATTGGGGGAAAGTTGGCCTCATATAAGGATCCAAGTTCACGGGTGACATTAATGCCCAAGTATCGGAGCGTGGTGAGGTTGACTTTTACTCCCAAAGGGGCGAAGCGCTTGGCATCGGAGTCTCTGCGTTTATCTATTGGAAGGAGGACAGATTTCCCTGTGTTGATTTTCAGCCCCGCAAGCTCTCCATATTCCTCAATAATGCTAAATGCCGCCGGGATCGAGTCTAAGGGGTCAGTCACATGTAGCAAAATATCATCAGCGTATAGGCCCAATTTATATTCCCGGTCGCCCACTGTGATACCCCTAACTCTGGCGTCATTTCTCAGCTTTTGTGCCAGTGGCTCCAGAGACATCACAAATAGGATTGCCGACAGTGGGCAACCTTGCCTTGTGCCTCTCTCAAGGGGAAACCAACGAGAGTATCCCCCGTTCACCGCCACTGATGTCATGGGGGAGCTATAAAGTGCTTTAATGGCACGGGAGAGCTGTGGTCCTAGCCCATATGAACTCAGTACCCTCTCCAGGAATTCCCATGAGACCCGATCAAAGGCCTTCTCGGCATCGAGGGACAGAAGGGACGGGTCTCCTTCCATCTCCTGCGCTTCATGGATTAAATGCAGCGTTTTCCTCATCGTATCCGCGCCTTGTCTGCCAAGGACGAATCCAACTTGGTCGGAATTTATCAATCTAGGGAGGAATGTTTCTAACCGGGCCGCAATCACTCTAGCGTATATCTTCGCATCGATGTTAAGTAAGGAGATGGGGCGGTATGAGCTACAGTGCCTGGGGTCACGGCCTTCTTTTGGAATGACAGCAAGGAGGGCTTGTGAGAAGGATGGAGGTGCTTGGCCTGTGACAAAGATGTGGTTAAACAATGATGTAAGGAAAGGGGCAATAAAGGGGGAAAACGTTTTGTAAAACCCAGGTGTGAATCCATCGTCCCCTGGGGCTTTCCCCGTCTTCAACCTCTTGATGGCATCTATGACTTCCTCTTCAAGGACAGGCATGTCTAAGGAATCCGCTTCAGTGGGTGTTAGTGTGGGGATTCGCAAATCCTTCAGATATGTGTCTATGTTCCCTACGGGGGGGCGGGTCGCACATATATAAGTCTTCATAAAAGCTGGCAAATGCTTCCTGTATCTCTTCGGGGGCTGTAACTACCGTGTCCGTGAGAGTGCCGTCCAGTCTCTCAATCATTTCAACCCATCTCTCCGCTTTTTGCGCGCGAAGGCGGGCAGCCAGGAGAGCATCGGCCCTGTCGCCCTTCTCATAGTATTTTTGCTTGAGATATTGCAGGGTCTGGGCCGTCTTACCGGCGATGAGTATTTTCAACTCTTCCCTGAGACGGCGGGCTTCAGCGATATATACAAACCTCTCGGATGGAGATGACTGTGCCATATCCTGGGCCTTCCCAAGCCTTCCCCTTATATCTGCCTCTACCAGGGCACGTTCACGTTTTTTATCGGCTCCCTCCTTTATTAGTATTCCCCTCAGCGTTGCCTTGGCGGCCTCCCAAACGTATGTCTTCCCCACCTCCCCTGTATCATTGATAAGGAAAAATTGCTTGATTTCAGTCTCGAAGTTTTCCCTGAAGACCGAGTCAGCCCATAAGGAATCATTACATCTCCATTTGGAGTTTCGTGGGGCCAGATCGTGCCAGGGTATATCCACCATCACCATGTCATGGTCCGTCCATGCGGAGACTTGTATATTAGCTGCCTGCAAGATGCGCAAAAGGTGCTC
Source organism: Ambystoma mexicanum (assembly GCF_040938575.1). Taxonomy (NCBI): domain Eukaryota; kingdom Metazoa; phylum Chordata; class Amphibia; order Caudata; family Ambystomatidae; genus Ambystoma; species Ambystoma mexicanum. The sequence goes on from NC_090924.1 coordinate 1,142,138,322, forward strand.
TGAGAGGAAAATGTAATCAATGCGCGTAAGTGTGTCATGGGGGAGGGAATGGAAAGTGAAGCCTCTCTCCAACGGGTGTAAGTGGCGCCAGGAATCAGTGAGGCCAAAGAGGTCAAGAGACAGTTTGATGCTTGCCTCGTTTTTGGTACCGGGCGGGTCTACTGTATCTGCTTTAGATTGTCTGTCTAAGGAGCTATCCATCCATGTGTTAAAATCCCCACCGAGGACCGTGTGTCCTCTGGCCATTCCAAAGACCTTCTCACTGATTCTATGTAAAAATCTGTTTTGCCCCTGATTAGGTGCGTAAAGTGTGGCAAGAGTGACTATCGTGCCCCTTATGTTCGCAATGACTATGAGAGCCCTCCCCTCCTGATCTGTCCATGTCTCCATGATCGTGCTCCGCAGGCTTTTGCGGATTATGATCCCCACTCCCGCTTTCTTCAAAGTGCCCGAGCTCCAAAAAGTGGGGCCAATTTCCCGGGATGGGATCGTTCTCGCCTCACCCTTTCGATATCGCGTTTCCTGAAGGAAAAGAATGTCAATTTTCGATCTCCTAAATTCCCTGGCCACCATGGATCTTTTGGTAGGGGAGTTCAGTCCCTTGACATTAAGTGTGCAGATACGTATCGTGTCCGTGCAGAGTGTATGTGCCATTTTAAGTTATGTACGTGTATGTGCGCCTCGAGTACGCCTGTCTCCATGCCATTTTCGTGTGTGGAGCCCTCACATTTACGCATATTGTGCTGTTCCTCTCTCCAAGTCTGAGTTGTGCTCGATGAAATATTCCCCACCCGCCCCCCCCTCCCCAACTCCCCCTGTCCTCTTTATGATCGGCGCCCGATCCGTCTGGGTTAACCTCACCCAGTCGAACTCGGACCATCAGTGGTGGCCGCAAGAACAAGCGGTCCCATCTTACTACAAGCATATATAACAGTGAGCCCCCAACAAACAACTCATACAAAAACTCTAACAATCCGCAGCTTCGGAATAGTACTATCAACCCCCCCCAGGGTGTCCTTACTGCGTGGATATTACCTCATATCCTTCGCCAGGTTTCTCATGCATACAGAATCGAGTGGCCCATGCGCTCGGGCAAGTTAACATATTGCAGTCAATAGCGCCTCAAGGGAGACATGTGGAACAATGATCTTCAATATGCGGGTACCATCCCAATCGACACTGCAACCTGGTTACGCGCCACCCCGGGCGGGGTCCTAAGTGGCATGGTCGGGCAAAAAGTGCCCATCAGAAGAAGCCATTATCCTCAGCAATTGTGCACACAAGTCATCTGTCCAAGTTAATGTTCCATGTCTTGCGAGTTATTCATCCTCCGAAATTTCCTGGACCCTTGGATCCGCCTTCGACGGGGGCCCTTGATGTGCCATTCAGCTCCTTTTTTGTTTGGATCTCCCTGGGAGGAGTCCTCTGCTTGGTCGCCCAGGAGATCAGCTGTGCAGTCTGTAATTTCTTTTTCCGAAGCGAGCTTTATTGTTGAGCCTTGCCACTCAAAGGTGAGAGAGAACGGGTAACCCCAGCGATATCTGTTTCCCTTGTCCTTCAACATCTTTGTAATTGGGATACATTTCCTCCTCAGGGCAAGCGTGAGTGATGATAAGTCCTGATAAAGAGAGACAGTTGTGTCACCCATGGTGAGTGGCGGGGCATTTCTAGCTTTTTCCAAGATGCGGGTCCTATCAGCGTAGTTGTGGAATCTGACTAGGACTGAATGTGGGCCCCCTGCCCTGCCTCCTGCTCTGTGAATGCGATCAATTTTGGGTTCGTCTATCAGATCGTCTTTAAAGAGGAGTTTTAGGATGCTGTGAATGGTTTGTTTCAAATCAAGGTCAGTTTCTCCTTCTTTTTCAGGAATACCGTGGACACGTATGTTGTTGCGGCGTTCTCTGTTTTCAAGATCGTCCACTTTCAGCTTAATTTCTTCTTCCCTGTGCTCTAACTGTGCAATACGAAGGTCCATCTGGGCTTCCAGCGTGTTTAGGGAGGTCTGATTGTGTTCGAGCTGCTCCACTCTGTCATCCATTTTATCCATCCTTTGCGTAATCTTGTCAATCCGACCCCCTATGTCTGCCCTCATACTTCTCATTTCTTTGAGTAGGTCAGCTACGTCCCCTTTGGTCGCGGCGGCCTCAGACCCTTGGGAAGCCATCATTTGCTCGTCGGGGCCCTGGGGGTCTTCCTGCGATGGGGCAAACTTATACTTTGCCAGTTTGTCCTTAGGGTCCATGAGTAGTGGGGTCACATCCATACAATGGGGTGCTCTCAGGTCAACGTCTGCACAGAGTTCCAGTAGTGCAGTGCGTCTTGCGGTCCAGATAGATTCAGTTGAGACCTGTTGAGGTAGGACAAATCTCTTATATGTCCAATAGATCGTGTATCGGAACGCTGTGTGAGGGCGGGGGCCTCCGTGGAGGAGCCACCTCCAAGGGGTACCTGCAGCTGTGTCCGGGGGTCCCCGCAGGAAAAGTCCTGGCCAGGCGGGGTGTTAGTTCAATGGGACCAGCAGGTGCTAGGGTCACGATGGGGGCCGAGGAGGGCACACGCCCTGGAGACCAGGGGCCCAACCCTCAGCCCACTGAAGCCTGGGGAAAGTGGAAATATGAGGCGCCGTGCTGCACAACGCGCGTAGTCCCAGTACCCCGGAATGGCCCACGTTGAGTGTGTCTTTCCTCAGGCGAGCCCACAGAAGAGCTGAAAATTCGGGGGAGGGCTTGGCAGATCCGCGTAGAAAGGGCCTTCCTCCGACGCGGCCCGGAGTCCAGGGGAGGTCCACTATGGACGCGTATGTGGTCTCCACCTGCGTGAGGCCACCGCGACGTGGGGGTTGCTGCGGCCTGGCCACTGATTTTGAGGTGGGTCACGTGGCTCAGGAGGGGCCACGGCCTAGAGTCGGGGACCGAGTCTCCCGCGTTCAAGCCCGTGGGTGGCTCACTCCCTGTAAACCTCCTGCAGATCCGTGCGTCTTTTTGATTGCACGTACCTTCTCGTGGGGTTCAGCCGAACCGGGAATCCGTGTCACAGCAGGCTCCGTAGGATCGTATCGATGCGACGTGTGCTGGAAGCTTCCAGGCCTCACCCGTCCCCCTTCGATGTGACGCGGGAGAGTATTTCTCCAGAATGCAAGGTCCGATTTCGATCGGAGTTGGAACCAGACGATGCCTGGGTCGTTCCGACACCAGGTTCCGACGCTATTCCAGCCGGCGGGGGTCTCCTGGTGGGGGCTCAACCCACTTTCCGGGACCCTTGCGCGGAGCTCACACGGGGAACGTCTCCATCCGTGCGCCCCCTGGTGGCCGATCTCTGTTTGACTTTTAAATGCCTCCATGGCACTACCCCTAGATTTCTTGTTTCAAACATCTCGTACCGCCCGGATCGCTGTCTTCGATCGTCAGGACAACACCTACTGGTGGTTCAACCATCAGGATCTTTGTCCTGGGGTGATAGATGCTTTTCTTGCGCAGGGCCCCAAACCCGGGATGCCCTGACCCACGATCTTCGGAAAATTGATTCCCCACTTGAATTTCGGAAAAAACGGAATACCTAATGTGCTGGATAATGCTGGCTCTCTGGTTGTTTTTACTATTTCATCTGCGCCCCCAGATGCAATTCTTGCTTAGTGTCATGACCACTGTGAAGGGGCACAAGTTGTGCCACAAGCAGGCTCCCACCAGAACCGTGAGGGCCTTAAAACAACTGCAAAAGGGCTCTTTGGCACTACGCTCATATGTAGGAAGGAAGGGCTGTTCAAACCAGGTCCCATTTATGTACATAGGCCTTTAAATCCAACATGAAAGCACCCACACAGCCTAGTTCTAAGACCCAAGCCATGCGGTCTAGTGTTTTTGGTGTGGCAGGCCTAGAACTACTTTCCCTGGTACTGCTTTACCTGGGCTATATAAACCACACCCTGACTGCAGAACATGCTTCGTGTTATTCTGCAACCAGCAGCATGCCGCTCACTGTGTCCAGCTCCTGGTCTTCAGCATCTTGCTGTAATCCTGCAAGAACAAGAACAAGATTATTCTGTTTTACCTGAGAAAACACCATCCAGCACTCAGCATCTCAACTGGGCTGCAATCTGTGGAAACCGAGAGAAGAAGAAACATCACTCACCTGTGAGTAATAGCTTAAGGACTTCCGGCACACCGCTACCACAGCTGCTGTTCGAACATTGCGACCAGCAATAACGAGAAAAAACAATATTAGAATGCACGCTTCCATCCGGAGCACCACAGCAACATCTGCAAAGGAAAAGAGACATATTCAGGTTCGCTTTCAATATTAAACAACCGCACAGCGCTGTACTACCTTAACGGATTCCGGGGGCCTGTTTTTCATCACGCTCTCATCCACTCGCAGCACCACAGCGGCCTGTGAGGAGAAGAAGAAGAAGACACAGGTTAGCTTCAAAAGACAATAAAGGCGCTGTGCTTCGCGCTGTCTCTTAACTAGAAATGTGCCTCTCCATCCGGCACACTGGCACCAAGACCTTTCGCACCCGAAAAGAAGGAGATAAAGACATTAACGAATTCCCACCATAAACAGAACAAAGACTTACAATTAACAAACCTACCTGCCTACCAGCAGATTCGGAGTCACAGCAGGCCTGAGCACAAGGAAGGCGTACTGCACCAGTGAAACAACTCGGGCAGCTTGCCAACAAACATCAAGCGCCCCTGCACAAGAAACGCAGGATGGAAAACTCACCCTACAAATAAATAAGATTCATTATTCAGCACTGAGCAACTACGCATCCATGGTTCCAGATCTCAGAGCCTTACACAGGGATATCAGGTGAGCGTAACACTTGGTTCCTTCCTTGGATGTGCGCTTTATAAATATACAAATTAATTAATTAATTATGAGAAGGAATAGACAATGTCAAGGAGACAGTGGGCCTCATTACAAGGAGGGCGGTGAGGGGTTAACGGCGCCAGTAAAGGTGCTGGAGCCATTAACGCCTTGCCGCCCTATTACGAGATCTGCTCACGGGACCCGCTAAGGCCGCCTGGTTTTACCAGGCGGCCTTAGCGGGTCCCGTGAGCAGCCCAGCATGCTAACAACAGGCCTGTTATTAACGGGCCCGTTGTTAGCATGCTCCCTATTCCCATTGAGCCCTATGGGGGCTTGAATGGGGATGTACCAGGTCCGGGTTCCTTGAATGAGGAATTACAGGGCCCTCCAACCGGGTTCCTTGAATGAGGAATTAACGGGCCCTCCAAGGTTGGAATGGCCCGGTAATTCCTCATTTAAGGAACCCGGAACCGGTACTCAGTAAGGGGGTAGCCATGCTGCTAACAGCGGCATGGCTACCTCCTAACTTGTAATGACCCCCAGTTTTTCATTATAGGGCCTGAAGATAACAGAGTACCATCAACTCCTTCAAAAGGAATGTGTAATGACTTGCTTAACCATGGGATGTTGTAAATTGAAGCCCAATTGTCGCCAGGAAACATTCCTGCAGCTCCACAGTCCACCAAAGCAGGAATACGACAGATTACAGTGTCCTGGAAGTTTAGAGAAACAATTAATGCCACCATTTGGTTATTTATGGTAGGCAGGTCCTCCCTGTGGGAACATGTGGGTCCCTCCCGAATCGCGGTTCACTTGACGATTGGGACGGGGCATTTCCCGAACGCCTATGAGGAGCTATCGGACGATCACGCGCCAAATAATCTCTGGCTCAGGGATGACCCCTGTGGTCACAGTTGCGACATCTGCCGACCTCCTGTAACCTCTGGACTGGGGCATGGGTTAGCATGAGTATAGCAACTGTACCTTGCAATGACGGATGATGTAAACCAGGCATTCTCATTGTGTAGGCTGCAGGTGAATTAAAGCCTGTAAGAACATTCCTCTGAACTGTATTGCTTTCTCTCTCGCCATCCCTCTCTCACTCTCTCTGTCTCCCATCTCCATCCCTCTCTATCTCTCTCTCTCTCTCTCTCTCTCTCTCTCTCTCTCCCTTTCTCTATCTGTCTCTCGCTCTCTCTCACCAAACTAACAAATTTTGCTGGCCTCATGACAGGTCAAAAATAACCACAGCAGGAGAGAGCCCCAATTAATGCTTTGTTGTAATGTGTCTCTTTCCTAACTCTATGGCATGCTGTTCAGGATGTTTGTTTGCATGTATGAGGTAATGAGTGCCCAGAGTATGGGATGTCGTGTGAGTGTGCTGCTTTCCCTATTTTGCCAACCTCTGAAGCATGAAAATTAGATCCATGCAGGCTTAACATGTGTCCAACTTTGCACAAGACCTGCAGATGAACAATTCTGCTGTAAAATCTCAGTTACCAGTGTAATGGTACACACTACAGAGTGTAATTCGCTTCTGACTTTGAGAACATTCAGACATGTAATTGCTCATCTTACTGTAGCCGGTAAAATAGCTCACTGGGTTGAGGGGTCACTGCTGCTGCAATGTGTGTGTGTGAGCTGCAGGTACAAGGTTTGAATACCGGCAAGGCCAACTCAGCCTTTTATCCATCTGAGGTCGATAAATGAGTACCAATGCAGGCTGGGTGATATTCTATGTATATCTGTTCTATATAAAGCTTTTAAGCTTAAGTGCTATATAATAACACATCATTATCATTTGGCCTTGGATGTCTGCTTGCATTCACAGTAATTTGGTAATATGGACCTATAGACACTGATATTAACGATATATATGGTGGTCCATTCTTGTATGAAATGTATATCACCATATGTTTCGAAGTGTAATTAGGAACAATGCTATGTGATGCCACTTCCTGTTTTTCAACGGGTAAAAGGTTGTGTTCCATTGCTTCCTGTGATGTCACTTCTCGGTGGGGTCAAATGACATCACTTCCTGTGATGTTATCAGCGGTCAAGGTCGTGTGATGTCACTTCCGCTACCCCTGGCATTTTGGTGAAATGACATCCCTGCTCTGGCTGCTGTGAGATTGCCATGGTGACAAGAGCAACACAGACACAAGTTTTCAAAACCTTTATGAAAGATATATGGGTTGGTGAAATGTCTGTCTTGCCCTATCTCTAACTGGGAGTAGTCTCGACCAGAAAACTAAAGAAAAATAGTCTGGATTTGTTCATAAAACCTATGCTTGCCCTCACTTTTTAAATACAATAATGTATACAAGATAATATTCAAACAAAAGGGTGTACGAAAGTAAAGTCAGTATGGCACTAGAGCTGTCCCAGAGCTCCCTTCCCCAAGATGGAGTAACTTGGGAAACTTCAAAGTTCAAAAGGTTGTTACAGTCCATCAATCCCAGTTCTCCTCGAGCTGCTCTGGGCTCTCCCTTTTCCCAAGGGTGGAACAGTATTTATCTTAGTTTCCCAGTAGTTTGATTTAAGTTCCTTGTGATTTGTTAGCACCAAGTTCATACACTTTGGGCCTCATTACGGGTCCAGCGGTAACCCTGCTGGTGCTACCAGTGGGTTGCCGCCGGATCCGTACTAATTTACCGGAGCATGACCTCTCAGTGCCACCGGTCTGGCGGGCGGGAAGTCAAGCGCTGCTATATTTGTTAATCCCCATTCCCATAGAGTCCTACGGACTCTATGAGAGTGGGGCCACGGGAGCACCGGCACCATTAGTGCCATCAAAAATGATTGGTAAACCAAATAAAAGCCCAAGAGTTGATGACCCGGAACCCAATGATACGTTTTCATCAGTCGACCTTGCTAACGTATCGACCTACTCTATTGAAGACGATGAGTGGAATTCTTCCGCCAAGGCATTGTCAAATGGCTCTGAGAAAAGTAGTTTGTCCATGGAAATGTCACTGGAGTTGACCGATGAAAAGGGTGTAGAAAGCCCACCACGTAATAAGTTTGTGGTAGGATCCCGAAAACTCAATGTAAGAGGTTTTAATGGGAAGACCTCGCCCGTACACAAAAAGACAGCTTCAAGAGCCTCAGTCGATGTATGGACAAATTATTTAAGCTTGAAATTGAACCCAAAATTCACCTCGTCTCAGGCACAAGGGAAAGGTGCAAAAATCACCCAGGACAAAAGAGCACATAGAGAGAATTCTCATTTTCCCAGAAAACTGCAATTGGAAAATGTCCTGTGCGAACAGAACAAGGTGAATCTCAACAGACACAATACAATGAAACGTTCACATTGTGGGGCATCATTGAGAACAATCAAAATGGAAGACATCCACATAGTTGAATAGGCCTCAGAAAATCGTTCAGATTGGGTCATTCTCCATGCGCATTCTCCATTGATTGAAAAATCCCTAGTTGGGGCCAGAGACGAAATGTTAACGTTTGGTTATGAGTTAAGTGGATACAAGGAACCTGAAATGCATCAAACCCAAAAATGTTCTGAGTAAAAAAACATCAAATGTTAATAGCCTGTCTGAGAATGAACAAAGAAGACATACTCTTAAGGAAAGATATGAGAAAAGAAGAGCTGAGCGTGATGTCAACGGTCTACGCGACAAAAAATCACAAAGATCGACAGCTTTGAAGTCGATCGAAACAACATTAGCTAAAAATGACTGTAACCTACGAGGAGTGTTTGTTGATATCTTGGAACACGCATGATTTCCTACGTTTGTTTCAAGAGGATGAATTAAGGAAAGGAAAACATTCAGTAATATGTCTACAGGAAACCTGGCTGCCCGAAATCCCAGTTTGCAATGGTTATACGGTCTTACTAAATGCAGCCATGAAAAATACATCTGGCCGTCCCTTTTCCGCCCTTTTAACCTTGGTTAAAAATAAAGTAAATTGGGCTGTAATTAAATGGTCCAACCCAAATAATTTTGTACAGGGAACGATTATTTAATTTGTCTGCAATGATAACAGTACAAGACATTAGCTGTTGATTGTGAACACATACTGGAATACAGCAACAATTTCCTCTGTGTTGCTTATTTGATCTGAATTTCTCTTGGGTTGACGTTAAAGGGCAATTGAAAGATTTGAATAGAAATCCAAAAGACGGTTGAGGCAAACGGAAGTAAGAATTAGCAATCAGGAACTACGTAATGTTGAATGGCCAGACGAGTGGTGACATCCCGGCTAGACATACATGGCATAGGAATGGTAGCCATAAAATGCTCAATTATATCTGGTCCTCTAGTAATTTCTCCCACAACATTAAAAAAATGGTTATAACAATGATGAAAATTAGCGATCATGACGCCGTTAATATGATTTGGGTATCCATATCAACTGCGGTTGGAGACCTTTATGCGGGCAAGCTGGAAACAAACCAACATCTAAATCGTCTAAAACTGAGCCAGAAAGACATTACTGACTTAACAACTAAATTGTCAACCGGCGACATAAATGGTGAGGAAATCTTCAACTATGGTCCATTATTAATACAATTTAAAAGACCAGGAAGAGGGTTCAGAGTCGAGCATCACCATCACAGATAACCTTATAGCGAAAAAGTTGCTAAAGCAAAGAAAAAATTGCTACATGACATCAAGAGGCTGAAGTCATCCAATTCGGTGCTCTTTTATCAGGAAAGAAAAAAGTGTCATCAAAAATATCAAAATTGGATGATTTCATTTAAATTAACTCGCGACCAAGAGCCTGCTGAAGTCATGCTTAAACTTACTTGTTCATGTAAAAGTAGAGAAACCTTGACAATAATAAACAATGGGTCATTAACCCAGAAAGTATACACGAGTGTTGGAGTAAATGCAGATGCGTGGGTAAAACACTTCATGAATGTGTTTAAAAACCCTATGCCTCATGACGTAGATACATATATGGAGCAGAAAGTACCCTGGGATATATCTCTCAGCAATGATGAATTAAAAGATGTGATCTTAAAATTAAAAAAACTCTGGTGCAGCTTGCCCGGATGGCCTTTCCAATATAATGTTAAAGAAGAACTAAGAACAATGGGCCACTTTTATTGGAACTCTTTTCAGACATATCTCCATAACGGGGCAAATTCCTGTTACTTGGCAATCGCGGTAATTGTGCCGATCTTCAAAAAGGGAGATCGAGCAGATCCGACCAACTACTGACCGATTGCCTTGTTAGACGTCATTGGCAAAATGTTTACCTTCCTCTTGCATAAAAGATTAGCCAAATGGGCAATCGACGGTGGAATAATAGATGCCAAGCAAACACGTTTCACTGAAATTAACACTGCTTAACTTGTTGAAACTTGAAATGCTGAAAGGTGGTAAAAATCTATTCCTGGCATTTGTTAATCTGCGCCAAGCATTTGACAGCATAAACAGAAATACTTTGTGGAGAAAATTAAGAAAGTGGGATTGCCCCCTGATCTACTACAAGCTATAAAGCAACTCCACTGAAATACATCAATCCAAGTGAAAATCAATGCTGAAGACGTGTTGACAGACAAAATACCTACTGAAAGGGGAGTCAAGCAGGGGTGCCCCTTTGCAGCTTTAATTTTCAAGTTGTACATTGCGGATCTACCATTAGCACTATTGGAGTGTAATTCCTTCCCACCTAGAATAAATGGACATCAGATAAGTTGGGCGACATATGCGGACGATCTAGTGCTGGTAGATTCCACACAAATAGGTCTACAGCGATTATTGAACAACTTGGAGGCTTACTTACAAAGAAACGAACTGGAAATAAATGTCAAAAAGTCGAAAATTGGTACCTTTGGTTCAAATCTCGGAAAGAAAGGTAAAAAGTATAAATGGTTCACAGCTGGTCACCAACTGGAAAGAATAGATAATATCAGATATCTAGGTATTCTCTTCAACAAATCAATAAGAGAATGGCAATGAGTTGAAGACTTGAAAATAAAAATGAAGCAGTTAAAGTTGCAAGGTGCAAAATTACATTCATATTTTGGTAAATTTACACTCAAACCGGTAATTATGTTTTACCGACAAAAAGTAGTCGCTGCGGTAACCTTTGGCAGTGAAGCAGGGTTTATCATCAATAGTTCGACGTGGAATGTGTTGGAAGGGCAATTTCGGCACAAGGTCCTTCGATTGACAAACAGTGTATCAATATCGGCCATTCGCTATGAACTTGGGCTACAGTCCCTGTACTCCACAGAGCTCTGGAAGTCATTGTCAGTGATGAGAAAAATGACAGTGAAGTCATCGGCGATTCCTGATCAAATATTGAATTCGACTCTGGAAAAGCCCTACAAAGGCCTGTTGAAAGCGTGGATGGATCTGATTCATGCTTATCTGGCAGACGCTGGAAAAAACATCGAGACACTTCAGGAAATCCTATGTGCTGTCATGAACTGCAACTGGATCAATAGTATTAATAAAAGGTCTAAACCTGTATCCAGTCTGGAATTAAGTGGTGAAGCTTGTGAAGTAAATCAAATTCCGATATTTCTGGAAACGTTTCCATCCACATATCATCAGGACCATTTCTTGCGATTGCGTCAAAATTTGCTCCCAACTAAGGAGATGCTATTTTTGAAACATGATGAAAACACTTTAAACAACCGCTGTCGGTTTTGTGACACCGCTGCTGAGTTCTTAAAACATCTGGTTATCGAATGTTTGGCTGTAAAAATCCAAAGAAGTACCTTTTTGGGAAAATGTGCCCCCTTAAATGGAAACATGGAGGACCGGTGCCCTGTACTTTTGTCTGGCAAGAACATTATGCTGATCAGCACAGCAATTGATTACCTTGATAAGCTATTGATGAAATGAAAAGGAAAAATGCTGAAATTAGGATGATGGCATTCAAATGTGAGCAACTCATTTTGGTACTTCCCTTTCTTCTTTTTCCTATTTTTCCTTTTTCTGGTCCTCTATTTTTCTGTTCTTGGGGAGTAGTGGAGAGAATGAATATGAGAGAGATTTATTGAAATAAACGGATTGAACTGTAAAAAAAAGTTTGTAATAATCTGAAATTTAAAATAAAAAAATAAAATAAAAAATAGTTATTTTCCTTAACACATGGGTCCTTGACCCCTTTGGCTTTCTCCTACAAGTCCCACAATGCCCTTCTATCTATGGAAAATAGTGGACTGTATTTATAATCACTCGCTTTACTTACTTTCTGCCTCAGGTCATTTTAACAATCTTGCTTCTCCTCTCTCTTGCGCTCCAGCCACCCGCATGCTCTAGAATTTCTCTCTGTCACACGAAACTCACCGGGTAGTGTAGCGCTGGCGAACGGTTTCTCCAGGATGCTTTGGGTCGAGGTCAGGGCCTCACCACCTGCCCCTCAAACACCCTTGGGACCGGCACATGTCCCAAGGGAATGAAAACTCACTGGAACACGACCAGCAGGCTCCAGTTTGCCTCACTGCGGCTCCTTGGAGACACAGCTCCCTAGCCACGCTGCAACCCCTCACACACACAGGGCGAGCATCTTGGCACGCCGTTATCCTCCGGATCACACAGGCTTCTCCTTCTGCAGCTCCCTACACCTTGGCTCCTCTAGTCCAAAATGCCTCTCCAGCTTGTTCTGCTCTGGCTTCAAAATCTGGCCTGGGACCGAGAAGGGATCCCCTGTTGGATTAAGCCATGCAGCCTCCCCCCTGCTCTCCCAACTGCTTCTCCTTGAGCTCTCTCAGCAGCCTCCTTTTATACTGGACTGGTGTGTCAATGGGCAGCAGGTTTGTGGTCAGGGCTGGGTCTGCCTGACGTTCAATCTTCCACGTACCAAGACCTGCCTGTCCTTTAGCCTTAAAAAGAGTGTCAAGTGGAGTCAGGTGTGAATAGTCAGTGGAAAATGCCTGACTCTGAATGACTCTATTAATGGGACAACTTGATGTTAATGTATGGCAGTCTTCCTGTTGTTTCTTAAGGTGTTTCCAGCAAGTAATCCTCACTACTCCTGGTTGCCTCTTCTTCTTCCCAGTATTAGTCGAAATTGGGGAGTAGGAGATGGAATGGGATTGTATGTGTTCCATGAAAGCTGAAGAACGGGTGTCAGAGGGATAATGGGGAGAGGGGAAGATGGGATGGGCTGGGAAATACCCCATTAAGGCTGAGGGAAAGTGGGTTGGAATACAATTGGAGAAGCGAGAATATCATGTCCTCCCTCGCTTGTCCACCCGCAGGTTGTGGATTCACAGCACAATGAACAATACATACATAAACCTTGTGTTCTTTGCCTGTTGCATTCTTTGGAGGTTAAAGTTCCCATGGTGTTGTCCATTTGCATACGTTGTTCTTCATTATGACTCTTGGGGTTTACTACCGATGGCTCTGACGGAGGTTGAGAAGATTTTTCCTTTCAAGATATCGTTTCCAGATTTGCCAATCTAGGCAGTCTGGAAACCTAGTCTTTGAGCTCTTCCAACAAACCACGTTGAAACAGCGGTAGCAAGGCATCATCCAGCCAGGCAGTGTCTTGTGCCATATGTTTAACTTTAGTAATCTATAAAGGGTATCTTAAGTACCTTGTATAAAGTCCAATAACTGTTCTTGGGCTGTAATGGTGATCTCGCGCCTTCCAAATATGGCATGAATACTCCTTAGGAAGCCTGGGTAAGAATCCATAATGAGTTTGTTGGTGGTGGCCAAGCGGGTAGCGCAAGCTAGAGCACTTCCGGCAGCATTGGAAATCATGAAACCCACCTTTGAACGGTCTGTAATAAAGAATGTGGGCTTGAAGGTGAACTGCACTGTACAAGCGTCCAGTAATTCCTTTCATTTTTTAGGGTTGCCTTCATATTTGCCACCTGGCAAAGCCCAGGTGGTAGTTCAGGGAAAGATGTGCTTGATGGACCGGTTGTCAGAAAGTGAGATTTTTGCTTTTTAGAATCGTCACCTCAGTTGTCAAGGCTTACACAGCAGCAGCAAAGCAAGCACTAACCCCTTAAGGCATCCAGCTCACTGAATGTGAAAACAGGGAGCTGTGTACCCTATGGGAAATGCTCAATGGGGAGAAAAACTCTGGAGTTACTGCAGTGTAGGTATGAAGGCAGATATCCGATGAACTGAAGTACAGTGATGTCAGATAAACGATCCTCAGAAGGATGACAGAACTCTGAGGGAAGCACCACGGAGAAAGATGCAGACGATGAGAATGGCAATGAAGCTCTGAGGAGGCAGCAACGAATAGAAGCACAGGACAGAAGGAATCTGGAATGGAAAAGGACAGAAGCTGTTGGAACGGTGAAGAATTACACAAGGTAAGCTGAGCCAGTGCATGCAAGGACAGGGGAAAAACATAGCCTCAGTGGTCCAAGATGAAGTGACAATCTGCAATCAATGCTGGCTGGCATTATGTAGGCTGTTGAGTTCATGACTGCGGGAATGCAAGATAGTGTGGGAGCCAATTTGAAAACAGCTAGAGCGCTGATGGTGATGCACTTCTTCGGAACAAATCGGCACCATGTTGGATTTTTCAGAAGGGTACGATATACAGTTTCCTTCCATCTATGCCACAAAGACAAAGTGGGAATGTGTGTCCTGTAAGGAACTCATGGTGGAAACAGTAAGACAACAGACACAAGTGATCACAGTTCAAGGGTGTTTATTGAATTAAAATGGGAGAGATAAACGCCTAATATAAACATAAATCTAAAATGGGAACAAGCTACGACCATCTAATAATAATAAGGCAGTCCCAGTGGCGTCTTGTCAAATAGAAGGGCCTTATACAAAATAAACTGTTGCCAATCCTTACAACTAAGTTACAAAAAGAGTGTGGGATAGTGGTCACAAGTAAAGAAAGAAGTGTTCACAAATGATAAATCAGGATGTTCTAGCCAGGGGGTCTCCCTTCCCCACGTTTTTGGCACGGGACAAGGCGGGGCTCCTGAGCGCAGCACACTCTCTGGATTTTCCAGCACGTGGCTACAGTTCGGTTCCACTGGTATCAGGATCTTTGGTGGTTTAAGTCTCTTTTCTACAAAACGTCGCTAGCCTCCGAGGACCAGATGTGTTCAGAATAACAAAACAAAAAGCTCCTTTCTGTGTGTACGTTGAGTGATGACTTTTCACCCCTAGAATCCCCTCTTCCAGGATCAGACCATTCTTGAATGTTATCCTCCCACCGTCATGTTCACTATGGATTTTTTTTCCCAAAGATTTCACCTGTTGCATTCACAAGTTTCAATGTCTTTTTAAACAATCCACTGTGGACATCCCTCCATCGGGTTCACTTTTGTCTACACCATGTTCATTGGGGCATCATGCTTCACCCCGTTCTGTAGGCATCCGTCAGCCGGTTTCATGTTTGACAGTCACACAGTTCCTTCTACTTTCTCACGATACAAGATTCATTTCCCTTAGCTTTCCAATTACTTGCTGGTCAAAGACTTTCGACTGTACAGGGGGTTTTACTCGACCCCTGTATGACCAGATTGACCTTTTCCTTCTGGCTCTCTTAAGGCCTTCTGGTATCAGTAGTTTCAACAATAAGGAGGGGATCAGCCAGAGTCTTTCATGTAAACACCCACGTGGCGCTGGACACCTCTGCAGCTGACCTTTCCATTGTGATGTTAACAGTTCTTTATGTACAGTTCAAGGAATGTCTTTTCACACTTTTGCCACTTGCAACCTTCATTTGACACAGACCGGTTTCACACAGTTCCCTCTGACTCACCGGCTGTATTGATGGCTTTGTTTGCATCTTTTCCTTCAGCACTGGGTCTCCCTCTTCCGGGGTCGGACCCTCCTTAAGTTCCTCAAGGTTCTCCCTCAACCGGGCTCGGTGCCCGTTCAAAGTTTACAATTCACCTAGAAGGCTTTCCTCAGCACAGTCAAGTTCTCTCCCTTGGCCGGGCTCGAACCCCTTTTTAAAGTTCAGCAAGAAAACTTCCCTCCGCTGGGCTCGAGCCTCCTTCTAAAGTTCACAATCTCAATAAAACGTTTTTTGGGGACTTCTAGTCCCATAATGAACTGGGCTAATTTTGCTCCCACTTCATTGCTCCCCGAAATAGCATTTTATGTCATTGGGAGCTGCAGGAGCCAAAAGGGGATTGTAGTAGGAGGTCACGATCTGCCCCTCAGAGACCTGGGTTTGCCTGCCTGGCCCAGGGGAAATGTTTAACTGTTGGTACCGCCAACTAACCGCAGCTGACCCTGGTCTTGCCTTCTGGACGTACAGTGTCCTCCTCCACACTGCAATCTCCTCTCTGGTAGCAGGCCAATGTTTGGGCATTTTTTCTTTTCCTCCTCCAGATTTCCCAGGGTCTCTGCTGCTCACTAGGCCTTTCTCCTTCTCTCCGACACCTTCCAGCATCCCCGACTCACTCACAATGCTGTTTTTGGCTGCTGCTTTTATACTCCCAGCTCAAGTTGATTGGAGTCCGGTGTGAGTAGTTGTCCCTCCCTGCTTCAGTATCGGGATATATCAATTGCCTATTGACTCCTATGGGTAATCCTCATGACTTCCATCTGCCTCTTTCTCATCCCAGCCCTTGTGGATTTCAATAGGGGAATGGAATTATGGGAGTTAAAATGGAGATATCCCCTGGGGGTTCGTTTACATCCCCCTTCATATTCTAAGAGAAGAAGAGGATTATGGGATTTGTAGTGTTTTGGAGAGGCAAAATTGGTATTGGGGTTTAGAGATAGTCTTGAGGTCCCCTGCTATTTTCTTCTTCTTTTCCGTAAGGGAAAGTACTGGGGCCGTGGGGGGGATTTTGGTGGCAATATCCCATAAAGACTGCTGGGATATCAGGTAAGCGTGCATCAGAAAAATCAGATACCGCGTCTCTTCCAAGGGCGCTCCTCTCGCAGTCTCCAAGGAGCCCCTGCCCAGGTGATCCTCTCTCGCTCACACGCCCTCAGGGTTCGGATCCAAGAGTGATGGCCCTCCCCTGGCCACCTGAACAAAGGATCCCTGGGAATAACCTGGGAGGAACGTCTCAGGTTTCCCACACTCCTGTCAAATATATACCTAGAGTTAATTATGGAAATTAAGGCGTTTGTGAACAGATTAGTGAGATTCATGAAGGCAAGCAAAATCTTGTGTTATTGACCAATGTTTTTGTACCTAACACATTGTGATGATTTCCCTACCATAAAGCTGGAGACCATCTTTGTTCGGATTGACCTCATTTCTTTAAATACATTTAGAATTTTGAGAAATCTCAGTTTTTCTAACCCAGAATTGTGCGGTGGGACTTTATATTGAGGAAAGAAATTAGGCATGTCACACTAATGTGATCCTAGAATGTCAAATAAAATACCTTTCAAACAGTGCTCCCAGCGTTCAACCTCTTCTTTGCATCAAAGTTAAAGCCTAGTATGACTGCATTGCATTTAGTTTGAATATGAGTGTGGAAATGGAGATAAAGTGGCAGTTACAAAATTCTGTTGGGAGGGCTCATTAATACGCCTCCAGTTATATAGAGCCATCTACTCTGCTGAGTCATTCAACATCCCGTGGCTCTGAGAGTGATAATGCTGCGATTGCCATGCTGCCACAATCTTGGGCACCGACATCCGCGCTGCACCACTTCAGCCCCTAAGCCTTAGAATTTAGAAAATGCTACACTTTGGTCATAGGCCACAGCACCCACACCAGTACTGCTCAACCCAGGTATGCCGCCAGTTCCTCTGCTGTTGAAGCCGATGATCCACCGAGGTGATCCTATGCCGCTATCTTGGAAATCAGCAGGGCGGAGAGGCAACACAAAACAATGGGCTAAACACAGATATTCAACTCATGGGTCCACCTAAAATTGAGTGCGTGCCATCAAGAGATAGAAGCTGAGATTTGAGGAGAAATTCAGGGCATAACAGTTGGGTCAAACGTGCTTGGGCCCAGGTCTTCCGGAGAGCATGCTCTGCTATTTGGCCACACTCCCAACATTTCCACATCAAGGCTCTTTGTCCTCTCCTTAAGGAGAACAATTGTGAGGTTGAATTGCACAACTAAGGTGTTCAAAATCTGCAAGGAACTCACCAATCCTACTGCAGTCTTTACTCCTAATCTGCCTTGTCAGGGCCTCAGTACTGCACTGGCCTCCCACGTCACATCCAAAACTCAGGACATCCTTTCCTCAATCTCTTCTAATCAACTCCCCCCTCCCTCGCCCACTCTCAGGCTTCCCTTGGACTCCCTCTTTCCTTCCCTCCTTCTCTCCCATTGCATCAGATGAGGTTGGTAAACAAGTCCTCTCTATGAAAGTCACCTGCAAGCAGGTGATCCCCTGCTCCCAGAACTGTCAAGGACAACATTGCCTCCTTTGCTCCAGCCTTAGCTGATTTCTGCAATCACTCCTTTTTCACTGGCTCCTTCGCTTTACGCCGCAAGCAATACATTATGCACACTTTCCTTAAAAAAGCCTTCTGCTGACCCTTCCTGCCCAGCTAACTACTGCCCTATCTCCATTACCCCCTTCCTGGGCAAACTCTTGTAGAAACTGCCCATCTCCCAACTGATCCACCACACTGAATCTGTTGGTTGTCTCTGCAACCATGAATATGGCTTCAGAGCAGCCAGAGGCACGGAAAATGCTCTCCTGAAGACCCATGAAGACTTACTCTCTAATCTTGATACCAACTCTCCCTCCATTCTCATTCTTTTTGATCTGTCCTCTGCCTTTGATAGGGTCAATCATGTCTCCCTTATAAATCAGCATGGTGATACACTTGGCATCACAGACCTGACACTAGGCTGGTTGACCTCTGTGAGAAACCGGAAGGCGTCTCACCCGCTAGTCCCCGGGGATCTGTCATCCAGGTGGCCAGGACACAGCCATCCTTTTTGGATCCAGTTCCTGCGGGTGGTCCAGTGCGGGAGGATCACCTGGATGAGGGGTCTTCGGGGAGTGGAAGTGGAACACAGTACGGCAAGACACGGTAACACCTTTACCCCATCCTACCAGGTAGGATATGCAGGGACTCACCCTCCCACTTTCCGGCACACTTTCTCACGGACAACTCACTGTGAGGGGAAAACAGACTAACACCTGAGCCGTATACCTGACATTTCCCACTACAATGGTCAAGCAGGGTCAGGCAATTACTGATCATTACCCACACCTAACTTCCATCACACTTTCCCACACGCATAAAAGGCAGAGCACAAAATCACACCCTGAGCAAGGAAAAGCACACGAAGAAGCAGAAGTTCCAACATGGCAGTTTAATACAAGGCGGAAGACGGCAAAGCCGAAGAGGATTGCACGGAGGGGGAAGTGCCCTTGACCTTTTCACCAAAAGCCAGAATCTTTCACAAGCCTTTGTGAATAGGAAAAGGAAGACCTGGAATTAGAGCTAAAGAATCCTGCATTTTGTGTCGGGGGGTACATGTGGCTCGCCCGCGTCAACAGTCAAGGCGGGGAGAAGCATTTGCTGCTGTCGTACTGTCCTTGGTTCCTACAACAAAGCAGCACCAGTGAAGTCAGCACAGCCGGTGAGTTGGGGAGACTGATACCAAACCGGTCTGTATGGAAACCAAGGTTGCAAGCAGAAACATTGTATAAAGAAGATTATTAAGACAGCAGATGAGTGAATGAACTTTGAAGCTAAGAATTGATACCGTAGACAGTGTGCTCCGGCATGATGTGGGTGCTTATTCGAAAGTCTGTTAGGTAACCCAAACAGAAAGGGTGCAAATGTTAAAAGTAAGAGAAATGGTGACATCAAAGTGGTCCTGCAACAGGTCAAGCCAAAACCTGGCCGGATCTGAACCCGGCAGATGGGGAGCTGGGGTGCACTGTGAGTAACCCGAAAACGAAGCCCCTACGAACATTGTGTGATAATGTTAAAGGTGAAAGACAGGCTCGAGCCAGGCTGAAGGAGCCCTTTGCATAACTTTATGCTAAAAGGATCTGAGCCCGGCTAAGAGGGATCCGTGGTGTATAGTCACTCACCCGATGTGAATACTTGTTTGTTTATTTGGTTGCATCAGGCCCTTTGAGTGAAGGGACTCTGAGAAGGAGATTTATGCTGCGAAGGTCCTGATGCTGATGAGTGAACTGTAACCTTGTACTAAAGAAGCCAGAGACTGTGCTACGCTCGAGTGAACCGCCTTGTCCCGTGCGGAAAATGTGGGGAAGGGAGGCCAATGGCCTGAAAACCTGACATATCATTTTGAACACTTCTTTCTTTTGCATAACACAGTCCTACACATTGTTTGTTATAGAAGTAAGGATTGGCAATAGGTTTTTTAGTATAGGCCCTTTTATTTGACAAGACACCACTAAGACTGCGTTACTATTATTTGATGGTTGTAGCCTTCTTCCATCTGTGGATTTAGGTTCAGAAAGGTTGTTTATCATACCCTTTTTGAAGTTCAATAAACACCCTTGAACTGTGGTCACTTGTATCTGTCTTACTATTGATGCCATGCCTTCCTTATGCCTCCTTCCTATCGGACTGACATTTCCAGGTTCAACTTGGCCCTTTTCCCGCCTACACCACACCTGGGGCATCCCTCAGGGCTCTATCCTCTCACTGCAGCTCTTCAACATCTACCTTGCCCTCTGGCCCACTTGATCTCCACCTTCTCTCCTCAACTGGGCCATTTTTGTCATGATTCCTGCCCCTCATGTCCCCAGCCCTCCAAGATGTCAGGCTGGAGCCAGGCCACAATCACCTACATGGCCCTCAAGGGCCTCTCCATCCCTCCAAAGACCCACTTGGAGTCAGACTTGGCGCTTGCGGCACCAGACTCACTCACTCCCATAGGATAATATTGGGGATTGGACTTGTAGTGCATTGATGGGGACAAGATGGATGCCCCCACATATTTCGGTTCCCAGAACTGCATGTGCAGTCTAGTCGTTTGGGTGTGGTCCAGCCCAGAGACACCTGGGATACCCAGAGACTATTTAAGCCACGCCCAGGCTGAGAAACAGGCTTTGCGTTTTCTGCACCTGCAGCGTGACACTCACCGTGTTCGGATCGGTCTCCAGTAGGCCTGCATCTTTCTTCTGCACTCAGCTCCTGCAAGAACACTGTTAGGAACAGCCTTACCTTGCGGCACTTCTGCCCATCATTCATCGCTCCTTCTGTTCTGCGGGCATCTTCGGCAGTGTCATTCCCATCCCGGCACGCCGCTTCCTAAGGAAAAGGGAAAAGAACAGAAAAAAGGCATTAGTAAGCATTCTGCAAATCTTTGCTTATTTTTAAATACTGCACGAGCTTCAAACGCTTACCTGAATCCCAGCCGCTCTGGGGGAACTCTGTCTCCTGAACTTGTCATCCATCTGCAAGAGGGAAAAGACACTCCAGGTTAGCGTGGAAACATCTAGAGGCGGCGCATACCGTGCTTACTCACCGCATTTGTTCTTCATAACCGGCATCCACGCTGAAAACGTTGCGCCACCTAAAAGACACAGAAAAACAACTCAGTTCAATACAAATACGAAAGGGGTGCATCGCGCATCGCGCTCTCACTCACCTTCAGCGCTACTCATCTCAGCAGCACGCCGCCATCCCCGAACGCCGGCCATCATCTAAGGAAGGAAAGGAACGAAGTTAGAGAACTGTTCAAAAGACTCATTATACTTACCTGTCGGACTCTTGCCAGTGAAGTAACTAGGCAGCAACGAGCCTGCATGAATCAACGCTCCCCTGCGCTGAAAGCAGGACGCAGGGCACACTATCCAAGAAAACAAGGTGAGCTGTGGATCAAAGGGAAGGGTTGGACCCTGGGGAAGAAGGGGTTCAAGCACACAGAGACAATAGGGAGTTAAACTCTACCAATCCTGTGTTTCAGGCCCAGCCTCCAGTCGAATAGCCTCCAGGGAAGGGTTTGAGGTCGTAAGAGGTCAGAACAGGCAAAGCCTCACATCAAAATCCACCTGGGCGTCATGGAAACCTACATGTTGGGGCAGCTACGTTCCGAAGTACATGCAGCCAGGCAGGAGACCAACACCCTGAGGAGAGAGCTGATAGTAGCCAAAGAACACACTGATGATTTAAGCAAGCATTTCTCCAGTCACAAGCTGGGCATGCACCTTTGCCGGGAAGCGTTCCCTCGATGCCTGTGCCATCAGCCAATCCCGTTCAGGTAACCCTTCCTGGGGCAGTTCCCATGGCCCCGCCCAAACGATTTACGGGGGATCCCAAGAGGTTTGCAACGTTCATGATCTAGTGCCACTTGCACTTCCTTTGTAGGCCAGGGGCCTTTCCGAATGACCAATCACGGGTCGCATTGGTGCTATCCTACCTGAGTGGTAGCGCCGCCGACAGGTCTGTACCCTTTGTGGCCCAAGACGATCCTTTGCTGCATGACTTCAGGGGCTTTCAGCAGGAGATAGAAAAGCTGTTCGCCCGTCGTACTCATGGGCAGGCATTAGACAACGAACTTCTGTCCCTACGCCAAGGGAATCAAGACCTATTAACATACATAGCCACATTCAATAGACTCGTAGTTGAAGCAGAATGGCCAGTGGAGAAGAGAACCACGTTATTTTATCAGGGGTTGCGGTGGGAGCTCAAGGATGTTTTAGCACAAGTAGTGAACCCCACGAAAGACTGCTCAGAATTCATTGACCTTGTTGTTCAACTGGATCATAGGTTGCAGGACAGAAGAGCAGATCGAACCAGACTGGACCCTTGCCCTATGTATGTGCGTTCAAAGGACAATACTGCCCGAACAACGGAAGGTTCAGGAGAACCAATGCAAATCGGGGGGGTCAGATCCCCCTTGACTAAAGCGGAAAGGGATAAAAGGAGACAGCAGCAGTTATGTCTGTACTGTGGAAGGTCAGGTAATTTCCTTAAAGAGTGCCCTGTGAAGCCACCGAGGAGGACGGTAGGGGCCACGGACAAGGAAGATACCATCAAGGAATCGGAAAACTCCCCAGCCCGGCAAGTGTAGGGGTCCACTTGTCGAGCGAAGAAAGTGAACTACAGACATCCCATTTTGCACTATCTGTGGTCTTGATCAATCAACAACAACCATCTCAGATGCATGCAGTAAGAGCGTACATAGACAGTGGAGCCGTTGGGAATTACATCGACCAGGATCTTGCGGCAAAGATGGGGCTTCCGTTACGCCCTAAATCAACCACCGACATTGTTACCACTGTCGATGGCACGGAAATAGCTTCTGGTCCAGTATACCAATGGACTGCAGCTTTAACCCTTCTGTGCCAGGATGGACACCAAGAATCTATCGTTTTCGACCTCATTAAGGCACCACAGTTCCGGTTGATTTTGGGAATGCCATGGTTGGTAGCTCACAATCCTCGAATCGATTGGCGAGCAAATGAATTGTCCTTTCCCGAGACTTGCGCCCACACATGTTATCGCCAAGGAAACAACCAATAGACACCAGAACCTCCACGCTTGCGACTGTGGCAATCGGCACCCTACCAAGTGAATACCAGGACTTTCAAGATTTCTTTCAGAAAGAACAGGCTAATACCCTGCCACCGCATAGACCATACAATTGCCAAATCGACCTGATACCCGGCGCACAAATCCATTGTGGGCGAATTTACGCACTCACGGAACCAGAAAACCAGCACCTGAAGGCCTATATTGACCAATACCTGGCCAACGGGTTCATCCGTCCCTCGAAGTCTCCAGCAGCCAGTCCTCTATTCTTCATACCAAAAAAGGAGGGGGACTTGAGAACGTGCATCGACTATCGCGCACTGAACCAGATTACTGTAAAAAAATGCTACCCCCTGCCACTGATCACTGAATTGCTTGGTCAAGTCAAAGATGCCCAAATCTACACAAAACTAGACCTGAGGAGGGCATATCACCTTGTTCGCGTAAAACAGGGGGACAAATGGAAAACCGCTTTTCGCACCAAATGCGGCTTGTACGAATATCAAGTAATGCCCTTTGGCCTTTGCAACGCGCCTACTGCATTTCAATACTTCATGAACGATGTCCTATGGGAATTGATTGATGTCTGTGCTCGAGTGTACATCGACGATATCCTAGTATATTCCGCATCAAAGCAGGACCACGTTAAACACGTCCGATACGTATTGGAGAAACTCCGTCAACACCAGCTCTACGCCAAGCTCGAAAAGTGCTCATTCCACGTCTCCGAGGTGGAATTCCTGGGCTTTATTCTCAGCCCGAATGGAATCCGAATGGATGTACACAAGGTAGATGCTATCCTGAACTGGCCATCCCCAAATTCATTCAAGGGGGTTCAGAGTATGCTGGGTTTTGCAAACTTCTACCGCCGGTTCATCCCAGGATTTTCGCAAATCGTGCATCCCATCACCTCATTACTAAGGAAAAGCAACAAAAAGTTCCAGTGGACAACAGAAGCCGTGGAGGCTTTCCAGGAACTCAAAGCAAGATTCACATCTGCCCCAATCTTACGCCACCCTCGCCCTTATCTCCCATACCTGGTGGAAACTGATGCCTCAAGCATGGCTATGGGAGCCATCCTCTCACAAAAGGACCCCGAAACGGGCCAGTTACACCCTGTTGCCTTCTGGTCACGTAAATTCACACCCCCTGAACTCAAATACGCTATCACAGACAAGAACTCCTGGCCATTAAGTCAGCCTTTAATGCATGGCAGCACTACCTCTTGGGCGCCAGACACACAATCACTGTAATAACTGACCACCGGAACCTCCACTACCTAAAAACGGCAAAGGACCAATCCTCACGACAACTACGTTGGCTCTTTTTTTCGCTGCATATGACTATGTGATTACATTTCGACCAGGGGTGAAAAACGGGAAGCCGATGCCCTTTCCTGTATGGGGGGTGGAAGAGCAAGGGTATCAGACCCCTGACAAGCTCCTAGGAATCACAGCAACCATAACTCAGAAAGAATTACATGAAGAAATCCAAAACCTGATGAGTCCGGGGCAATTACAAGCGTGTAGTGCACAAGGAGAACATTACATGATAAAAGATCAGTTGGCCTACTTCAGGAATCATTTATTCTTACCAAACCAAGAACTACGAGAACAAGTCATGTCCGGTTAACATGATTCCTTGATCGAGGGCCACCCCGGAATCGCTAAAACCCTAGCCAAGGTAAAACGAAATTATTGGTGGCCCACGTGGCATAAAGACATTATCCAATTCATCCTATCTTGTGGAGTGTTTGTTCAAAACAAGTCATCCAAGCAGAAACCGGCTGGGCTATTACAACCATTGGGAACCCCACCAGCACCCTGGCACACCTTTCCCTCGATTTTATTACTGACGTAACACCCAGTCAAGGGTTTAACACTATTCTTGTGGCTGTGGACCTATTTTCAAAAAGGCACATTTCATTCCTCTTAAGGGGCTCCCAAATGCTTCCACTCTGGCAAAGGTATTTCTTGAAGGCATCGTACGGCTCCATGGGTTTCCTTCAGTTTTGGTCTCAGACCGAGGTACTCAATTTGTATCTAACTTCTGGAGAAAATGCTGCTCTATGGCCCAGATCGACATCCGGCTATCCACCAGTCACCATCCCCAAACTGATGGTGAAACTGAGAGGACAAATCAGACGCTCAAGCAGTATCTGCGTTGCATGTTACACCAAGCTGAAGGAAGCTGGTTCGACCTATTATGGATAGCTGAATATGCTTATAATAATTCCCTACACACCAGCACTGGGCAGACACCCTTTTATACCATGTATGGCAGGCACCCACACACTTCTAAGTTGGACGTTCCTACAACCCTGGAAATGCCAGCAGTCAAAACCTTCCACACAACCATTTCTCAAACCTTTAAAAGGGCAGCTGAACACCTACTTCAAGCTAAGAATCGCCAAAAGAGGTTTACTGATCAATACCGAGCAAAGGCCCCCAACTACCAAGTGGGAGTCAAAGTCTGGCTGGCTGGTTGGTGTCCATTAAAGGAACCCGAACTTTCCGTCCAAGATACCTGGGTCCATTCACCGTCACCTCTGTGATATTTTGGTTCCCAGAACTGCATGTGCAGTCTAGTCTTTTGGGTGTGGTTCAGCCCAGAGACACCTGGGATACCCAGAGACTATTTAAGCCACGCCCAGGCTGAGAAACATTCTTTGCGTTTTCTGCACCTGCAGCGTGGCACTCACCGTGTTCGGATCGGTCTCCAGTAGGCCTGCATCTTTCTTCTGTGCCCAGCTCCTGCAAGAACAAGAACACTGTTAGGAACAGCCTTACCTTGCAGCGATTCTGCCCATCATTCATCGCTCCTTCTGTTCTGCGGGCATCTTCGGCGGTGTCATTCCCATCCCAGCATGCCGCTTCCTAAGGAAAAGGGAAAAGAACAGAAAAAAGGCATTAGTAAGCATTCTGCAAATCTTCGCTTATTTTTAAATACTGTACAAGCTTCAAACGCTTACCTGAATCCCAGCCGCTCTGGGGGAACTCTGTCTCTGGAACTTCTCATCCATCTGCAAGAGGGAAAAGACACTCCAGGTTAGCGTGGAAATATCTAGAGGCGCCGCATACTGCGCTTACTCACCGCATTTGTTCTTCATAACCAGCATCCACGCTGAAAACATCGCACCACCTAAAAGACACAGAAAAATAACTCAGTTCAATACAAATTCGAAAGGGGTGCATCGCGCATCGCGCTCTCTCTCACCTTCCACGCTACTCATCTCAGCAGCACGCCGCCATCCCCGGACGCTGGCCATCATCTAAGGAAGGAAAGGAACGAAGTTAGAGAACTGTTCAAAAGACGCATTATACTTACCTGTCGGTCTCTTGCTAGTGAAGTAACTAGACAGCAACGAGCCCGCATCAATCAACACGCCCCTGCACTGAAAGCAGGACGGAGAGCACACTATCCAAGAAAACAAGGTGAGCTGTGGATTAAAGGGAAGGGTTGGACCCCGGGGAAGAAGGGGTTCAAGCACACAGAGACAATAGGGAATTAGACTCTACCAATCCTGTGTTTCAGGCCAAGTCTCCAGTCGAATAGCCTCCAGGGAAGGGTTCGAGGTCATAAGAGGTCAGAACAGGCTGAGTGACGTCCCCGTGGATACCAGGTGAGCGTTACAATTTTCCCTCCTCCACCAGACCTATGGCATCCCTCAGGGCTGTATCCTCTTGCTGTGGCTCTTCAACATTTACCTTGCCTCTCTGGCCCACTTGATCTCCACCTTTTCTCCTCACTTCCAGTGTTATGCGGACGACACGCACCTCTCCTTCAAGCTTCCCTCCACTGCCTCCTCTTCCTCTTCTCTCATTCCTGACTGTCTGACTGCTATTTAGGCATGGTGTGCTGCTAACAATCTCTGCCTTAATGCCAGTAAGAATGAGATCCTTCTCATTGGGACCTCTGTTCCTTCCTTCCCTCCTTTCTGTCCGCCCTCCATGGGTCCCGTCCGCTGACCCTCTTGTAAGGCTAAACATTTTGGATTCATCTTCAACTCCTCTCTCTCCTCACATCGCAGACCTTGCCAAGAAAGCCCACTTTCAGCTGCACCTCCTCAGAGGCATTCTCCCTTTCCTCACCTTCCCCCAGAAACTCAACGTGTCCAGAGCTCTGTTCCTCTCCAGGCTGGTCTACTGCAATAGCCTCTTCCACAATCTGCCTTTATCCTCCCATCGCCCCTTCAACTAATTCAGAAAAGGGCTGCATGACGTATCCTTGGCCTCAAGCTTAGGGACCGTATCTCACCAGCCCTAAAGTCTCTCCAGTGGCTCCCGGTGGCTGCGAGGATCATGTTCAAGACCCTCTGCATCACCCACAAGGCTTTCTGGGGACAGGCCCCCCCTGTATGCAACTCTCTCTCCCTAAATACATCCCTGCTTAGAGCTCTTCGGTCTTCTAGCTCCAACTCTCTGCAGATCAGACGCTTTTCCAATGAGAGAATGTGGGGTAGATCTCTTGCCTCAGCAGGAGCCTTTGTGAAGGCATCTTGAAGTAAGACACAGACAACAGATTCAATTTTTTAAGTAGATGTTTTTTTCTTAAATGTTAGGATGGAGTGAGGCTTAACTTGCCCTATGCTAAGGTGGGATTTCCCTTCCTAAAATAAACTTAGGATAGTCTATGTCAGTAAGTTCAACAGAAAAATCTGTCTACGTCCAAAACCAATACTTGACCTCACAACTAAACATGGATAATGTGTAGGAATGTCAGCCTTAAAAGAAATGGTGGTCAAAGCAAAGTTCTGAGTTTATTCAAGCTTGTGGTTTAAGTTAAGTTCCCTTCCCCAAGTTCAGAACAATTCCAAAAAAGGCCTTGGGGCTCCCTTGCCCAAGAATTCAACACAGTTCACAATGTCCCAGGGTTCCCCAAAGAGGTCAGCTCTATCAGGTTTCAAAACAACAATCAGTTCAAGTCTCTTGACTTTCAAAATAATTCCAGTTCAATTCCTTAACCATTCAGGTTTTTCAATAGCTCACAAAGGTTCCTTTTCCTCTCTCTGTATCTCTCATACACAAGTTATTATAGCAGAATGCAAACTTATTCACATTTGCTTTCTTTGGTGTGAGAAACCTGAAGGTGTCTCACTTACTAGTCTGCAGGGATCTGGCATCCAGGTGGCCAGAACACAGCCATCGCTATTGGATCTAATTCCTGGGGGTGGAACAGAGAGGTTAGATCGCCTGGATGAGGGGGTCCTCGGGTAGTGGAGGTGGGACACCGACGGGTGAGACGCTGTATTTCCCTTCTTCCAAAACCGTTTGCCCATCCTACCACATAGAACATTCATAAACACTGCCCCCCCCCTTTTTCCACATGAACACTTTCGCATGCCACGAAAGACAACGGACTAACACCAGAGCCATTTACCTGACATGTCCCAATACAAGAGTCAGGCAAAGTCAGGCAATTGACTAGAATCACACATACCTGAAGGCCCTTTCCCTTCCCCACAGGGATAAAAGGTGGAGCACAAGAGCACAATACGAGCAAGGCAGACCACATGAAGAGAGAGCTATCCAAGCACAGAATTTCAAGAAGAGGAGAAAAGTGGCGAGAACCGAAGAGGCAACAAGGAGAGAAGCCACCATGCCGTTGCCAACCCAGACCTGAGAACCTCCGTAGAAGGAAACATAAGACTGCGAACAATAGCCTGAGTTTGTTGCAGCAGATGTCAACGATAAACAAAGCATGCCTATGCTGATAAGCAGGACAGAGGGAGACACCTGCTACTCTGTTACCGTTCTTGCCTCCAGATACAAGTAAAGCCAAGCGGTTCATCACAGTCAGTGAGTCGAGGGGAGAGCCGATAAGAAACCGAACTGTGTTGAATGAAAGTCACAAAGTGACAAATTATGAAAAGTACAAAGAACTGTGAATATTGAGGCAAAGCCAGCTGCAAAGGGGTCCGGCAACAAGTGGGTGCTCACTCAAGAGACTCTGGTTGATCCCGTGTTTTGTTGAACTACTAATACCAGAAGGCTTTGGGAGAGCCACAAGCACAAAGGTCAAAGTGGTCATAGAGGGGTCTAGCAAAATCCTCTGTACAGTTGAAAGTCTTTGACCTATATGTAATTGGAAATCTAAGGGAGGTGAATCCTGCATACTGTCACAACCATTAGTCTTGCAGCATGCACACATACACATGTACCAGTTTACCCCCACTGGGCACATAAATCATCAAAACATTCCTGGGGAACCAGCACAATCAGTCCACAAAGGGTTAAGAGAGGGGCAACTGGACCCAGTCCTGGCACACTTGGTGCCGAGTTCATTACTCATCAAGATAAATAGGAAGCCCAATCACTTCCTGTACCTCCAACATGGGGAGGAATCGCCTCAAGTGACTCACAGTATGCTGCAGTCATGCTTCTGGGTGTGGCTGGCTATATAAGCCACACCCAGGCATGCAGCCTTTGCTTCGCGTTACTCTGCTCTCGCAACGTGACGCTCACCGGTACCAGCTCCTGCAATCCGAGAAACAAGAAGACAATTAGGCATAACAGACCGGCGATTCTTCCTGTGATACTTACCTTCTTATCCTGTTGACCTTCCTGGTCCCGCGGAACCATCCTGGTGTCCCCTGCGATTCCACTTGGCTCCCTGTCATCACAGCTCCAACCGGCACCTACAGAGGAAGGAAGCAAGAGACAGTAAGCGAAAGCAGCACATGGACAGTAAACTAATTACAGCCCACACAAAGAAAAAGCAGCGCATGGACAACAAACGAATTACAGCGCACACAAGAAGAAAGCAGCGCTGATAAGGAGTAAGGAAAGCAGCACACACATGAAGACAGCAGCGCATATGCAATAAGAGGCAGTAAGCAAATTGCAGAGTAGTAAGGCAGTGCATGCAAGAAGAGAGCAGCGCTTGCCGGGAAAGAGACAAACACAGCACCAGGAGAGCAGTGCATGCAAAAAGGGAGCAGCGCATGCAAAGGACAGTAAAGCAATAGCCCAAGGCAGCAGCGCATAAAAAGCAATAACTAGCAGTCTACCCGACGCTGTGAAGGTCACCAACAGCAACATGCTAGTCTCACTGCCCGCACACGTGCTAAGAAGGCAGCAACATCATCACGTGTAAAAACGCCACATAAAGAACAGTGATCCAACGCTGCAGCAAGCCTGGGATTGGAATTCCAAACCAGTGACGTAACTGGTTCCATATCCACAGCGACTCAGAGTTGCCCCTGCTAGAGAGAAAGCAGGATGGAGAGCTTCTCTTCCACCTATACAAGGTGAGCAAAGTCTACAGAGTAGTCTTGGGAAGACAGGTAAGACGGGAGGTGGAGGGAAGGGACCCACAGACACCGAATTCATAACACTCTCTGTGCACTTAATCTAGGAACAGCGCCCTGTGAATCCAAGGTTACAGAGGGTCCAAGAATTCCCAGAGGCGAAGAGGTTTCCGGGCGCTCCTGCAGAGCTAGGGTGAGTGTAACAGAATGCAAAGCCTACTTAGAAACCTCTACCTGAGCGTCATGGAATCCTCAGACACAGACCAGTTAGCCCAGTTGTTAGGGGAACTACGAGCTGAGGTCCATGTAGCCCGGCAGGTGATGAATGCCTTACGGAGGGAACTAGTGGTCAATAGAGACTGAACAGAAGAACTAGCTCAACAGGTGCTCCAGAATCAAGCCGGCCAAGCCCCATTGCCAGGCAGTCACCCTACGGCGCCTTCAACGCCCCCGTGAAGGTAGTCCTTCCTGGTGTGGTCCCCTTGGCTCCGCCTGAGCGGTTCTTGGGGATCCTAACAAATACGCCATCTTCATGAACCAGTGCCATCTGCAGTTCCTTTGCAGACCGGGGATGTTCCCCAAGGTCGTCCTTTGTGTTGTCATATTTAGGGGGGAGCGCCGTGGATTGGTCAATTCCCCAGGTAAACTGACACAATCCTTTGTTACGCGATTTCATGGGGTTTCAATGAGAGCTTGAGAAGCTATTTGCCCGTTACACTAGAGGTCAGGCCTTGGACAACGAATTATTGTTGCTTCGGCAGGGCAATCAGGACCTGCTAACATACATAGCCACCTTCAACAGGTTGGTCGCTGAAACCAACTAGCCGGAAGAAAAAAGGACTACTCTGTTCTACGGGGCCTATGAGGAGAGCTAAAAGATGTTCTTGGTCAAGTCGTAAATCCTCCTGACGGCTGTGCGGAGTACATCGACTTAGCAGTACAGCTGGATCATAGACTTCAGGTCGGAAATACAGATCGAGCACAGGCGGAGGGGAGGGCAGTGTACGTACGTACCAGGGAGAACCAGCCCTGTCACCCTGAGAGTCAGTCGGAGCCCATGCAGATCGGTGGGGTACGGAGTCCGCTTACCAAAGCAGAGAGGAAAAAAATAAGTCAACAACAGCTATGATTATATTGCGGTAAGGCAGGACACTTCCTGCGTGATTGTCCTTTGAAGCCACCCAGGAAGACCGTAGGAGCACTAGATAAAGAGAACACTGAACTCGACTCAGAAAACCCCAACTCCCGGCAAGCGTAGGGGTCTTGTCAAGCAAGGGAATGAGCCACAGACCTCACACCTCGTCGTTCCAGTGATCCTGATTTGCCATCAAAAGCCATCTCGGATGCATGCCTTGGAGGCATACATAGATAGCGGCGCAATAGGCAACTAATTTGACCAGGACCTGGCAGGAAGAATTGGTCTTCCCATTTGTCTAACAATGATGACAGAGAATGTTACGGCTGTTGACGGTACCCAGTTGTCATCCGGCCCCGTGACCCACTTCACAGACAACGTGACACTCCTCTGCCAAGACGGCCACAGGGAAGACATCACCTTTGACTTAATAAGCGCTCCTCAATTCCAGATGATTTTGGGGATCCCGTGGTTGGAGGCTCACAACCCGCATATCGACTGACGTGCTAGAGTGCTGGACTCCTCTGATGAGTGCACATGCTCCTGCTACACGGCTGGGCACCTCCCGGGTGAACAAGTGTAAACGTTACCAAAAGGGGGTTCGGTGCTAAACTTGGTGGGTACTTTGTCCCCGGTATACCTCGATTTCCAGGACGTCTTTCAGAAGAAACAGGTGAACACACCACCCCCACACCAGGCATATGACTGCTAAATAGACCTTGGTCCCGGTGCTCAGGTCCCATGCAGTCACATTTACACGCTTACTGAACAGGAAAATCTCCACCTGAAAACCTACCCTGACCAGAACTTGGCGAACGGCTTTATCCGACCATCCAAGTCCCCAGCAGCCTTTGTGCCAAAGAAGGAGGGGGACCTTAGGGCCTGCATAGACTACCGGTCACTAAATCAGATAACGGTAAAGAACCGGTACCCCTTGCTGCTCATACCAGAACTCCTAGACCAGGTAAAGGATGCACAGATTTACACCAAGTTGGACCTCAGAGGGGCATACCACCTGGTACGAGTAAAAAAGGGGGGTGAATGGAAAACAGCAAAGTATGGCCCCTATGAGTACCAGGTGATGTTCTTTGGGCTCTGCAACGCTCCCGCCACGTTGCAATACTTTATGAATGATGTATTACGAGACATGCTTGATATCTGTGTAATGGTATACATCGACGATATCCTGGTATACTCCACCACGGAACAAGAACACGTCGGTCATGTACGAGCCGTCCTCGAAAGACTTTGACAACATAGGCTTTATGCTAAACTGGAAAAGTGTTCCTTTCACATCTATGAGGTGGAGTTTTTTCACCCCTCAAGGTATCCAGATGGATAGTCGGAAAGTGGACGCAATTCTCAACTGGCCCTCACCAACTTCTGTTAAGAGAGTTCAGAGTTTCCTAGGCTTCATGAACTTCTATCGTCGCTTTATTCCCGGCTTTTCTCAAATAGTCCATCTAATCACGTCTTTACTGCGAAAAAACAAACGCTTTGATTGGTCCGTAGAAGCGGAAAAAGCCTTCAGATCCTGAAGCAGAGATTTACTTCAGCCCCAATCTTGCAGCACCCAAAACCTGATCTCCCGTATGTAGTCAAAACAGATGCCTCCAATATCGCTACGAGAGCGGTTCTATCACAGAGGAATGCTGAAACCGGCCAGCTACATCTGGTGGCATGCTGGTTGAAAAAGTTCTCACTGGCTGAGAGAAACTACTCTATCACAGACAAAGAACTCCTTGAGATCAAAGCAGCCTTCAAGGAATGGAGGTATTACCTTCTGGGAGCCCGGCATATGGTTACGGTCATCACTAATCACTGTAACTTGCAATACCTGAAGTCCACCAAGGCACAGTCATCCTGCCAACTGAGATGTGCCTTGTTGTTCACGGAACACGATTATGTGATTACATACCCAGGAGTACGCAATGGCAAGGTTGACGCTTTATCAAGTTTGGGCAAAGGAGAGGACGCGTACGTGACACCAGAACCAGAAGCCATTATACCAGAAAATAAACTTCTGGGTGCTACAACAACTTCACTCCTGGACGACCTGAAAGCTGACGTACAGCATCACATGAGCACAGAAGAGTTGCAGGCATGAACCACAGGACGTGATCAGCATACACTTATTGATGGGTTACCATATTACTTGGAACGTCTTTATCCTCCAACCATAGCCCAACGGGAACAGATCATCTCTAACTACCACAACACACTACTGGAAGGACACCCCAGAGTAGCTAAGACAATGGCCAAGATCATTAAATGAACTATCAGTGGCCAACCTGGCAAAAAGACGTCTCCCAATTTGTACTGTCATGTGGGATTTGTGCACAAAACAAGTCCCAAAACAGAAACCGGCAGGGCTTCTACGTCCATTAGCAGTTCCGCCCATAGCATACACTTTTGCTTGATTTCATCACCGACCTTCCTCCCTGCAACAGTCACAACACAATCTTAGTTGTAGTGGACTTATTTGCAAAAATGGCTCACTTTCTTCCCTTGAAAGGACTACCCACAGCATCCACTCTAGAAAAGGTCTTTCTTAAGCAGATAATTTGGCTACATGGTTTCCCGTCGGTCTTGGTATCAGACCGTGGCAGCCAGTTTATCTCCAAGTTTGCGAACTGGCGCAAATTGATGTTCACCTATCCACAAGCCATCACCCTCAGGCCGACAGCCAAACAGAACGGACCAACCAGACACTCGAACAATATCTAAGATGCCTGCTTCACCAGTCAGAAAATACTTGGAGAGACATGTTGTGGATCGCAGAATATGCATACAACAACTCGCACCATTCCACAAACTGATAAAGTCCGTTCTATATCCTGTATGGACGGCACCCACGAACCTCCGTCATCGACCCACCGAAAATACTGGAGATGCCCGCAGTGAGAACCCTGCATACAACAATCAGCCGGGTTTTCAAGGAAGCCACCGAACAACTATCACAAGCTAAAGAACGGCACAAAAGATTTGCAGATCAACGTCGGAAGGCAGCCCCTGCTTACAAAGTCTGAGATGCCGTGTGGTTAGCTTCAAAATACGTGTCCATGAAAGGACCCAGGACGTTCCACCCCAGGTACTTGGGCCCATACACCATCAAAGCAATAGTGAATCCAATTGCTATGAAGCTTACCCTGTCTTCAAACATGCGCATCCACCCAGTGTTCCACGTCTCTCTCCTGAAACCTGTCCATCCAGGCACTCGGTTGAAAGCACCCCCGAATCCCACAATAGTAGACAGTGAACCAGAGTACGAGGTGAAAGAGACACTGGACTCCAGGACAATCAGATCCAAACTATACTATCTCATTGAGTGGAAGGGATATGGGCCGCAAGACAGCACATGGGAACCCAGCGAGAATGTCCATGCCCCATGGCTAGTCAGAAGGTTCCATCGCAATGACCCAATAAAGCCGGGGCCGGGGACTCACACCCTGAGAGGAGCCTTGGGGGGAGTACTGTCACAACCATTAGTCCTGCAGCATACACACATGTACATCTACCAGGTTACCCCCACTGGGCACATAGACATAAGTCATCAAAACATTCCTGGGGCACAATCAGTCCACGAAGGGCTAAGAGAGGGGCCAGCTGGACCCAGTCCTGGCGCATTTGGTGCCGAGTTCATTACTCATCAAGATAACTAGGAAGCCCAATCACTTCCTGTACCTCCAACATGGAGGAGGAATAGCATAAAGTGACTCAAATTATGCTGCAGTCATGCTTCTGGGTGTGGCGGGCTATATAAGCCACACCTAGGCATGCAGCCTTTCCTTCGCATTACTCTGCTCTTGCAGCGTGACGCTCACCAGTACCAGCTCCTGCAATCAGAGAAACAAGAAGACAATTAGGCATAACGGACCCGCGATTCTTCCCGTGATACTTACCTTGTTATCCTGTTCAACTTCCTGGTCCTGCTGCACCATCCTGGTGTCCCCTGCGATTCCGCTTGGCTCCCTGTCATCACAGCTCCGGCCGGCACCTACAGAGGAAGGAAGCAAGAGACATTAAGCGAAAACAGCGCATGGACAGAAAACTAATTACAGCGCACACAAAGAAAAAGCAGTGCATGGACAACAAACAAATTACAGCGCACACAAGAAGAAAGCAGCGCTGATAAGGAATAAGGAAAGCCGCACACACATGAAGACAGCAGCGCATATGCAATAAGAGGCAGTAAGCAAATTGCAGAGTAGTAAGGCAGTGCATGCAAGAAAAGAGCAGCGCTTGCCGGGAAAGAGACAAACACAGCACCAGGAGAGCAGTGCATGCAAAAAGGGAGCAGCGCATGCAAAGGACAGTAAAGCAATAGCGCAAGGAAGCAGCGCATAAAAAGCAATAACTAGCAGTCTACCCAACGCTGTGAAGGTCACCAACAGCAACATGCTACTCTCACTGCCCGCACACGTTCTAAGAAGGCAGCACCATCATCACGTGTAAAAACTCCACATAAAGAACACTAATCCAACGCCGCAGCAGGCCTGGGCCTGGAACTCCAAACGAGTGACGTAACTGGTTCCACATTCACAGCGACTCAGACTTGCGCCCCAGCTAGAGAGAAAACAGGATGGAGAGCTTCCCTTCCACCTATGCAAGGTGAGCAAAGACTACAGAGTAGTCTTAGGAAGACAGGGAAGACGGACGGTGTAGGGAAGGTACCCAGAGACACCTAACTCATAACACTCACACTCTCTGTGCACTTATTCTAGGAACAGCTCCTTGAGAATCCAGGCTCCAGAGGGTCCAAGAATCCCCAGAGGCAAAGAGGTTGCCAGGCGCTCCTGCAGAGCTAAGGTGAGCGTAACAGTGAATACAAGGGGGGAATTGTGTAAAAGGAAAGAATTTGCAAGAGTGAACCTGACAGAGGGATGCCGATAGAAAGGGTGAAGCCTGAAGTTCCAATGAACAGTGTGTTGACGAAAGTGAACCCAACAGAGGGTTATACACAGTGAACTGTTTGAAAGACATTAGGACCTGTGAGTGTCACAGGTGAAATTGTTCTGAAAAGCTGTAGTGAACCCGACAGAGGGAGGCTGAGATTTGAGAAGGGTCTGAGCCCAAAAAGGGGAGATCCAACGGTGAAAAGTTGCCTCCAAAGAACTGTGAAAACGTGCAAATGAGAGCCAGAGTGAACCTGACGGCCAGGCCAACATTCAAGAAGGGTCTGAGCCCCGCAGAGGGGGAGCCAGGGGTGGAAAGCCATCCCCCCACAAACACATGAATGCAGCAGAGAAATCTTTGGGCTACAAACCAGAGTGAGCCCGACGGAAGGAGGCTGATATTCAAGAGGGTCTAAGCCCAGAAGGAGGTACCCAGAGGTGAGAAAGGAACTTTTTGTTTGTTATTTGAACCTATCAGGTTCTTGGAAGCAGGAGAAACAATCTCAGAAGGTCCTGATATTGTTAAAAGTTGTTTGAGGGGTCCGCGTCCGGAAGAGGGGGACCCAGGGTTGAAGTCATCACCCAACCCACATTTGGAATGGAACTTCCTTTTTATTTATTATTTTTGGAACCCATCAGGTCCTTGGAGGCAAGAGACGTTCTGTAGAAAAGAGACTTAACCACTGAAGGTCCTGATACGTGAACCGGAACTGTTGTCTCATGCTGGGAAAGCTCGAGAGTGTGCTGTGCCCAAGACTACTTCTTTGTTCCGTGCTCAAAACGTGGGGAAGGGAGACCCCCGGCTAACACATCCTGACTTATCATTTGTGATATCTCGTTCTTTCTTGTGAACCCTATCCCACACTCTTTTTTGTTTTTAGAGTAAGGATTGGCAATAGGTTTTTCTTAGTATAGGCCCTCTTATTTGACACAACTCCACTAGGACTGCCTTATTATTATTTGACGGTTCTAGCTTGCTCCCATCTTAGATTTAGGTTTAGATTAGGCATTTTTCCAACCTACCTACACAGTTTAATTAACACCCTTGAACAGTGATCACTTGTGTCTGTCTATTCTTGATCCAATGCCTTCCTTGCATTCGCCTTTGTCAAATAGGGTTCACTCGGTCTAGGCACAGTTGTCATACCACACGGTACACCCATTACAGGTCATGCAACCGATAAACCTTGGCACTTTATTATGTCTTTGTATTCTTCAGATATTTCAATCAATATTGATTTCAGATTCTCTTTGGCTTTCTCTTGGCTTTGCCCCAACATGTATTTCACATAACTCATTCTGTGGTATTCACCTTTTTATACAACCTTGCTTATAAGTGTTCATTGCTTGCTTTGATCTCGTGCTGTATTTACATCGATTCATCACACTTTTCAGTAAGTTTGGCATTCACAATACTTGCAGCATTCACGAAAAGTACTTTTAATGCTTTTCAGCTTTATCCGGAATTCAGTACTGCTCATAGCACTCTTAAAAGTACTTATAACCCTTTTCACCTTTATCCGGTATTTAGTAATGCTCATAGCACTCTTAAAAGTACTTATAACCCTTTTCAGCTTTATCCGGTATTTAGTAATGTTCATAGCACTCTTAAAAGTACTAAGGTCAATGTGCAGCTTTTTCAGCATTCAACAACATTGGATGTGTTCTTCCACAGCAATTGTAATGATTCTTTGTTCATTCGCTATTCCAATATACCTCCTTGCAGCAACGCAGCCCCCCGGTATGAGTGTTCACTACTTTTACCCTCACCAGTCTGTTATCGCGCGTCTGGGCCTCTATGTAACGCTCACCTGGTTCCCACGGGGGCGCTGATCTAGTCTGGATTGCTGTGGCCTCTTCTAGCGTGATGCGCAGGACCTGGAACACCGATTGGACCGGACCTCCAAATCGTGCTTGCCTGGCCTGTAGGAATATCCTTCGGCAGATGAGAAAGGGGATTAACAGTCTGCAGAATAGTGTGCTAGCTCCCCCTTTTCCCCCGTCCCCCTTCGTTCCTCTCTAACTTCCTCCAAACCCCGGTTTAAGCTCACCTTATGGTTTGGAAGGATGAACTCTCCATCCTGCTTCTGGTGCAGGGGCGCGTGTTCGTCCAGTTACTTCACTGGTTTTCAGAATGGCGCTGGCAAAATCCACTTGGCTTTCCTGAGCGATGCGCCGTAAGTATGAAAGTTCAAAGTTCAAGTGAGGCCCCCTTTATGTTGTCTTTCTAAACTGTGATCTGTCCTTTATTTCAGGTGCAGAATGAAGGCGATGCGTCGAGGGGTTAAACTGCCGAGGTGAGTAGTGATGAGGGCAATCCCTCTAAATGTCCTTATCATTCCCCAGAAATGTCTCTTGTCCTTTCCCCATAGGGGCTGGGATACGGTACCTGCCAACGGGGCGGTGCCGACCCGAAATGTGGAAGAAAAGCCGGTAAGTATTATGGCTGTTAATCAGGCTTTCCTTCTGTGTTCCTTCTGCTCACCTTTTGTTTCTTCCTCTCTCCCCTAGGTGCAGAGATGTGGCGTCCGATGCTGACAGCCGCGATGGAGCCGGGAGATGTCTCGAGGACAGGTGAGTGAAGCGTGGCGCTGCAGCGAGCAACGCGATGCTTTTAAATGGAAGTCTTTCTTCAGGGATGCTGGCGAGAAGATTCCGGATGCAGGTAAGAAGTTTGAAATAGTCCTTGGTTTCCACCTTTCTCTTCTCTTCCTTCCTTGCAGGTCTTCCAGGTTCGAGGCGGGCGTGGCTGGAGTCCAGGAGCAGGAGCAGACACGGTGAGCGTTAAGCTGCAGGAAGCAGAACAACGCGAAGCATGAGCTTCTGTCTGGGCGTGGCTTAAATAGCCTCCAAAGAAGTCCCATGTATGTATCCTTCCCCAACTAGGTATGTATCCTTCCCTGGCCACGCCCGAGTGAAAAAATAGTCCCTATGAAAAAATAGTCCCTTTCAGGTCTCAGGGAGGCCTGAAGCGTGCAGCATGGTCTGCATCAGGTAAGTGCACAAAACACCTCCCTTTATGAGCCTGGCTCTATGGCGCCAGGACTGATGTCCAACATGAGCCTGGCGCCAAAGGCACCAGGACTGAGTCCAAAGAGCCCCTATAAGGGGCCGCTGGGCTTTTACCCGAGGGCATGATGCCTGCTTCCGGGGGTGCTGGGCCTGGCCTGGTGCTCCGAGGGTAGGCATCATGACAGCACTCCCCCCCAAGGCCTCTCCCAAGGTCGTTCCTTCTGGAGGTTTCGGTTTGTTTGGGAAATTCCGATGGAACCTTTTTACCAGCCGAGGTGCATGTACGTGATCACTGGGTTCCCAAGACCTTTCCTGAGGCCCGTACCCTTTCCAATCAATTAGATAGAAAAGTTTTGATTTTGAGATCTTAGAATCCAAAATGTTCTTCACCTCGAATTCAGGCTCCCCATCTATCTGAATCGGTTCTGGTGGCTTTGTTAATCTGGTTCCTGGGTGCACTGGTTTCAAAAGTGACACATGAAAAACGGGGTGAATCCGCATGTTAGCTGGTAGATCGAGCTTGACTGCCACTGGGTTGATTATAGCTTTGATCGAGTAAGGGCCTAAATACCTTGGATTAAAAGTTTGAGGCCCCTTGAGTGATAGGTGTTTGGTAGCCAACCATACTTGATCCCCTATTTGATATGGAGGCGCCTCTCTTCGATGCAGATCCGCATTCTTTTTGTATTTCCCTTTGGCATTTTGCAAATGTGCAGTTGCATCCTTGAAGGCTTGAGTAATCGTAGAATGCAAATGGTCCACTGCGGGCATTTCAAGGCTCAGAGGTGATTCCAAGTCTGAAGTACGAGGGTGATGTCCATATAGGGTATAAAAGGGGCTCTGACCAGTTCCAGAGTGTATCGAGTTATTGTATGCATATTCTGCCACCCATAAAATGTCCTTCCAATTACCCTCCGATTGGTGCAACATACATCGTAGATATTGTTCAAGTGTCTGGTTTGTTCTCTCCGTCTGACCATCGGTCTGTGGGTGGTGGCTGGTCGAGAGTCTTACGTCGATTTGTGCCAGTTGACAACACTTTTTCCAAAAATGAGAAATAAACTGGCTTCCCCGATCGGAGACTAGTATGGACGGGAATCCATGCAAACGGATGATTTTTTCGAGGAATTCTTTGGCAAGAACAAAGGCTGAAGGTAATCATTTCAACGGAATAAAGTGGGCCATTTTGGAAAATAAATCCACCATGACCAGAATAGTATTGTAACCATTACAAGAGGGCAGGTCCATGATAAAATCTAGTGACAGGGTGTGCCAAGGTGCTGGTGGAATGTCTAAGGGCTGAAGAAGACCTGCGGGTCTTGTCTTTTGACCTTTGTTTTGGGCACAAACTCCACAGGACATCACAAAAGATTTAATATCCTTTCGCCAGGAAGGCCACCAGAATTGTCGTTTAACCTTTTCCTCTGTTTTGGCAATGCCAGGATGTCCTTCCATCAGGGTACCATGATGACGGGAAATAACCAGTTCTTGCAATTCCTTTTCTGGCAAAAATAAGCGTCCATGGAAGTAAGGTAAGCCACCCATGACTGAAAAGTTAGACCCCCTTTTGATCCAATCCTGCAAGGCTGAAGAGTCCAGGAAATGTTTCACTCGTGCTTCAATGTCTTCAAGGGTTTGTAAAGTGGTTATCCCCAAAATTCTTTGTTCGGGAATTATCGGCACAGGTTCTGAGTTTGTGTCTATTTCTTCCATTCCAATTCGGGATAGAGCGTCCGCCTTACCATTCTTATAACCGGGGCGGTAGGCGATTACAAAATCGAACTCAGCAAAGAACAAAGCCCATCAGAGCTGTCGAGACGATTGAGCCTTGGCAGTTTTTAAATATTGTAAATTTCGGTGATCAGTGATCACGGTGATGGTATGCCGGGCGCCGAGGAGATAATGCCACCAAGCCTTGAAGGCGGACTTAATGGCTAATAGTTCCTTACCGGCGATCGCATAATTTATCTCCGGCGGCGAGAACTTTCTGGACCAAAATGCTACGGGGTGCAGTTGGTTGGTTTCAGGGTCTCTCTGAGACATGACAGCTCCCATGTCTAAGCTGGACGCGTCAGTTTCGACTATATATGGGAGATCGGGACGCGGGTGCTTCAAAATAGGTGCAGACGTGAACTTAGCTTTCAACTCCTGAAAGGCCTGTTCGGCTTCCTCGGTCCATTCAAAACGTTTATTTTTTCGCAAGAGTGCAGTGATGGGTTGCACCACACGTGAAAACTCCGGGATAAACCTGCGATGAAAGTTGGCAAAACCAAGCATGCTTTGGACACCTTTCACCAAACTAGGTGATGGCCATTTGAGGATGGCATCCACTTTCCGTGAATCCATTCGGACCCCTTTAGGTGTCAGGATGAATCCGAGAAACTCAACCTCGGTGGTATGGAAAACACATTTTTCCAGCTTGGCAAACAGTTTGTGCTGGCGCAGTTTCTCTAGGATGGCCCTGACATGCTTTCTGTGATCAGATTCAGAAGAGGAGTACACAAGAATGTCATCGATATACACGACAACACAGACATTGATGAGTTCCCGAAGGACATCGTTCATGAAGAATTGGAAGGCTGCAGGCGCGTTGCACAACCCGAAAGGCATCACCTGGTATTCGAATAGTCCATATTTTGTACGGAAGGCCGTTTTCCATTTGTCGCCTTCTTTTACTCGTACCAGATGATAAGCCCCCCAGAGATCTAACTTGGTGTATACGCAAGCGTCCTTCACCTGGTCAAGGAGTTCAGGGATCAGAGGCAGAGGGTAACGATTTTTAACAGTTATCTGGTTCAATGCGCGGTAATCGATACAAGTTCTAAGGTCGCCTTCTTTTTTAGGCACGAAGAACAAAGCTGAGGATGCCGGGGACTATGACGGGCGAATGAAACCATTGGCGAGGTATTGATCTAAATATTGTCTCAAATGCAGATTCTCTGGTTCAGTAAGGGCGTAAATCCTGCTACAAGGGGCTTGTGCACCGGGCACCAGATCGATTTGGCAATCATACGATCTGTGGGGAGGTAACGTGTTGGCCTGTTCCTTTTGGAAGACGTCCTGAAAGTCTTGGTACTCTGGAGGTAGTTGCACGGGGACAGAGGTTACTGATGCTAGATTAATCTTTGGATTTTTTGGGTAGCAGGTTTGTGCACAATCCGGGAAGGTTATTCTCTTCTCTCGCCAATCAATTTGAGGATTATGTGTCTCTAACCAAGGGATTCCGAGAATAAGCTGAAACTGTGGAGCCTTGATTACATCAAACACAACTGCCTCCCGATGGCCATCCGAACCTACAAATGTCACCTCAGCTGTGGAATGTGTTACCGGTCCAGAGGCAATTTCGGTTCCATCTACTATGGTGATGACATCTTTGTTGCTTTTAGGACGCAGAGGGAGGTTTATCCTAGAGACCAATTCTCGATCCACATAGTTTCCTATAGCCCCGCTATCGATGTATGCCTTTATAGCATGCAACCGTTTAGGCTGTTCCGGATCTACGAGGACCATTGGCACAATGAAATGCGAGGTCTGAGAGTTAGTTTTCAAGCTCGGCAAGCGGACCCCTACGCTTGCCGGGCGTGGTCGTTTCCCGATACAGAGTTTCCATGGATTTTATCAGCGGCTCCTACCACCTTCTTGGGCGGCTTAACCGGGCAATCTCGTAGAAAGTGTCCAGAGGACCCACAATAAAGGCATAATTGCATCTGTCGTCTTCTTTCCCGTTCTTTTTGAGTTAGGGGTCCTTTAACACCTCCGATTTGCATAGGCTCCAAGGCATCAGCCCCCTTGGGGTTAGCGTGGGTCTTGGCCAACACCCGGGTTTCAAACTTGGACCGATCTGCTTTTCTGTTTTGCAGCCTGTGATCCAATTGGACCACTAAGTCTATATATTCAGTGCATTCTTGGGGCGGATTTACAACTTGTGCCAGGACATCTTTAAGTTCTCCGCGTAGACCTCGATAGAATAACGTGATTCGTTTATCCTCTGGCCAACCAGTTTCCACAATTAGTCTATTGAAGGTTGCAATGTAGGATAGAAGGTCTTGATTGCCCTGTTGCAGAGATAGAAGTTCGTCATCCAGAGCCTGTCCCTGGGAGTGTTGAGCAAATAACCTTTCCATGCTTGTTTGAAATCCTTGAAAATCACGAAGAATCGGGTCATCTTGAGTTACCAGTGGGACTGACCAATCGGCAGCACAGCCGCTGAGATATGACAACACAAAGGCTACCTTGGTCTGATCATTAGGGAAGGCCCCAGGTCTGCATAGGAAGTGCAAACGACACTGATTCATGAATACGGCGAATCGTTTGGGGTCCCCAGTAAGTGGGGCCAGCGGCATGTTTCCAGGTAGATTAATCTGCACCGGGTTACTGGAAACCACAGGAGCGGGGTTCCCCCCGGAACCGGGTAAAGGAGTTTGTCCAGCTTGACCTTGCAAAAGCTGTCTAGCCAGGTCATCAGCTCTATCCTTTATTACAATCACTTCCCTCCTGAGGGCACTAGTCTCTTGATGAGCGGCATGTACTTCGGCTCATAATTCCCCCAG
The DNA here is from genome assembly GCF_040938575.1 of Ambystoma mexicanum. Taxonomy (NCBI): domain Eukaryota; kingdom Metazoa; phylum Chordata; class Amphibia; order Caudata; family Ambystomatidae; genus Ambystoma; species Ambystoma mexicanum. The sequence continues at coordinate 1,142,182,298 of NC_090924.1, forward strand.
TAATTGGGCCAACTGGTCAGTTTCCGAAGTTTCCATAGCGCCTGGGTGGGAATTTGTAGGAAGGCTTTGCGTTCTGTAACGCTCACCTGGTTCCCACGGGGGCGCTGGTCTAGTCTGGATTGCTGTGGCCTCTTCTACCGTGATGCGCAGGACCCGGAACACCGATTGGACCGGACCTCCAAATCGTGCTTGCCTGGCCCATAGGAATATCCTTCTGCAGATGAGAAAGGGGATTAACAGTCTGCAGAATAGTGTGCTAGCTCCCCCTTTTCCCCCTTCCCCCTTCGTTCCTCTCTAACTTCCTCCAAACCCCGGTTTAAGCTCACCTTATGGTTTGGAAGGATGAATTCTCCATCCTGCTTCATGTGCAGGGGCGCGTGTTTGTCCAGTTACTTCACTGGTTTTCAGAATGGCGCTGGCAAAATCCACTTGACTTTCCTGAGCGATGCGCCGTAAGTATGAAAGTTCAAAGTTCAAGTGAGGCCCCCTTTATGTTGTCTTTCTAACCTGTGATCTGTCCTTTATTTCAGGTGCAGAATGAAGGCGATGCGTCGAGGGGTTAAACTGCCGAGGTGAGTAGTGATGAGGGCGATCCCTCTAAATGTCCTTATCATTACCCAGAAATGTCTCTTGTCCTTTCCCCATAGGGGCTGGGGTACGGTACCTGCCAACGGGGCGGCGCCGACCCGAAATGTGGAAGAAAAGCCGGTAAGTATTATGGCTGTTAATCAGGCTTTCCTTCTGTGTTCCTTCTGCTCACCTTTTGTTTCTTCCTCTCTCCCCTCGGTGCAGAGATGTGGCGTCCGATGCTGACAGCCGCGATGGAGCCGTGAGATGTCTCAAACACAGGTGAGTGAAGCGTGGCGACGCCCGAGTGAAAAAATAGTCCCTATGAAAAAATAGTCCCTTTCAGGTCTCAGGGAGGCCTGAAGCATGCAGCATGGTCTGCATCAGGTAAGTGCACAAAACACCTCCCTTTATGAGCCTGGCGCCTATGGCGCCAGGACTGATGTACAACATGAGCCTGGCGCCAAAGGCGCCAGGACTGAGGCCAAAGAGCCCCTATAAGGGGCCGCTGGGCTTTTACCCGAGGGCATGATGCCTGCTTCCGGGGGTGCTGGGCCTGGCCTAGTGCTCCGGGGGTAGGCATCATGACACTCTCGATCCAGCTTTTCTGTTTCTTTCAGCTCCACCTGTTCTTTGCGTGAGCTCCTGTTAGCAGCGCTCGACGTCCTTGGTTTCTTCTGTGAGTAGCCTAGTGGAGGCTATCAGCAGCCTCCGGCAGTCCGGTGCATTCAGTGTCCCACAGCTCCAGCTGTGAACACTGTGAAAAGGGGTCTGCAGGCTTCTGGACCCTCTCACAGCCTGTGCTGGCCCCAGTGTCCTTTCTGCACTCCTGCTCAACCTGGCATTGCTCCAGCCAGTTCATCTACAGCCTGCTCTGCCTCTACATGCTGCATTCTTTCCTGGATGGTTCTAACCAGGATGGATCTCTCCAGGATGATTCTCTCCAGCTACTGAGCGGTCATTCATTTGCTACACCTGAGACTTGTTAGGTGGTTTCAGGTGTAAGTCCTTCACTGTAGTTGCCTGACCATAATTAAAGCAATTAGCTGGACATGCCTGACTTTTACAACAGTACTCATCCACAACCCGCTTCCTCATCTCTGCACAAAAGTGACGTGAATGAATGGAAGTGTGCATTACTCCCAGTTGCTTCCTCCTCATCCCAGTCTTAAAGGGAAATGGCTGTGGGTCATTTTAGTTGGCAGAAGGGCCAAAGATAATATACTATATGTTTTTATTTATTTGTATTTAGTTCCAAAAGAACTTTTACAAATGACAAAATCACCACTTACACCTAAATCAATTAATCATACTATTCACATGATGTCACACTTCATTACCTCTTGTTTAGACACTCCTATTCAATTCACCTATTAAAATCTCACAACTGGTGTGGCTGCAAACCGCCTAAAATCACAGTCATTCATATCTATACATTTCGAACAGTAAATGCATAATGTATATGAAATGTAAATATAAAACATAAAATAATCATAAAATTACATTTAAAATAGGCAATAATTAGCTGATCATAAAATGACCCCATCAAAATCAATTGGTATTAGGCAGGTGTTTTTTGATGATACACCATAGCCGGTACAAGGCAATGTGCACAGTTTCGGTCTCAGTATTGAGGCGGTAGTTCACAAATGATTCCTGCTTTATTGACTTGTAGTTGTGTACAAAACTGCCCAAGATGGCCATCTTATCCGCAGCCTCAGTAGGAAACTCTGCATCATTGGATTAGGGCACTGCCTCATGTATCTTTGAGTTTGGAGAAATCGATGCACCACACACGAAACATAGGTATGAGAACGTAGGGTAGCCAAATGGGCATAGTTGTTAGTCCAATCCCATTGCTTTAAATATGTTTTAAAACAATGTACCAATTTCCGCTGCTGAAATTGGGACACCATCCAATACTCTTGTATAATTTAGAGATTAGTATATCGAACTTCTCTTCCCGGAATCTATGGCAGGGACCTTGACCAGACCCCAGCAGCAAGAGTAATAGACATTTCGGCTCAGAGTTGATTTTCAAGTGCAGTAATGCCTGTCTGGTCAACATCTGACCCTTCAGGGAAACCAACACAAGCTCCAAATTGAGATATTCAACTGTGGTAGAGGGGCTTAGCCTCAGAATGCATTTCCAAAAATAACCCTCAATCGAATCCAGCCAATGCAAGTCCTCCATGGCCAAGATCTCTAAGCCATAAAGAACCATGGGACAAAAACATTAACTGTATAGGGTTATTACCTCCTCCAAAGAAAACCTGGCAGTTTGTTTTGTGAAACTTCCAATCAAGTGATTCAAGCGTCGAGCCTTAAACATCTTAACAGCTTTTATATGAGTGCATGTTTTACTGGCACTCAGTTATAATCCCAGATATGGGTATGATGCTGCGTAGTCAACCTTCCCCAAACTGGTAATAAAACTCGGACATTTGACCATTTTGGGGGACAATACCATAACCTTAGTCTTCCTCATGTTAATACTCAGGTCGTTTTCAGCCGCGTAGTTACCCAGTATGCCGAACACGGCTTTGGCTCCACTACTGGTGTAATTTAGCATCACCAGGTCATCGGCGTAGAGCATACAGGGAACAGCTCTCCCACCTCTGTTAGGGCAACAGCCAATGCCTGGAACAGATCGAGCAAGGAGATTAGACATATATATTATAAAGCAATGGCGCAATCGTGCCACCCTGCTTCACCCCTTTGAATATCGTGATTGGGGCAGACAACCCCCCTGATCATTCAGTCGAATGCGTGCTTGCGTATTCGAGCGAAGACCTTTTAATAGCCTATAAATGCAGGGGGACTATAGGGTTCCTTTCTACAAGGGAAATGGGGATACCATGTCTCAACCAAAGATACCCTCTCCCCACTCCCCAAGTTCCCTCCACCCAGATGATCCTCCCTCGCAACGCCACCCCCACAGTCAGGATCCAACAGCGATGACCTTTCCCTGGCCACCTGAGAGGAGGACCATAGTGTAGTCGAAGTGAGGATGTCCTCAGGTTCCTCACACCTCCCTCTAGAATGTCCTCTCTGCCCCTCTCAGGTTTGAGCCGGATCTCCTTAAGTTCCTGAAGCTTCTCAAGACCCTTATTTTCTCTTCTTCCTTCCCTCTCCCTTACCCCAGCTAATGCCCCCCTCTGTCGTATTGACTGGCTGCCTGGTCACTTGTGAGCTCCACAGGGCACTAGACCTTCCTCACACAGTCTACCCCAGCACCCTGTCTTCCTGAAGACCCTAACCTGCACCTGCCCTTCCAGGCACCTTTCACCTGACTAGCCTTGCAGGGTGTGCATCCCTTCTGAGCCTGTCCTAGCACTTAGCATGTGGTCCTCACTCCCTGCATCCCCTGGCACTTGACCACCTGGCCTCCCCTTAGAACTTGCTTAGCCCTATGGGCCCTCTTCTTCCTCTCCTCCTTCCCCCTGCACTTGTATACCTCTTTTTGCCCCTCACCTACATCCCACCATAGCATTATCCCTTCCACCCGACCTTCACCTCCGCCCCACTTGCACTTCTTGTTGCTGCACTTGCACAATTCGAATGACACATGGCCTAGTAGGACCATTATTGTTGTTTTCTCCTTTGACCCCCGTCCCCGTTTTTGTCTTGCGTCACCTTAAAACACCATTTGTTGTATAGGTGCTTTACAAATAACCAATAAATAAATAAATAAATAAAGTAAGGTAAGGAATTTTAACTGTTAAATTACCTTGAGGCCAGTCAGTTAAGCATGCTGAGGAAAAGGAAAGAAGTGAGGAGAGGAGTAGTAACTACAACATGCATAGAAACAGGGGGCGGAAGAGCACTGTGCTATGTAGGTAGCATGATTTTTTCATAGTTTTTATAGTGCACCAAATCCCCACTTTAGCAGTCTCAGAGCACTAAAGCTTGTCTGAGATCCTGCATATTGTGCCTCTCCCAGAGGTACCCAGATCTTAGTCTGTGGAAAGAAAAGAAACAAAGTAAGATGAAGAAAGGGGATAAGTAACCTGACCTATTTCCCCACCGTTTCCCTACATCCTAAGGTCCATTCATATAATGCAGCTGCACAAGAGATTGGTGTGTGGGGAGAAGACACTGTCCTCCACGTGGAAGCAGCTCTGGAGCATGGCTCCGTATATTGAGCATCCTAAACTGCAAGTAAATAAAAAACACACTAGCAACTATCATACAGACATCATGAGTGCTTATTGGAAGGCGCAGGACAACACTGGCATTAAGAGATGGAAAATTGATGTTGTGAAACACACATTCATACCAAGCAAAAGAGATGCTCCTGACAAGGACGCAAATTCTACCTCCTGAATATCACGTTTCTAACGCACCTCACTACCCTGAGAGACAGCTCCATCACCGTTCCAGCAGTTTCCAAGTAAGCCAACCTAAACCATGGCAACAGTGGGAAAAAAAGTCCACGCGTACATGGATGCCCTGAATGGCACAGTGGTCTCATCAGCAGGTAGAAATTCTATATTGCTCATAACCTGGGAGTAGACGGTCCCAAACCTCTCGAGTGCCTGCCCCAGATCCCAGCCCATGAAGATGCAGATAAATAAAATGTATTCACTGAAGCCACAGAAGTACATACAAGAGATTTGGAGACAGCAAGGCCACGCGTCATAGACTCAAGTTCTATGAGAGAACCCAGCAAGCCTCAGAGACAACTGATGATTTTATTATTTGTCTAGAAGAAGAAATATCTGGTCAGTTGCTGTTTACAGTCTGTGGCGAGACACTTGGCAGGCACTGGATGTCTGCGCTTTGGGGTTTAGGCCTCTTCGAAATGCTCTGTCTGTTTACAGTTTAGCTCGAGGGATGTACAATATTAGATGTTTTTGTGTTGGATATCTGCTTACATTCAAAGTAATTTGGCAATATGGGCCTATACACACTGATATTAACGCTACATATGCTGATCCATTCTTACATGAAATGTACATCATATTACAGTGATAACCATATTTTTCTTAGTGTACTGAGGAACAATGCTATGTGATGCTACTTCCCGTTTTGTCAAGGGTTTAAAAGTTGTGTGCATCACTTCCCATGATGTCACTTGGGGGTGTAGTCCACTTCCTGTGATGTCATCTGAGGTCACGGTTTATGTAATGTCACTTCCGCTACACCTGGCATTTTGATGAAATGACGTCCCTGAGGGGAGATAGACACAGAAGTAGAAATGACAGTCATTCACTGTTACGCCCGGAAGAGCAGTGAGACAATTCTCCACACCAGGCCAGTTCCTTCCAAATAGTGGAAACTGCCAGTTATAGAAGGCACAGGCACACAGTTAAGTAGTTCTATTAGCAGTGACGTTACTTAATGTGGTGTGTCACCCCTTTAACTGTTGCGTGTTGCCCCTTTAAGAACACAAGTCATGACTTTGTCATGACTCGAGGCAATAAAAGGTGTAAGGGTAGCCCACCTTACAGGGGTATCCCTTAATTATACTGGTACCCCTAATCATGCTCACACCAGAGTAAATGCACACCTCTAGGGAAGCAAGTCCAAGAGTCTATCTTGCAAGGATTACAAATGTATTCTTTACAGAAATGAGGTTAGCAGCAAAGAACTCTGTTTGTTTACAGTTGAGCTTGAGCTATGTACAATAGTACATGTTTTTGTGTTGGATGTCTGCTAACACTCAAAGTAATTTGGAAATATGGGTTTATACACACTGATATTAACGCTACATATGCTGATCCATTCTTGAATGAAATGTACATCATATTACAGTGATATCATAACCGTATTTTTCTCAGTGTACTGAGGAACAATGCTATGTGATGCCTCTTCCTGTTTTGTCAAGTGGTTAATGGTTGTGTGCATCACTTCCCATGATGTCACTTGGGTGTGTAGTCCACTTCCTGTGATGTCATCTGAGGTCACGGTTCATGACGTCCCGGAAGGGAGATAGACGCTGAAGTAGAAATGACCGTCATTCACTGTTACGCCTGGAAGAGCAGTGACAACATTCTCAACACCAGGCCAGCTCCTTCCAAGTAGTGGAAACTCCCAGTTATAGAAGGTACAGGCACACAGTTAAGTAGTTCTGTTAGCAGTGACGTTACCTAATGTGGTGTGTCGCTCTTTTAACTGTTGCGTGTTGCCCCTTTAAGAGCACGAGTCATGACTTTGTCATGACTTGAAGCAATAAAAGGTGTAAGGGTAGCCCAACTTACAGGGGTACCTCTTAATTATACGGGTACCTCTAATCATGCACACACCAGAGTAAATGCACCCCTCTAGGGAAGCAAGTTCAAGAGTCTATCTTGCAAGGATAACAAATGTATTCTTTACAGAAATGAGGATAGGAGCAAAGAACTCTGCTGCCTGAACGGTCTGTTCTGTCACTCAACCGTTCCTTTCTCCTGCAAACTGGTGCCAGGCAGGAGCTTTTACACCCATAACTTGCAGTAGTGGCATCTCTAGATATGGGCATGGCTTTATGCCAAGTCATCCTGCTTCCATACAAGTGATGCTCCAGTCTTCCTTTCTTCATGGACGTCGATGTCTGTTTAGGACATATTGCTAGCCTATGCAAAAATACACTGTAGCTTAATTTTTCTACCTATGACAATTAATGTACAAAAACATATTCCATTAATTCTGTCCGTACCTCATTCATTCTGGTCATATTTTTATCTGGTCCGATCATTTCTTTTAAACCTTGTTTTTTTCTTAATTCTGTATGTTGTGCATGAGTATGTTAAAATCTCCTTTTAGCATGCGTGGGCTTTTGACAGACAGCTGTTGAGTTATGTGCTGCTCTGCCAGAGCTAACGTCAGTGACACAACACTGCATGAGCCCTGCGATCCATTTTTAGCGCAGGCCACATTCCTTTCGACAGAGAGTCTGTTTCTATCGTGCTTTGATATTTTTAAAACTAAATAGGATTTTACAAATGTATTCAGCTAATAAGTTATTTGCACCGTATATGCAAATAACTGCCTTCTTTTAGTCCTGCCCATTTCCCCCTCCTCCTCTTCCAACCATGCTAACATGTCCACATTCTCTCCTATCACCCCAGACTGTGTCTCCTGTCTCCTGTCCAAAACTCACCCTACCGCTGCCCCCTCTGATCCCATCCCCACCTCCCTCATCCCCAAAGTATACCCTCTCCTCATCCCCTAACCACCTTCTTTAACATCTGTCTCTCCTCTGCTACCTTCCCTTCTGCCTTCAAACAAGCTACCATCATCCCTAGCCTGAAAAAACCCTCCGCTAGCCGTCTTCTTGCCTCCAACTTCAGACCAATCTCCCTTCTCCCCTTCATCTCAAAGCTCCTCGAGCGCATAGCCTACTCTCAACTCTCAGCTTTCATCTCCTCTCACTCCCTCCTCCCCACCTCTCAGTCTGGTTTATGCCCTAAACACTCCACTGAGACTGCTCTCACTTATGTACTCAATTCTCTCCTCACTGCTTGCTACGCTAAGCAATCCTCAATTCTCATCCTCCTCGACCTCTCAGCAGCCTTTGACACCGTAGATCACCCCTTACTTCTTAGCACTCTGTCCTCCTTTGGCTTCAAAGGCTCTGTCCTCTCCTGGCTCTCCTCTTACCTCACCAACTGATCCTTTACTGTCTCCTGGGGCAGCCGCGCCTCCTCTGACTTCCCCCTGAACTTTGGCGTTCCCCAGGGCTCCGTACCTCCCTTCTCGCCCCCGTCATCTCTTCTTTCAGCATCTCCCACCACTTCTAAGCGGATGATACACAACTCTTTCTCTCCTTCTCTTTCTTCACCTCTGACCTTCACCACACTCTTTCATGCTGCCTTACGGCCATAAAAAAATGGATGTCATCCCATTTCCTTTCTCTCAATACCGACAAGACTGAAGTGTTTTTCTTCCCTCCTAGCACTCCCTCACCTTCGCCTCCTCCCTTCATCCACTTTCCCCCCTCCAATCTCTCCATCTCTACCCATGCCCGCAACCTTGGCCTCCATACTGACTCCTCTCTCTCCTTCTCCAACCACATCTCTCTAACCTCTCGTGCCTGTCGGCACCACCTCTTCAACATCCGCAAGATGCACTCCTCCGTCACCTTCCACACTTCTAAACTCCTAATCTGCTACATTTTTTTCTCCCGTCTCTTCTACTGCTCCTCTCTTCTCTTTGGACTCCCTGTCTCTCACCTAACTCCCCTAAAGTCCATCTACCACTCCTCTATCCGCACTCTATGTCATCTTGGCCCTCGAAACTCTATTTCTACCTCACTCTCTCAACTCGGCTGGCTCCCCTTCCTCTCACAATTGAAATTTCAATTCCTCTGCCTTGTCTACAAATCTCTCCATGACCTCGCCCCCCATATTTCCTCCCTCCTCTCTTTTTACTCTCCCTCCTGCTCTCTCCGCTCAGCTGATCTCTACCTTCTCACTCTACCCCCACCCCCTTGAGCCTCCTCACGCTTTCGCTCCTTCCAACTCTTGGCCCCCCTCCACTGGAACTCCCTACCTCTATCCGCTCCACCCCACCTACCCATCTGTCTGCTCCTCTACGAAAGCCCTTCTTCTTAACCCCCCTGACACTCCTTCCCTACCTCTCTCCCACCTCATACACTTGCCCCCTTCCCTTCTCCTCCGCCCTCCCCCTTCCTCCCGATGACCTCAAATTGGGTACTGTTACCACCATAGTGTGTAGGAGGTCACCCGGCCCCCCCTTCCCCTCACTCCTTCCCCCTCCCCCGCTGAGTAAATTTTTCTAAATACTGTACCACTGGTTTGTTTCATGTTTGTAAATTATGCTTCATTCATTACTGTACCTGTTGTTATTCTGTATTCTTATTCTGTATTCTTATTCTGTAAAGCGCTTTGGTGTAAACCGCTATATAAACTCAGTAAACATGGGGGGCGTGGCCAGCGCGCATGGAGTGAGGACGTGTTCTCCTCACGCTCCTGCCCGAGATCCTACAACGGACCAAATCGTTCAGCCTGCTTAAGATGAACAAGCACTCCTGAAATAGCTACGGGAAGTAGAACCGTTTCCCTACCCCCGACGAAGTTTCCGCAAGAAAATAAGACCGAGATAACGGTTAACCGAAGCAAACAGAGAGGAGGCCCCGGCCCAACAAAATGGCGGTGCCCGCCGGCCCCATCTGAGACGCACCGCTGGAGGGCAGAAAGCCTCCGGAGGCGAGAGAGGAGGGCCCACAGCATCCAACCCAGTGATCCGGCGACACCCCGAGGGGGGCAGACCCCGCGGCCGGCTGTGACCCGGGTCTTTATCTCCGAGACCGAGTGCTGGGAGGAAGAGACGAAGGGGGGGGGGACCCTCAGCGCGAGACCGCGAGGCGCTGGCTGGTGGGAGGCCGCAAGAGACACGGAGAGACACGAAGAAGAGAGAAGGCGATGGGCGGTTCCCTCCGGAACATCCGCGGGCGGACGACTCCCCATCTGCAACGACCGCCCTCGCAATCGATCCTACATACACGTCCCCGCTGAACGGGAAAAGGCAGCGGAGCAAGCCCAAAGACAGGCGATGTTGCCCCCCAAAAGCAAATTGAAAACCGCGACCATGGACTCCTTCACCACGGTCAGGGCGAAACAACAGGGGACAGAGGCAGCAGACGACCCGATGGCTAAGGAGGACGATCCGACAAATACGCAAGTGCTACAAGCCATAGCGGCGCTACGGACGTCCATCGAAACCAGGATCAATGAAATCAAGTTGAATATGCAACTGATGACACCGGACGCCCGTAACCTTACAGAAAGGGTGGCCACATCAGAGGCAATGCTCCAAGATAATGTTAATGACACCACAGAACTTAAATCTAAGGTCCAAGACCTTGAGTTGCAAGGAGCGATCAGAGGACTCTGAAGGGAAATCCTCTGAAGAGATCGAGAAAAATGGCACCAAAATAGTCATGTACCCAGACTATACCCCCGCGGTGCAGCGAGCACGGAACTCATTTGTGCCGGTGAAAGCTAGGTTGTGCAAGCTAAACCTCAAGTATATGCTACTGTACCCGTCCCGCCTTAAGGTACTATACAAGGGGAAACCTATCTTTCTTGAGACTCCGGCAGCGGCAAATATGTGGCTTGAGGACAACAACCTTGCCGATGATAAGGAAAGCACTGCGCATGAAGTCACAGGCCATTGAAAGCACCAAACGACAGGAAAATGAAAGTTCATACAACAGCCGAATGAATACCGGACCGCTTCAGATCTACAACTCTACGTACGCCATGACGGGCAGGAGCGCACCGACCCACGCGAATAACAACGAAGCCGACACACCCCCCTGCAACACGTGGAGGCCGACTGCCGACACACCACACGCACCGGGGGGCCCGGAAAGGCCTGGAAGGATCGGGTGCCCCCGAGCGCTGCAAGTTTGAGGCAACTGCTGGGGGCAGTTTTGAGTTGAAAGGTTTGTTGCCCTTATTCACTATAATGAGGATTGTTAATGTTAATAAGTCTCCAATTGACACTGAGAGGGAGGGGGGAAGGGAGGGAGGAAACGATGAGGCTCGCACCCCAACCCCAACACAGACCAACCCCTGGTTAACAGGTCCAGGCCCGGGGGCGGTAGAGGTGGGGAGAGGGGGGGACAACAGATCCGTTACTAAACCCCTATGGCTGCGACCACCATAAAAATAATGACATGGAATGTAAGGGGCCTAAGGACTTATCTCCAAAGGAACAGGATTGAAACCTACCTGCACAGAAAAGGGGTAATGATAGCATTACTACAGGAGGCCAAGCTACAAACACATTGGGGTGGACAGAGGTTTGGTACCACTTATTCTAAATACGCAAGAGGATCTACACCTGGATTCACCCGCAGCTCCCATTCCGGGTGGACAAAACTGAGATAGACCCCGAAGGTAGGTTTGTCGTAATTTGGGGATTCATTGAACAAGAAGCAGTATGCATCATGAACTCCTATCTCCCTAACATCAACATACCGTCCTACCTGAACTCACTCTACCTTAGAGTTTCACAGTACAGGAACGATCTTTTTATTTGGGGGGGATTTTAATTGTGTACATGACCCACGGCTGGACAGATCCACACCACAGCTAAGAGGCCCATCGACTGCTACGACAGCACTATCCGCCATGTTGGGGAGGCTGGAAATGACGGATGTGTGGCGGGAAAAACATCCTGAAGCACGTGAATACTCATTTTACTCATCCCCACATAAGTTACACACAAGACTAGATTACATATTCATAGATAGGGAACACTTACCCCGGGTGGAGGGAGCACAATACTTAGGCAGGACTATCTCTGATCACTCCCCGCTTCTGATAACATGGAACCACAGAGGGCCCAGACCCCCCATTCCCATGTGGAAAATGCCCACAGACGCCCTGAGGGACCCAGCTTTCCGAGAAGAATTATGCGATTCTATTGATGCATACCTAGAGGTTAACACCGGTAGTGTAGCTTACAATAGCACATTGTGGGAGGCTCTAAAGGTGGTAACCAGGGGAGAAGTAATTGCAAAGGCGGGAGGTATCAAGAAGCAGCTCAGGAAAGAACTAGACCTAGTGGAACGGCAGATTGAGCGACTTGAGGCTACCCCCGTAGACACCCAACGGAGGGAAGAGGAGCTTGTGAAACTTAGAGAGCGGAACATAACTGCGTGGAACAGGCTGGAAAAGTTCGACTATACTGCCAGAACAAATAGAGCACACGTTGAGGCCGACAGACCGGGCAGACTACTCGCCTGGCTCTGCCGTAAAGAGCACCCCAAACACCCCACCACCTAACTACAAGATGAGGGTGGAAACACACACTGTACGCAGCAGGGCATAAATGACACTTTCACTCGCTTTTACACCCACCTGTATTCACATGAGGAGCAGGTTCCCCATGAACGGTTGGTAGAAACACTAGAAGAGATAGGGTTCCCCAGGCTGTCCCCTGAGCAAGCCGACTCCCTAGAAGCAGAAATCACGCCCGAAGACATTACGGATGCAATCAGATCCCTGTCCACAGGCAAAGCACCGGGAACAGACGGGTTGCCCACAGAGTTTTTTAAAATGTGTGAGTCCTCCCTGACCCCCCTTTTACACGCAGTATACCAGGAGGCATACGAAGAAGAGATACTACCCGAAAGTATGAGGGAGACGCTTGTGATCCCGATCCTCAAGCCCAATAAACCAGCAGACCACTGTGACTCATATCGCCCGATTGTAATGTTAAATTATGACGTTAAAATCCTGACTACGATCTTAGCGAAGCGGCTGTCTAGAATAATAGGAGACATAGTTCACCCAGATCAGTGCGGCTTCGTGCCGGGCCGAAATACGTCCATGAACCTACGCAGGCTGCAGCACATTATAGCGCAAACCGATAAAGACAAGGACTCATACGCGCTGCTGTCCCTAGACGCAGTCAAAGCGCTTGACTCCATTTACTGGGAATGGCTTGTGGCAGTGCTTAGGGAGTTTGGTTTTGGTCCCGGGTTCATCAGGTGGATTAACATCTTGTATGCTAAACCTAAGGCAAGGGTGAAATCTGGGAAGTATGTGTCGGAGGCCTGGGATATATGCAGGGGGGCTAGACAGGGTTGTCCACTATCCCCAATGCTTTACATACTGGGACTAGAACCCATAGCTGTTTACTTTAGAAAGCAATTCTTCGATGCAGGCATTAGACTGGGAGACGTGGATCACATCATCTCGCTCTACGCGGATGACGTTCTCAAATACGTCAGGGACCCACACCTCAACGTACCAACCATGTTAGAAGTGCTGGACAATTATTCCAAGGTCTCTGGGTTAAGTTTTAGCAGGTCAAAGTCTTGTATGTTCCCCCTAGCGGCCCTGAAAACAGAGAGTTTAGAAGCACTCCCTGAAGTGGGGATCCAGTGGCAGAGTACGTCATTCCGCTACCTTGGAATACACATTATGCATACCCCCGAGCTAATGTACGAACGAAACACAAAGGCAGCACTCCCGCCCTGCGCAAATCATGGCGTTCTGGGCGAAACTCCCCCTTTCGATGATGGGCAGAGCTTCAATAACTAAAATGATCGTTCTCCCGCGTTTCCTTTATGGGTTTCAAAATGTACACTACTATATACACAAGCCCTTCTTCCGACTGCTTGAGACCATACTGCGAGAGTTCCTATGGGGGAAAGGCAGGCATAGAATAGCATTGCAATTGCTAACCCTACCATATAGCCAAGGCGGTATTCAACTTCCAAACCTAGAAAAATATTACATAGCAGCACAGCTTAGTTTTGTGACCAAATGGCTAGATGATGAACCCACATCTGAAAAACCATTGCTACAGGCCATGGTGCCCCAATTCCATCTGAAAGAACTGGTCTGGGCACCGTCCAAACTGCTGGGAACTCTACCCTTTTTGGCTGACCTGGGAAGGAAAATTTGGCACAGGGCGAAAATGCTCACTAACTCACTGAACTCCTATACCCCAGAAGTCCCCCTGATCGCAGACCTAAGCACAACACTTTCGGATTTGAAACATATCAGGCTCTGGGAGAGGGAAGGGGTCTATACCTGGTGAGATCTGTATGATGAAGGCACTTTCAGGGAGTTCACCTCGCTGCAGGAGACGGAAGGCATACATACCGGCCAGTTTCTGTGGTACCAAAGAACTCGTGCTGTGGCCCGACGCAAATGGGACTTGTGGCCGATGGAACCAGACACAGACCCACTCCTCACCTTGATGTACAACTTGGGAGAGGGCGGTAAACCCGTTTCGCAAATATATGGCCACCTGATTGACATGCCAAATCCTCGGAGTATGGAAATGAAAAGCAAATAGGAGGAGGATATAGGCCGGGAAATGACTGAAGGGGAGTGGAACAGAGCTCTCACATTCCCCAAAACGGTGTCCAGAAACCATAGATTTAGGCAGATTTAGTTGAACATACTACACAGAACGTACCTGACCCCGTGCCGCATAGCCACCTTCAATCCCCAGGCACAACCGACCTGCAACTGGTGTAAGGGGGAAAGAGCGGAACTGATCCACATGTTATGGGAATGCCCCAGGACAAGGGCTCTGTGGGACAGGGTCCAACAAACTTGCGAAAAAGCAGGCCTGAGTAAATATAATTGGACACCCGGCGAGTGCCTCTTAGGAACCTACCCCAGACCAGCCAAACTCAAGCATGCAACAAGGCTCATAGACATTTCGTGCATACTGGCCAAATGAACTATGGCCTGGAAGAAACCCATGGGCCCTCAGTTCAAACTATGGCACAAAGAGACTGACCGGTGGGTGCGGGCCGAGACCATAGCATGGGAGGACTGTATGGCCAGATCCACGGATGACTCTAGTATGTCACTCGAGGCATGGAAGGAACTCACCAGACACATGTTCCACCCCTCGGATGATAAACCCCCCTGAATCAGAACTTAATCCAGGTCCATGTGAGACCTGTCAAAAAGCCAGCAGCAGCGGAAGTACGGCAGAGGACAGAGACCTTGCGGGAGCCTTTCCCCCATTGTAGTTGCCGGATGATTCCCCTTTGCTCCCACCCTGCCCCCGAAACAGTTAACGATATATAAAACGGACAGAATATGGAGACAGTTATGGTTGTTTTGTTTTTGTATTTGTAATTTTTTGACGTTAAGTTAAACATATGTTTATAACTGTTTGAGATTGGCTCCATTGTACACAACTTGTTTGATATTATTGAAAAATGCCAATAAACACATTTGAGAATAAAATAAATAAACTCAGTAAACATATACGTAAACATTTCTGTGTATATGATTATATTTACATGAAAAAGCTTTCTCAGTGCCCCTCCTCCCCCTGGTCTCTTGTAGTGCCTAGAAGAAGTCAAAAGAAGTCTTGCCTAATTCTAAAGCACTTGGGAATGAAGCAAGGCACTAGCTTCTTCCGACAAGGGGCCTCTGCGTGCATTTGCAGGCACTGCGGCAGAACCCAGGAAGCGGCGACTCTGTGCCTGTGTCTGTTCTTATTGTGTGCTTGCCAAGTGCCCACTGCTTGTGTTGAAGCCTCGGCATTTGTGACCACAGAGCCGAGTATCATGTATGCTGGGTGACCCCAAAACTGGCATCGGTGGTGAAAGGGGTGTGGGTGCCTTGTGCTGGAGTATTTGGCTTGCAATTACCAGCAGTCCACGGAAGAAGGGGAAGGCAAGAATCACATGGATGCCCGTGTCCTGTATCTGCTGTACCTGGAGCAGGAAAACAGGACAAGGATACCACATATAGCCACTTTACCGGGCCGCCCTGCGGTGAGTTTTACTGTGTTCTGTGTTGGAACAACCCTGAAGGGGAGAAGACCCCCACCGGTGCAGCCCCAGATCTGAGAGGGAGTGTGAAAATGTTCCCTCCTGTTGGGGGTGCGGTCAGAATGGCACATGCAGGCCTGATCTTGGTGCATTGGGTGCAGGGGATGACTGCGCTCCACTGGCTCAAGCAGCAGGGGACCTCAGGGACATCCAAGTGACCTGTTTACATGGCAGGAGACCAGGGGTCCTGAAGGCGGCGCAAGTGAGGTGATATTCCTGCATGAGCAAGTGGACGCCACAGGGTAGCGGCTCCCAGTGAGTGCTCGTGCTCTCTTGTGACAGGACTCAGTGCAACGTCAGGCATCCATCATGGGGGATGAAGAGAATGACCCCTAAGGGGCGTATCAACAGAATGGACAGCTTGCACCACTGAACGCCTTTGATGTGGTAGGAGCACCTGCCAGTCTAGGACCCCGTTGGACGGTGTGGGTGTATTAACTCAAGCTGTATTTTGAGGCAGTTCAGATCAAGGAAAGGGTGAAACTGCCAACTCTGCTATACTCAGAAGGCCCAGCAGTTTGCGACTTTGTGGCCCAGGGACCAGCCAAATGCCGCAGTCATTGCCTCACTGAATGAATACTTTATGTCCATGATTAACTGTGACTTTGAACGGTTCAGGATGAGATGCACAACACAAGAATAAGGGAAGGGCTTAGAGGCGTTTCATTGAAAGCTTCGGAACATTGCGCAGTTCTGCGCTCTGGGCAACTTTGAGGATGGTGAGGTCAGGGCTCAAATAATTTATGGATCCAGCTCTGCCAAGCTGCAAAAGCAGGCCCTCAGGGTTAGCTTTGGGCCGAATCCTAGAACTGGGACGCACCCAGGAGTTGGCGGAGGTGCGTGCTTCGGCCATGGACATCTCCAGGCAGAAATTCAAGCTGGAAGCTCCCATGCAACGGGTGAAGTTGGTGATGTGTGTGTCATGGGCAAGTGGCAGGGAAGTAAGATGGCAAGAAAAGGCGAGTGGCCATGAAAGGAGACGGGCACAACATTATGCCCTCAGTGTGGATGAGGTCTCCCGCACGTACATGAGCGCCCAGCTAAAGGACATACATGTGGGAGGTGCAGGAAAGAAGATCAATTTGCAAGGGTTTTCCCAATCCCATCACCAGACAGCCCAGTCGGGCCAGCGGCATGGAGCGCATCCAGCGAGGAGATGAGACAAGCATCGGGTAGGAAACCACCCAAAACAGCTGCGATGCTGCTGGCAGAGCACCAGAGAATGCAGTTTAACTATGCTGAGGATGACGAAGACGAGGATGTATTCTTCCCATCCTGCAGTAATACAAGTGACCAGGGGCGTCTCCAGTAAAGGCAGGATGACGGGAGCAGGATTCCCCGAGGTGGACAGTTCAAGCCAGCAATATAGCGCAGCTTTGATTCTAGTGGGTTGTGGGGGTGTCTCCTGAAGACATTAACTGTGTGGGTGCACGGACGGGAAAGCAGCAAAGTTTGCTGTGGTTAGATACATGTATAATAGTAGTGGTGTGCAGAATGGAATACACCAAAGGTGTGGGCTCAGTTGCAGGGCCTGTGTTGCTGTTTTGTTTTGTTTGGTTATAATAAAGGAGGGATGTGGTGTGTCGTCCCTTTAACTGTGGCGTGTTGCCCCTTTAAGAACACGAGTCATGACTGTCATGACTCGAGGCAATAAAAGGCTGCTCTACGTTAACGTGCAGGCACTGCAGCAGAGACCCATGAAGCTGCAACTCTGTGTCTGTGGCTGTTCTTATTGTGTGCTTGCCGTGTGCCCACGGCCTGTGTTGAAGGCTCGGCCTGTGTGATCATAGAGCTGAGGATCATTTATGCTGGGTGACTCCAGTACTTGCAACGGGTCGGGTGATCCCGACCCCTGCAGGGTGACCCCTGTAGTGCGACGCACTGCATGATCGCAGCCCTCCTGTGTGCCCGGGTGATGCCGGTGCACTGTGTGTCCCGCTCTGGTGCCCCATGAGCGGGACACCGAACCTAAGAAGAATCGTCTCTTAGCAGCACACAACCCACCAGAGAGAAGAAAACTCCAGGATGGTACCAAGACTATTTATTGACTTTTATTTTCCCCACAAGAGGCCCGGGATCCTCAAGACTGATGCCGCAGAGGGAACAGCGCAAGGTTGCCCAGGTCGAACAGCCCACGGCGGAGGAGGATGTGCTCGAGGAGCCAGAAAAAGACAAAGAGGATGTTTTTTTCATCTCGAGCATGTTGATCCTACAAAAGTCCAAAAGACGACAGCCAAGGTGTGTCATTCGCATCTGTGACTCCCCGATACCGTGTTGATAGACACCGGCACTTCTGTGAGCGTCATGGCGGAGGACCATTACCGGCAACTGGAGAGTGAACCACCACTAAGAAAGATGAACGTCCGCATCTTTACCTTTGGCGGGAAGAAACCGCTACCTCTGGAGGGCGCGTTTGTT
Source organism: Ambystoma mexicanum (assembly GCF_040938575.1). Lineage (NCBI taxonomy): Eukaryota > Metazoa > Chordata > Amphibia > Caudata > Ambystomatidae > Ambystoma > Ambystoma mexicanum. Next base: position 1,142,200,554 of record NC_090924.1, read on the forward strand.
GCCCGGGTCACTCATGAGGACACTTCGATCAAGGCCCGTTTCTTTGTAACCAAAGTCAGCGAGATGACCCTATTAGGGTGCGCCGCTGCCGAAGCGTTGCACATTGTGAACTTTGCGTTTGGTGTACACCTGGAGGACGTCCAGACGCTGCTCACCAGATATGCAAAGGTGTTCTCCGGAATTGGGAAGCTCGTAGGAGATCCAGTGCGGCTACACATTGACAACACAGTACAACCGATTGCATTGAAGCACCGCAGGGTGCTATTTCAGCTGAGAGAACGCGTGGAACAAGAGCTTGACAACCTGATCTGACTCGACATCATAGAGAAGGTGGAAGGTCCGACTCCGTGGGTCTCTCCTATAGTAATCGCAAGAAAACCCAAGCAGCCAGACGCCATATGCATATGTGTGTATATGCGCCTCCTGAACAGAGCAATCCCTGGACGACATCTTGCCGGATCTACAGAGTGCACATTACTTTTCCAAGTTGGACCTCCGCGCTGGATACCACCAGCTTGAACTGGATCCAGAGTTGCGTTATATTACAACCTTCAGCAACCACAAAAGTCTATCCAGGTACAAACACCTGAGCTTTGGGGTCTCCTCAGCCGCAGAGGTTTTCCAAAATTTCATCAGAGGGGCGCTGGCAGGACTACAAGGAGCAATTAATAATAGCAACAACATCATGGTATAGGTGAGGTCTGAGCAGGAGCATCTGGAGAGACTAGAAGGTGTACTGCCCGTACCTCGCTTCAAGCGGGCCCGCAAGGGAGTTCGGGCCTTTTCGGTGGCCGCCGCTCAAGCCTGGAATACTCTACCTCTCTCCTTGCGTGATACCACTGATCACCTTGTCTTCCACCGGAATTTAAAAACTCTGCTTTTCTAATCTACATCCTGACAGCATGTCTCTCACCTCCTTAATGCCAAGATACCTCTGGGTGAACGTGCACTCTCACAAATGCCTTTAACATAACATAACATACAGCAGCGCATCCAACATCTTTGCCTCACGCTTCACCGGGACAAATGCACTCTGATGCAGAAAAAGATCGAGTTCTTTGGATTTGTGTTCTAAGAGGGTGGCATATCACCTGACCCGGAAAAGGTGAGAGGCATCAAGGAAACAAGCGTCCCGATAAATGTGTTGGAGGTGTGCAGCTTTCTGGGCATGGCAACGTATTATGGCCGATTTATATGAAACCTGGCAACCCTTGCCGAACCGCTCCGAAGCCTAACGAAAAAAGAGTGCGCATGGAGATGGACAGCGCTTGAACAGAGCGTGTTCAATGAGATGAAGGGATCCCTGACAGCAGAAGACACAATGGCGTTTTTCAATCCTGAAAAGGATTCAGAGATAATAGTCGACGCCAGCCTGTTAGGCTTGGGGGCCGTCTTTATGCAGCCCAGTGAAAACGGTGTGGACCGTCCAGTGGCTTTTACCAGCCGAGCACTCTCGCCAACCGAGCAGAGATATTACCAGATTGAATGGGAGGCCTTGGTGGTACTCTGCGGGTGCAGACATTACAATCTTTACATCTATGGCAAACCGGTGAAGTCATCAAGGACCACAAACCCCTGATCCCGATCATGACCGGATCCTCCGCCAAGCCGCCAGCGAGAATCGAGAAGTGGCTTCTTGCCCTCCAGGAATACGATGTAGAATTTGTGTTCCGCCCCGGAGCAACCAATGCTGCAGACTATCTGTCACGCCACCCCAGCACAAAGACAGAGAGCACGGAAGAGGTGGAGACGGCGGGATACATAAACAACCTTGCTGAGGTGATAGCCCCAACCCTCATGTCAATCAACGACATTCGAAAGACGTCAGCCGATGACAAGTGTTTCAGAATTCTCCAGACGGCTGTAACGAGAGGGTGGTGGTACTCTCGTAGTAGTAGTTCTTTTGGAAGGTCCTGCCGACCGCCTATCACGCAACTGGCTAGGGAAGGCATTTGACTCTACCCTCTCTACTATTGTGTAACTATTTCTACCCTCAAGAGTCAGGCCCCCGAAAAAAGAGGGTTTTTTCGCCCAAGTATATATATATTTTCTCCCTTTGAAAGAGTCATAAGGACATTGAACAAAGTTTTCCAGATAGCCCATGGGCAGTGGGAGTGCGAGAAGCGCGCCCTATATACGTTTCTGGCGGAATATCGTACAACTCTTCATTGCTCTATAGGGGTGGACCCCGCTGAAGCACCTTTTTCAACGGTGCCATCGCGGTTTTCTCCCAGACCACCTACCACGCTCACCGGGGGTCATTGATGATGACGCTGTAGCGGAAGGAAGGAGAGGGCAAATGAAAGGGTGAACGACTGCAGGAATCTGCAAAGCGACAGTTTTGAGATAGGCGATCGGGTGCTGGTGAGAACAAGAATTGCGCGGGGGAACTGTCACTGCCTCATGAGCCCACTCCCCTAAAAGTGGTGGACACTAATAGATCAAGGATAATCATGTTGGACGGAAATACGTCAGTGACCAGGAACTCGTGTTTCTTCCGGAAGCTGGGGCAGTTCCCAGAGTCGAGCCCTGAGCGAGGACATCAGACTTCCTTCACACAGGGGTGGCGTAGTGTGGATTGTGCAGGAGAAGAGACGAGCCAGGAGGGCCAGACGTCTAGCGATGGGGGAGTCAACCCTACTGACCAAGGAGGAGGGCTGACCTCGGCGGACGATGACCCAGGGGGTGAAAGGAGATATCGTGCAAGAGAACGTCGCAGACGACCCACCTACCTGCAATACTTTGAAGTGGACTGTCCCTGAGGACGGAGGGCACCTGTTGGTGCAAAGCTTCAAGTGGTATTGTTGAACTGTGATGTTTATGTTTGCAGTTTGATATGCTTAATCTGATCAACTTAAAGGGCCTCATTACGACCCAGGCGGAATGGGTTTAAGGGCGCCGGTAATAGTGCTGGTGCCGTTAAAACCATTCCGCCCTATTACGAGGTTCCCTGGCGGGACCCGCTCTGGACGTCTGGTCAGACCAAACGTCCTTTGCGGGTCCCGCGAGGGGACCAGGGAGCTAACAACGGGCCCGTTATTAACTGCCCGTTGTTAGCTCCCTCCCCATTCCAATTGAGTCCTATGGGGCTCAAATGGGAATGGGGATGGGTAAATTGAATGAGGAATTACCGGGTCCTCCAAGGTTGGAATGGCCCGGTAATTCCTCATTCAAGGAACCCGGACCCGAGTTTTGAGGCAGCCATGCCGCAAATAGCAGCATGGCTACCTCCAAACTCGTAATGAGGCCCAAAGTGTCTATGTTCTGGGACATGTGACTATATTCTGTTTATAGTTGGTTTGAAAAAAAAATATGGAACGGGCGGAGTGTTATGTCCCCTTTAAAAGACTGCGGAAACAGTCATCTGTTATGCCAATAAAGGCGGGTCCCCGCGGCGCATTCGCCAGTTGGAGTAAGCATCAGACTGGTGTACGCATCCGATTGTTAGCTCCAGGGCCTGACCTGGACCAGGCCCACCCCCATATAACAACAATGTGTGCCGAGCGGGGGACATCATTCTATTAATGCCCCTAATCTGTAAGTGAATAAAGAAAAAACTACCAATTTCCATAAAGAGAGCATGAGTGTTTATTGGGAAAAGCACCACAAACTAAAAAGGGGAGAGGTGAGAGAATGCTTTGAAATGGCATAGGTGGAGGATCACAGAATGTATAGTAGACATATGGGTTTAATCAATGGGATTAAATGGCTTGTGCTACAATGCAGGTTTGCAGAATAGGAAAATTAGTACAGTATATGAAATATAATTCAGGGTGAGATCATGGGAGCGGGTGCTTTCTATTAATAAGAGAGTTGGTTAGTCTGAAAATGTGTTCGGCTGCTGCTCGCCAACGGAGGATTGCCATGTATTGAGTGTAATATGGTTACAATTAAACCGTATACAATGTATATACAATTATAAACAACATTACTTCATACAAAATGGCACTGACCATTGTAAAAATGGAGGCAGACTAAGAAAGTGGCAGATATTAGGGCGTGTGGGAGGTGTTGGTGTTTGCCCACGGCTGCCTTGCAGGGGATTGAGTCTTCAGTAAACATTTGACAGTAGTAGCAGGCTCTGCCTGCACAACACCCAGGCCAGAACTCTCCCTCTCCCTGTTGTCTGCATTGTGACATCAGCACTGAGGTTTACCAGTGACGCACCCAACACCTGAGGACAACCCCGAGGCAGAGTGAGAATTCCGCTCACGGAGTCTTCCATCTGAGAGGGAAGCGCAGGGGGGGAGCATTCCTGGCAGCTCCCACGAGCCGCTGCTGGGGGTGAAGAGCCGGCGCACGCTACACTTGCCACCCTCTTTCCTGCACGGTTGGAACGGCCGTGTTATGGTAATACGGGGTGGAGGCGGCGTGCAGCAGGATGTGCAGGGCGGCCTGTGGGCGGGGTCTCCGTCGCGGTGAACGTTCGGCTCCTGGTCCTAGCTCTGCTGACTCCACACAGGAAGCCTCGCAGCGACCGCTGACGTTTGCCGAAAGGATCTCAGCCTGCCCGGTGTGGTCGCGAGACGTGGTCTCCTAGAGGGGAGCGGCCGGACCAGCATGCATTCTAGGTACACTTAAAGAGACACTGCTTTCTTCTGGCCTTCCGTATGTTCTCAGGAATAGGTAGTCAGCACAGGTGTTCCTGCACTGCAGGGGTAGTCGTCCAGTGCCGCTGTGGTGCAGTTAATAGTTTGTAAAGGTAAGGTGGGTGTAGTCATCTTTTGATTTATGTAATATTCGAGTACAATTCCCATTAGACACAATCCTCCCACTTGCCACCGGTTTTCCCACACTGATAAATTACCTGTTTACCAGAACACACACACACAGTGAAGCCCTGTGCCAGCGGGGAGTGCCTGTGGCACCTGTGCTCTCCCACTGTTAACGCAAGCTCATAAATTAACAGTTGCAATCCCATGCTGTAGACCACAGCCTGTCGAACATGAAACGAGAGACCTCTTGCGTCAACGTGGTGTGGTCAACTATGAACGTTCCCCTTCAACTGCATGGTGGTGAAGGATATGCGCATGGTGCTTATGGAGTGGAGAGGCTGCCGCGAAGTTGGGGGAAATGCTGCCTTTCTGCGTTTTTGGAAAGAGCAGAGATTCACTGGCTTTTCATTAACTTGAAGTATTCTCTGTATCACACTTGTTCATTGATATGACAGCTATTACCTTACAATATAATCAACAAGTTGTAATGTCTACGCTAGATAATAAAGCTTTATAGATACCAGGGTATCTTTGTTATGGGCTTTGAAGACCGAGTTCGCGAGGGCCTTTAACGAGGTATAAGGGACCATAATGCCCGGTACGGCCCGAGCTGCAGGTCTATAAAGCTATTAGAACACCCTCAGGGCCCGATTCTGAACTTGACTTAGTGAATTTGCTGAAGAGCAGGATTCACTGTGCCAATTCGGGACGCCCAGGCTCCACCAGTATTTTCAAGTGGGCATAGGTGTCCTTGTAATTCCGAACAGTGTACCTTCAGGATTGTGCCTGTTTTTGTCATAACGGGCGCAATCCTGTTGTTTTACAAAAATGCTTCTGAGAACACAGGTGTATATAAACCCTTTCATACACACCAAAGTAAGTAGCTACAACGTTGTACAATACAACGTTGAAGCTGCTTGCTTTGGTGTATATGAAGGTGTTCATATATTCCACACGGGTGTATATTCTATAACGTTGAAGCTGCTTACTTAGATGTGTATGAAAATGTTCATATGCACCACGGGGTAAGCAGCTTCAACGTTGCCGAATACAACGTTTAATCTGCTGGCTTTGGTGTATTTGAAAGTGTTCATATACACCAGGCTAAGCACCTTCAACGTTGTATTCTGCAACGTTGAAGCTGCTTACTTTGGTGTGTACGAATGTGTTCATATGCACCACGCATGTATATGAACACTTTCATATACATCAAAGCAAGCAGCTTCAACGCTGCTTGCTTTGATGTATGTGAAGTGTTCACATACACCTGTGCCGGCAGCTCCGCCGGGAAAACGTAAGTAATTAATACCCGATTTTGCAGGCTGTAATCAATCTGCAGGCTATACCAGTTTGTATAGCCTGCAGATTGACCAACATTGCTAAACACCCGCTAGGGTGTTCCAATATACAATATATGGCAGCCCGCAATAGCTGTATGAAGCCCTGTTAATAAGTGCTAAGGATGAGTATGCACATCCTATTTGCGTAGAGCTCAGTATTTAAGGGGTTAATTTCCTTATTACTGTGTAGTAGTGATATGACTCCTACTAGCCTTATGACAGTTGATATGCAACATCATATTTCCTGCTGATTCAGCTGCATGGAGCAGAATTATGGCTGCCGCCTTCATAACTAGCGTTTCACGTTCCTGTCCTGGTATTCTTAACCACAAAGCATCTTTTAAACTGCTTCAAATTGTTGCACCCTATTAGAAAATCCATATTGTTTTCATCTGTGCCGATTCTACACTGATTTTATATACCAAAAACTGGAAGTTCTCTTGCAATAGGGTAAGCAAGAGACTTGAGTATTAAAACACTCCTCCTTCGGTACGTAAACATATTGCACATCACCATCTACTTATTTTTTCTTGGGTGACTGCAGCCTTTTAAACTTGCACAAACTACGTCTACCCGTAAGGTCTTCCCCCACTTCACTGTTTCAGACACTTATCACAATATTATTATTTTCTTCCGACCTCCCTCAAACTATCTCTCCTATGCCTAGCCTCTACTCGCAGCCTATCTTTCCTTTTGAATATCATACTCTGGATATTCCATGAGATAATCCTGGAATGTTTCCGTTTGGCCACAATTGTTGCGCGTTCGTGACTCATTCCTACCCATCTTGAACCACTGATAGTTTAATTTGTTATGTCCTAATCCGAGTCACTTTAAGATAGTTTGTTTTTTCTGCATAGGGACTTCTGTTCCTCTTAATTCTAACCTCCTTTTTGTAGGCCAAAGAAATGTCTTGCTTTGCTATTACTCTCCCATCTTTCTTGCCACTCTGCTAAAACGGCCTTCTTAATTTCATGTATTCTTTCCCCTCCGATTGGAGGAATTCATATGCCCACCTGTTCTCGCTGCAATGACCACCATTTGTATCCTCGAATGACTGCAGTTTTTTTCTTTCTTAAATCCTATATTATACCCTTGCACAATATTAGACTTTCTCCCTTACCTTTACCCATGGTCATTCATGTGCTAAGTGAATCTGTGAATATTAATACCTGCAGCTTCTTAATGTCTTCTATAATTTTCTTCATTGCTAAAAAAATCGCTAGCAATTCAGTTGTGCATATTGTAGGCCCACTCCCCGATTTACACGCCCAAGATACTAAAGAATATAACACACCCCAGCGGGGAATGAGACCAGGAGGACAGGCTGCAAGAATGAGTCATTTATATAAAATTTGGCATCCAGAGAACGCTGCTGCCCGAGAGCGCTCTGGCAAACCTTCCAAAGGTGGCAGTTTAAGTAAGAATATCGCGTCATACATGACATCATTGCATAGGGGACTACATAGACACAGGATTGGATGAAACAGTTAGATACATATACAATATGTGATGTTGCTCCCGCTGCATTGGTGGTTCAGTTGGCGGGAGGGTTCATACCACGAGGTCCAGCTGCCTGTGTCTGGGTGGGGTGAGGGTCAGGTCACGATGAAGCCGGGCGGGCCCTAGCTAATCTAACATAACATATTGTTTCAAGCATGCACTAAATAAGTTACTGAGGCTCCTTTGAGCAAATCATTATCCTCTATAAATTTTAAGTTTACAACAACATCATTATTCACTGGTGTCTTAGGGGGTTGATTGCAACTCGGGGGGGGGGGGGGGGGGTGCTTGATCCAGGTGGGATCATTGATCATGGGGTGGGTTTAGGCACATCAAAAGTGACTAGGGGGCATGCTGACATTTGTTAGTTTTAAGGTGCAATATACTGTGACAGAGGTTGACTTTTATTGGTCGTAGCACACTGGGGTGGCCTTTGCACTGGGGTTACTTGTCTGGCACATCAAGAGAATACCTATCGGGGCCATGGGGTTGCATTGGCAGTAATTTTCCAGTACCTGGGGTGAGGGAGGCATAGGAAGGTTTTGTGGAGATGGATGGGCTACAAGGCCTGGTTTGAGCCGGTTCACACACAGGACAGTGATCTCAGAGGAAGGGTGAGGTGTTACATTTATATTGTTGCAATTACTTCTGGCTCAGGCGTGAGAATGGAGTTGTGTGGCTTTCAGACACAGGGAGAAAAAGGTGGGGGCCTTGGAGCGCGCTGTGCTCGGCGCTGCAGAGGGGAGAGAAGCCTTTTCATAGTATCGCAGTGAGGCCTAGTCCAAAGATGGCGTCGAGGGTGCCCAAAATGGATGCCAAGTGTCTCTTACAACAGCTCCACCTATGTCGTCGTCAGCACGAGAGCTGGTTATGCACACAGGGGCTAAGGAGGCATCCCCCCCACTGTTGCTTGAGCAAGTGATGCATCTTGAACTGAATGGGTGAGGGGGGCGCGAATGGCCCGCCACTCCCACACAGTATATACACCCTGTTATTCCTTTTTCTGGAAGTGCTATTCCTACTTTTCCACTTTTTCGATCCATGTGTGTATACATGTAGTTTGCACTTGCCCGTCCACATATTTTGCTCTCCAGCTTCTATTTTTCTTTTGATATCTATTTTCTTTGTTATATCTCTACTCTGACATACATTCCTTTTATGCAATTCAAATTTCCATAGTGGTAGTTCCATTTAAGTCATGATCTCTTCTTTTAATTTTTTTTTTTTTATTGCCATTCTCTGTACCTCCGTTTTCATATGAAATCCATACATTCCTCCTTTCTTTTCCCCCTGGCTTTCTTCATGTACATGCATACGTTCTTTCACTTAATGACATTATCCTACTCCGGTTTCTGAGACTTAGCATTTTTTTTTTTTTGTCTTGGCACCACTGACTTTTCCCCTGTTAACACTTGCGTTGCTTCTATGGAAGTTGATGCTATTGCTCCCATACAAATGCTCAGTACCATAGCTTGTATCTTCACTATCCTTTTAGTGACACTCAAAAGAAAACTTATTTGCCTATTGTAGTCAAAAATGATTCTGATCATCCTAAGTGAACTTTCCTCAGCACCCCAGTCCATTCCTACTACTTCTCTCGTTAAGTTTAGCCTTATTTTGCATGGGTTTCCAATGTCTTCTACCTGCGTATTCCACAATAATTTGTAGGCCAACCACATTCGTAATTATTCGATGCGTTCCACTTTCTTGAGCTGCCGATTACCTTGCTGTAAAACCAGTTGTCTCCTTTTCATTTTTTTTTTTGTCTGAATAATATAAACAGTTTTTTCTGCTGATATTTTGAACCCCCCCAATGGTTGTCCCAGTGCTCCATTTCCTTTACGCCCTCTGCAAATGCTTCTTGTATGCAAACTCCATTTTTACTACTTTACCATATTTCCCATCATCGGCACATAAACGTTATTATGGCTCCTCCTGGATTTCGTTTATTTAATAATTATGTTGAACAACATTGGGCACAATATACTACCCTGTGGTATATACCATTCTGCATTTGTAATTCTCTAGAGCACATACATTTTGTTACTTTACATTTCCTGCCTCCCAAAAAGTCTTGTATCCGCCAAAACATTCTTCATCTTGTATAGTAGCGCCTCCATATGTCTTCTCTATACTGATGAACTTTGCCTGTATCCATTCCTGGTTACTTCAGACTTCCTCCACCTCTGTTACTAGTCTTATTACCTGGGTAATAGTTGGCCTGTTGCTTCTAAACCCACCATGGTAGTAGCTCAAACACCTTCTTACAGATCTAGCATAGTCTCTGATTATGCGTTCCATTGTTTTACATAATGTGATTTCAATGCAGCCTGTCTATACTACTAACAACGTTGTCTTTCACTGGCTTCAATATTGGGATAATTATAGCCAATTTCCAAGCATCTGGCAGTCTACCCGTCACTCATATACAGTTGTACAATAGCCTTTCAGATAGAAGTACCATATCTCATCTTTGCTTGAGCTTGTTCTTTGCCCTAGCTATAGCCTCTTCTCTGTTCTGTAATACACCAGCATATCTTTGTTTGAACCCTTCCATGTGCTCTTTCATGCTTTCTGCTTGGATATTTGTACTATTTATCGTTTGAAAATACTTTCCCATCATCTCATCTCTGCGTTATCTCTTGCTTTGTATGCTGAGACACCCCCTTCCTGTGATACCACAATTCTCTCCTTTTTTCCCCCTTGCCATCATATGCTTAAACTTATTTCATACCTCCTTTAGATTTGTCACCATTACGTTTTCGAATACCTATGCCAACTTTATTTTTCATTATTCTTTGTGCTCTAGCCTTTGCCTTTTTGTTTTCCATAAGATCTTCATATAATATAGTATGCTTGGCCTCTGCTTCATCATTCTTTTCACTCCACCAGGGCATAGACCACTCTGCATGCTGCATTTATCAATTATTGTAAACCCAACTACATGCTTCTTTCATTTACAATATTTGTGTTGGAAATATTTATGTCATCATTCTCTAAGTTCTTGGATATTCTTCTGGACTTTTCTTGATAATTTCCCCGTCTGCCTTTTTGCAATTCTTTGTCACTGTCTGTCTCCAGTCCGTTTTCCAATTACATTCCATCGACACTGCCCTGCTAGAATGTGACACAATTGTGAAATCCATACATGATTCCATTCCTGTCATTAAATCTATACAAACTCCTTTTCTTCTCCCGTGTTTAGGATACACATTTACAGGGTAATTCATATATTTCAGCGCAGAGGCAGCACACGCGAGCAGCGCAGAAACGGCATTCTGGCGCACTGTGTATTCATGGAATATCAAAGCCATTTTAAGGGCAGGCGCAAAGAACATCCCGCAGCGCCAGTTACGCCCCCAAGAACGCCCCTTGTGCAAGGATAAGGCATTGAAATCCCCAATGCAGCGCAAAGGGCCGCGCTAACCCTGCACAAGTTCACAGGGCCGGTACAGTATATTTGGGGGTGGGAGGGGGTGCGCGGTAAGTTTCACACGAGATAGGCCTTGGCCGAGCGGGGTACGTGTATTCTGAGGGGTGCGCGGGAAGTTACACATGCGATAGGCCTTGGCCGAGCGGGGTACGTGTATCTTGGGGGTACGCGGGAAGTTATACACGCGATAGGCCTTGACCAAGCAGGGTATGTGTATTCTGAGGGGTGCGCGGGAAGTCATACACGCGATAGGGCTTGGGCGAGCAGGGTACGTGGGGAGTATCACACGCGATTACACTGGGCGAGCGGGGTACGTGTATTCCTGGAGTGCACAAACGCAAAATGGCAGTGTCGTCCCAGGTGTGCACTCTTTTCTTCCCCCCCCTCTCCAGGCCCTGCAGACAGCCCACAACACATGGGACTACCCTGCACCCCTGGCCATGCCCCCCAGCCAGCCCACATATCTCCATGCACAAATGAGTACCCACACATGTTCCCTCTGTACCCCCCACCCACCCAGCAGTGACAGGCACCTGCCAGCAGGCCCTGACTCATGTCCCCCCTGCACCCCCACCCAGCAGGCCTCGACTCATGTCCCCCCCGTACCCCCACCCCCCCAATACGTCATAATGATCCACAATCATGGGCCTTATGGCCACCCAAAGCCCACTGCATGCCACACCTGTCCGAGCCAAATAAGTATTCCATCCACCCCACATTGAAATGCCCATTACATGACACATCTCAAATGGCAATTATGTACATCAACACATGTCCGTCTCACACACACACACACACACACACACAATGGATGGCAGTGAATGTGAAAACCCACATTGTGACATGCATTAAACCAATGAGAGAATACCACAAATTGAAGTACGAAACAAAAATGTATTGAACACAAAATGAAGGGAATGAAATGAAAACGCACAATAATGGAAATAAAATGCAGCATATCCCAAAATTAATAAAATATATGAAATCAGAATCCAAATAAATATAAAGATGTGTCCAAAGTCTGTGTCCAACAAAGCAAATCCAAAGGGAAAGAAATAAGTAAAATTGCTGCATGATAAAATAAAAAAAGTAATGATGAAAAATCCACTGTTCAACTATATACAAATAACAAATCCAGGGTCCATGAGCCCAACTATTGAAATGAAACCTACAAAACAGACTACCTAATAACTTTCTACAAAAAGGTGGGGCATAGTCTAAGCTCCCCAAATGAAAGAAAAGAAAAACATAAATGAAACCTAACACTAACTAACTATATACAATGGTGGCGGGCAAGTCCTACGGCTCACTTGTCGATTTCCCGGGCTCCTGTTCTATGTCCACCTGGATGCCTCCTGTCCCCCCCTCTGGACTCTTTCGTGACCTCTGCGACTCTCTCTCACTCTCTATTCTCCCGTCTGGGCCTACCCATTCTGCAAGGCACACTCTTGATGCTCTGATCTCTTCTGACCTTCCCCTCTCTGTCCCTCTCTCCACTCCTCTCTCCTGGAGTGATCACTTTCTCCTATCCTCCCACCTCACCCTCCATACCCCACAGGCAAAGCCACCCTCATCACTGCCAACCACCTTCTCGGTCATCCGACCCATGAAGCGCGTGTCAATTGAGGCTTTTGCTGCCACCTTCTTGCCCCCCCCCCTCCCCCTTCGGCTGACTCCCACCCTGACACAGCCCTCTCCACACTCCACTCTGCTATATCTGATAGTCTTGATATCCTTGCCCCTGTCATGAGAATCCGCCTGAAGCCCAAAGCCAAATGCAACTCCTGGTATGACTCGGATCTCGTCACCCTAAAACGCAAGTGCAGGGTGGCAGAGAGGAAATGGCGTGCTTCATGTACATCCTCTGACAAACTGGCCTTCCGCCTGCTCCAAAGGCAATACCGTCTCTCCGTTCTCACCAAGAAGAGAGCCCTTATCCAAGCCCGCATCTCTGCTGCATCTAACAACTTGGCCGAACTCTTTAAAATCTGCAAGGAGCTTGCCAACCCTGCTGCAGTCTCTACCTCTCCTGTCCCCTCCCAGGCCCTCTGCACTGGCCTCTCACTTTGTCTCTAAAACTCAGGACATCCTGTCCACACTCTCCTCCTATCACCTCCCTCCATCTCTTCCTGGCTCTCCCTCTGGCCCTTCTGCAGCCACCCCTCCTCCCTCCTTCTCTGCCTTTCCCCTTTTTTCTGCTGACGAGGTTTCCAGACAAGTCCGATCTATGAAAGTCTTGTCTAAACAGGTTTACCCCTGCTCCTCCAAAACTATCAAGGACCACATCGACTCCCTGGCTCCTGCCCTGGCTGACTTTTGCAACCACTCCTTCGCCTCTGGAGTCTTCCCATCCCCCCTTAAGCACTCCCTTGTGCACCCTCTTCTTAAGAAACCCTCTTCCGACCCCGCCTGCCCGGCCAACTATCGCCCAATCTCCATCACTCCCTTCCTGGGCAAGCTCCTGGAGAAACTGGCCATCTTCCAGCTCAACCTCCATGCTGAATCTGTTGGTAGTCTTCATGAACATCAATCTGGCTTCAGAGCTGTCAGAAGCATGGAAATTGCTCTCCTGAACATCCGTGAGGACCTGCTCTCGAACCTCGACTCCAACACTCCGTGTGTTCTCATTTTGCTCGATCTCTCTTCTGCCTTTGACACTGTCAACCATGCCATCCTGCTCAACCGTCTCCGTGATAACCTGGGTATCACTGGTCAGGCTCTGGCATGGCTGACCTCTTTCCTTTCCAATCGACCCTCCCAGGTCCAACTGGGGTCCTTCCTCTCTGATATCTTCTTCTCTACCTGTGGTGACCCCAGGGATCTAATCTCTCTCCCTGGCAGTATCTGGCACTCCTTGCCCACCGCATCGCCACTCTCTGCCCCAACTTTCAGTGCTATGCGGACGATACCCAGCTCATTTTCAGGCTACCCTCGGCCTCCTCCTCTCCTTCCCTCATCTCCGACTGTCTGTCTGCTATCCAGGAATGGTGTGCCGCCAATGACCTCTGCCTTAATGCCAGTAAGACTGAGATTCTACTCATCGGCACACCCACTTCCTCCTTCCCTGCAGTGCTCTGGCCAGCCTCTCTTGGCCCGCTTCCTGCTCCTACTTGCAAGGCAAAAAACCTCGGGGTCATCTTCGACTCCACACTCTCCTTCTCTCCTCATATAACTGACGTCTCTAAGAAGTCTCACTACCAGCTGCACCTCCTCAGAGGTGTTCTTCCCATCCTCTCCTTCCCCCAGAAGCTCACGGTCTCCAGAGCCCTGGTTCTCTCGAAGCTGGACTACTGTAACAGCCTCTATCTTAATCTGCCTGCCTCTACTCTCCGCCCTCTGCAACTCATCCAGAACAGGACTGCGAGACTTGTCCTTGGCCTCAAGCCCAGGGACCGTATCTCTCCAGGACTGAAATCTCTACACTGGCTCCCTGTGGCTGCGAGGATTAAGTTCAAAACCCTCTGCATTGTCCACAAGGCCTTCTGGGGCCTGGGGCCTAAATACCTTCAACTCTCTCTTCCTAAATATCTTCCTTCCCGAGCCCTTCGCTCATCTGTCTCCAACTCCCTCAGGGTCAGCCGCTTCTCGAAGCAACGAGCTGGGGGTAGATCTCTCTCTGCGGCAGGGGCCTCCCTCTGGAACAGCCTTCCCGCCTCCCTGACACTTGAGGAGAACCATCTTCGGTTCCGGAAGCACCTCAAAACCTTCCTCTTTGCTTCTGCTTTCTCTCTCCCTCTCCCCTGCTAATTCTTCATTGATACTGCACTGAACCTGCACCTGGGCCACTCTCACCGACCTCGGTCCTTGGCCCAGCCACTCTCCACTTGCACTGCCTCCCTGGCAACCCCTGCACTGCAGGACTGTCTCTGCATCCCTTACAGCCCCCCCCTCCCAGCACTTGTCTGCACTTACCTTGCACTTGCCACCAGCTGGCCCTATTTATTATTTATTTTTTATTCTACTTACCCAGTTCAGCACTCCCCCCCCCCCCCCCCCCCTTCTCCCCTTCCCCTTGCACTTTTTCCCTTCCCCCTACCCCTGCACTTGCGCGATCTGAATGACACCTGGCCTAATAGGATCGTTGTCTGTCTTTCCCCCTGTTCCCCCCCCTCCCTGCCTCGTCGCGCCTTGAAACACTTGTGTATAGGCGCGTTACAAATGCCATATCATATCATGTCCGGCGGGCCTGTTCCATGGCCCCGAGGTTTCGCAGGGATAACGCCATGTCCACCTCCAACTCCCTGCGAATTGCCTCGAGGCACTCGGCCCACCTCAGCACCCTGCGCACGAGAGTTCTCCGCCCTGACCATAGTGAGCTGTGCCTCTTCTGCCCGCCGCCGCTCCCATCTATGTGCTGGCCCAACCGCTGCCACACGGAAGACACTCCCAATCCAGGGTCCTCCTGCCCTCCGGCCGATGCCTGCCCCTCTGATGTTGATGGCCCTGAGCCATCATCGATCCGACCTTAAGCATGCTGCTGCTGCTGTGCCTGTGCCCTGGCTCTTGATGCCTGCACGTCCTCCTGCTGGGGTGCAGTTGTTGGTGTGGCCACCCCTGCTGGACCTCCGACTGTGGCAGGGATGTGTCCTCCACCAGTGTGGCCGCTGGGTCAGAGGCAGCTCCATAGGGTACCCAGGTGATACATGGGACGGAAGATGGCACGGAGGATGACTGGCTCATGGGGGGGGTTTCAGGTGAGGAGGGGGTCGGAAGAAGGTCCAGCAGACGGAGGAATCCAGCACTGGCAACCCGTCCCAGTAGGTCGGCGCGGTCAAAGAGGAACCCGAGATGACGTGCAGTGTCTTCACGAAAACACTGCAGGTCATCTCGCATGCCCCGTTGACGCAACGCCACCCCAGCCAGGACAGGCTTAACACGGTCCCAGATTGCCACATCCGCAGGGAGAGGTAGGCCAGTTGTTGTGCACTCATCCCCTCCCTGAGAACGGGTCTGGACGTAGGCATCCCTGCTGGTGGGGGATGATGCAGTCACAGGATCGGGGACAGAATTACACACCGGCACCTCCGTGGCGGCCTGTGCTGCCTCCTGTCCCTGCGCCTGCCCCCCCCCCCCCTCCAGACCCATGTCTGTCCCTTCCACGGCCTCCTCCTCAATCAAACCCCCCCCAACCTGGATGACTCCGTGCCATCTTCCTCCATCAGACCCTGTGGGGTCTCGGCTGCCCCTTCTGTTGCCGAGGAGTCGACCTCCACCTCTTGGACCTACCCTCGGCAGCTGCGGCCACGGATGCGGCACCAGACTCTTCACTCGCCGACGAGATGACAACCTGGGAGGGGAGACGGGCCTTGCGTCTCCGGCTGGTGGTGGGATCCCTGCCGCTTTGCTCCACAGCACCGTCTCCGCCCTCTTCATCAGTTGAGGCTGCAGACAGGGAGAGATAGAACACAGGCATCAGGGCACTATACAATGGTCTGATAAACGCATGACAGTTGTACATGAGTGGCAGTGTCAAACTTCAGACATGGCATCACTCTCCCCAACACACATGTCATTTCAACTCACAGACATGAGCAAATCAACAGGAATGTTGCACCAGGCAGCACCATCCATACACAAACGGCATGAGCAGCCGAAGGTGAGCCTCACGTCACATGCAACACGGCGAGTGCAAACACATGCACACACGCCACCAGACATACATGCATCTGTACATCTCCACCAACTGGTCCAGTGATAACCTCGCCATCCATGTCACATCTGGCAATCGGCCTCCTACATGTCAGTGTCATATGCATCCATGATGTATCACAGTTGCACACTTGTCAAATACACACATAGTGCAGATACATGCAGGTGGAACCACCATCCATGTGTGACACCACAACCATGCCACTGTACATACACAGAAATGTAAAAATGTGTGCACCCACACCTGCATTTGGGCAGCATGCTTACCAACACATACACCATCGATGTGCCTCACACATGAGAGGACTTGCATGCAGCAGGCTCATTTCCCTGTACATACACATGCATACATGGCCCTACACAGACCAATGTACAACCTGCCACACCTCCACATGCACAGCATCCAATCAGTATGCATGTACACTTACCGCTCGACTCTAGACGGGTCTGCCTCTCAACGACCTGGAGGTGGAGCGCTGGGCGTATACGTTCAGGACCCTCATCTGGTTGTTGGTTAGGCGGACCCGGCACCCCTTGGCATCCGCTGCCCTCAAGAGGCGCCGAACCTTGTTGAGGGTCCTGGACCTGAAGTCATCCCAGCGCTTCCGGATATGTTGAATGTTGTGGATTGCCACCCCCTCCTCGTTGATGGCAGTCATGATGTCCATCCAGATCCTCTTCCGTCCTTCATTGTCGGCGCGCAAACTTCCAAAGAGGGCATCATACTGCCCCAGGACTTGCTCCACCAGGATACCAACCTCACTGGCAAGCCCTCTGCCTCTCTGGCTGGGGGTTGCCAGTGGTGCCATATGGTGTTGTGTCCAACATGGCAACCCCAGAGGCAGGTGTGGGTGGGCAACTGGGTCCTGGGGCTGGGCTGTGGAGCGATGGTATACCAATTGGGAGTCTTCTGTTCCAGCAGGGGTGGGTACAGCACCTGCACCCCTGCAGATGGCTGACGTGCAGGCACCAAACAGCAGGGCATGTGGGCAGCAGGCAGGCAGCAGCAGATGGCAGGTGGGAGTGTGCTTGGGGCTCTGGGTGGCAGGAAAATGGCCTTCTGGGCAGGAGCATGGTTATCCGTGTGTTGTTGCGTGGCCAGCTTGATACAGAGTGATTTGGCACGTGAAGAAACTGAACATATGCGTGTAATTTGAGGAAAGGCCCTTAGCGCGTAAGTGCGTCTGTGATGTGGCGCGCAAGGGCGTTTCCCTCAACACAGGTGCATATTGATTGTACACGTGCAAAAACTGCATGTCCGGGTGTCACTGCGTGCAATTGGAGGAAAGGGCCCTAGCGCGTACGCGACGTTGCACGTGTGGGCTGGGTTAAAAGGTACGCATAGGATGCCATTTTCTAGCACATGCTTTTTGTGGAGAGCAAGCGGGTGATTCTTGTACTTCTTCTTGTTGGTTCACACGCGATTACTTCACAACGGTTCCAGTTCGTACTCCCTGTATACTCAGTGTTCAATTCGCGTCTTTTTCACGTTATTTTTCCAGGCAGACGGTGAGTCGCGCACGTATTTTTCAACTGTGGTTGCCCCCGTGTGTCGCGTACCCCTTCAGATGTCATTGTAGGCTGCGTGTACCAGGCGTACGCTTATTTTTGTGTTTCTGGGTGCCACAGCGTAGTGCGGGTTCTTCATTCCACGCACGTGGTCTACCAGGGGTTGCGTGCACATTAAATATTGTTTTCGGGGTGCTTGTGCGTTGCGTGACCCGTCATCTTCCCCCAGGGGTCACAGACAGCCTTGCTAGAGCACTAGGGTACGTATTCCATCTAGTACCCTACCCCTTTCACCCCAATTGCCCAGGACAATTGTTTACTGCAACTCCCATACGCACAACAACATCAGTGCCATGGTTGGGAGGCGACCAAGCATTAAGGGAGGCAAAGGTGGCCAACCTCAAAGAGATGGGCACGGTAGGGGACGTGGCCAGGATGTGTAGGGTGGCCCAAGAGGCCAGTGTGTGGAGGACCAATCAGGGACACCTATGTCCCTCCCCCCCCAATGGTTTAGGGAGATGTAGCTGACACCATCCCAGCTCAGGCCTTGTTACACTGGCCCATATTGTCAACCGAACCGGCACAGGATGACTCCCAGGCTGACTTCCGTGTCACCAAGTCTAAGCCACGTGTGGCGGTGAAAGTTGCTGTCACCAGGCCACGTGGATCTGGGGCAGCAATGTCATCTGCTGCCCCAAGTAGCCAGGGCGAGGAGGCTGCAGGGGCAGCTGCAGCTCAATCCACCCCAGCTCCGAGTCTCCCAGCCAGGACAGTGTTGGTCCAAGTCCATCACACCGAGGTTGGTCCTGCCAACATCACCCAGCAGCAAGGCCTTTGGTCATCATGCCTTTGGCTACTTCCAGTGCCCAGTCCACCTGCGCTTCTGCCCCTACCAACCAGAGCGGCGTAAGCCACTCGGGGTCCGCACCACCTTCCAAGAGGAAGAAGGGTGCTCTTGCGGTACAGACTGGGACCCCAGACACGGCTACCCACTCCGCCACATCAAGGCAGCCTAGTTAAAATGATGCTGAACTAGATGCACTTGTGGGCTATGTGTCGGCCCATGGCTGCGAAATGGTGGTGACTGCAGGGTGAAAGACTATGACTGTTCAACGTAGGGCCCACTGGCACACCATCGCGGACCACATTAGTTCCCTTGGATTTGTGAAGCGCACAGCTGATGATTGCTCTAAGCGGTGGAATGACCTGAAACGCAGAGCAAAGAACAAGCTGCCTTCAAATCATGCCTCTACTCTGGTGACTGGCGGTGGGTCTCCACCAGAGGAGGAACAACTCACTGAACATGAGGATCGCTGGAGCATTCATCACAAAGGATCCGATCCAAGGCGTGGGAGACCTACCAGATCTTGAAGCAATGTCCGGTGAGTGACCATGCATGTGTGTGCAATCCATGTGTATGTTGCTTGGGTGATTTATTCTGATTGCGTGCCAGGTGAGGCTGTGTAGTCATGAGTGCTATCGGTCACCTATGTGGTCCCTCAAAACCATTCCCCGGACTTGTGTTTCCGTTTCACAGTATCCCTTCTGACCACAGTTCACTTTTTGCACATGATTAGTGCACTTGTCCTTCAGCTGTCCTCTTGCCACAACATTCTTCATACTGTTTTCCTGTTCATTATGCCTGATTTATTACATTTTTAGCATTTTTACCACACATGTTTGTGGCCTACTGTCCCAAATGTGACATACTTCAGTCATATATTAGACCACACAATGGGCCACATTTCGTGACTTATTGGAAAGATTTGAACAGTCAGGCTGATTGCGTGCAGGCCATGTGTAGGTGCACATTACTCAATCATTTTGGGGCTCTGTGTGAATGTTGAACATGACAATTGTATCCTCTCATGTTGAAGTGACCAACCATTGATGTATCCATGTGCCTGCCATCACTGCATCAGTGAACACTGGCTTTGTTGCAGCGTGCGGCACATGTGTGTTTTCACACACATTTTTCCATGTTTTATGTCGTGATGTCCATCTCACATGGATGGGTGACAGTGCCGATTTGCTACCATCTGGGTGTCCTTGTCTAATATGCCATGGCTATGGTACGTGCCGTCTGTGTGCTGGCATGTCATGTATGTGGATTGTCCATGCCACTCACAGGCTAATGTTTGATGCCAGTGCTATCCAGCATGCAACACATGTGTGTGTTTTCCATTTTGGGGTCATCCGTGTCTGCTTTTTGCCTCCCCATCCAACTCATTGACAGTGCATGCATGCCAGAGTTATTGTCACGTGTGACATGTGTCAATTATGTAATGGATCTCTGCCTCGTCATGCCTATGTGTGTGCGTGGGCTATGGTGCTCATGCCTGTTTCCATTAGTAATCTTTGATGTTTTTGCAGGTGATGAGGCACTTGATGCTGTTGAGGAGGAGGAGGAGGAGGAGGAGGAGGAGATGGTGCAGAGCCAGGAGTACTCACAGCCACAACCAGGCACCAGTCGAGGACATGGGGTGGTGGTGGGTGAAAACCCAATCGTCCTACAGACCTTCCTGTCCAGGGGTGTCTCTGGGTACACATCCAGAGACCTCTATGAATCGGGTGCTGAATCGGACATTGAGACATATGTCCCGTCGCAGGTGAGTGTTTCTGGCAGGGATCCTGTTCTGTTCAACCCACCTGCACCGGGGGTAGACCCCTCTATGGGGATTTCAGTGTTGGAAAGACCGCATGTGGCGGTTACGGATGCAGAGTCACACTCCACAATATTTGCTCCTATTCTTGGGCCAGCAGTCCAAAGGAGGAATGCAGTCCTGCAGCCTCAGGTAGTGCCAGCACAGCAAGGTGCACATCACCTTGCCCCAAACAGGTGTGGTGCCCGCCCACGCGGTGGCCGTGCGCCACCAGGCAATACTGTGTGGGAGAACTCCATGTACACTATATCAGCACAACAGGGGACATTGTGTGAAATGATGGCTCAGGCAATGGATAGGGTGGCCACTTCCATTCTCCCCCTGAAAGGCAGATGGAGCTCCAGCTGCAGGCAACAGAGTCCATTTGCCACTCACACAGGGAGTACATGTTGGCATCCGACAGGGAGCGACGGGCTGGACTGGAGACTCTGCGCACAGCCATATCTGTAGAGTCACAGGCCCACAGGGAAGCCCTAAGGTTGGAACACAGCTCCCTCAGAGATACTCTGTGTGAACTTGCGGTGTCCCAGAGTACAAGGGCAGAACAGCAGCTGACACGCACACTGTCAGCTGAGCGCCAGGCAATCCGTCAGATCTGGGCATCGCGCGAGGCCATGCAGGCAGAAATGCGTGCTACCCGTGAGGTGCTGCATGGGGATCTCCGTACCATCACCCTGCAGAACCAAACCTTTCAGACCTGCATGCTTGCTGCCATGGAGGAGCATGCCAGGGCTTTGCGTGGTCTTCCTCCCATATCACACCCACCTTCTAATGTACCACCAGAGGGGGATGACAGCAACGGCAGTTCTGCCACTGTAGCGTAGCCGTGCAGGCATTTTTTATTTTTTCCTCAACATCCACACATGTGAGTGTTGGGGTGCACCCTGTACCTCGTCCCTCCTGGGTGCCCCCCGCCATTCTTCCCCGGTCCACACATGGCCATTTATGATTTTTAAACAGTGTGTAGCTCCCGTAGGCATCCACTGTGTATTCCAGCTGGGTACATGGAGGCTTGTCCTGTCTTTGGGTTAGATGCTTGGGTTCCTGACACACACACCCCTCCTGCTTCCCCTTTCCATCGGCTTGCAAAGGGTGTGACCAAGTGACAGTAACTTACACAGTGACATTGGACTCCCATAAGTTGTGTGGACAGTCTGTAGTCAAAACTGTGTATACATCCTTAGTGGGTATTGTTGTAGTAATCTCCACTGCATTGTGGATTTATGTATGGTTTTACATCCATGACTTTTTCCTTTTATGCATGTACCTTCTTCATGTCTTAAGCCCATCTACTTTGCGGATGCAGTTCATGTTGTATGCAGTACACTGAAACATTTGCCTACCACCAACACTCTGCAGTTGGAAGGGGTCGATGTGCTGCCTTAGTGAGGTTGTGACACTTGCACTACTTTGATTTTTAATTCTCATATATTGCCACTGTTTGAACAGGTACTGATGTTTTCTCTTGCTGGTAAGTATTTGTTCATGTGTGGTTTTTTTATTCATTATTGAGAGCAAATTGTCTGTGGCCTCTTTCCATTTAGGACAGTGCACTTTGTCACTTGTGTCATGTGTTGTGCATTCATTTGTTTGCTTTCACATTGCATGCCATGCCATGCCATGCCATGGTGTCTTGGGGAGGTGTTGGGTGACATGTCACTATTCTGATGTGGTATTTTGCAAGGGGGTAGTCATTCATGCTGCATGAATGTGTGCCTTTTTCTGACACAGCATTGGGTGTCTTTGAGTAGCTAGGGATGCACACAATGTAGCACTTCCAGGTGAACAATCCCAGGCTGGTATGGTTGTGACAGTTGACTGTCCCTTTTGTCATCATCATTGATTGTGAGCTGGTATGTGCCAGGCCTGTGTGCACTCCGCAGGGGTGGGATTTTAGGTGAAGTAATTTGCCACAAGCTGGGTCCGGGCTGCCTCACCACGTGCCCTTTGACCTCCAATGCACAGCGGGCGTGCATGTGGTTGGGGATGTGGGGGCACCACCATGTCCACCGGCGCGCCCTGCCGGGTTTCAACATTGTGCAGGACACATGCTGCACTATGATCCTGCACACTACTGGGGGCGCATATAGCAGCTGCCCACGAGAGTGGTCAAGGGAGCGAAAGCGTGACTTGAGCACTCCGAATGTGCGCTCCACTATGCCCCGGGTTGCAATATGGGCTGTGTTGTATCTTACCTCGGTTGGTGTGGTGGGGTTCCGCATATACTGAGGTGGTGATTCCCTTGGAATCACATACAACCTGCACGTTGATGGAATGCCAGTGCTTTCGGTTCCGATAGATATGCTCAGTGGCCCTGGGTGGA
Organism: Ambystoma mexicanum; assembly: GCF_040938575.1. Classification (NCBI taxonomy): domain Eukaryota; kingdom Metazoa; phylum Chordata; class Amphibia; order Caudata; family Ambystomatidae; genus Ambystoma; species Ambystoma mexicanum. Next base: position 1,142,223,689 of record NC_090924.1, read on the forward strand.
CGTAGAGTCACATGGGTGCAATCAGTGGCACCTAGGACTTTGGGGAAGTGTGCCACCCCGTAAAATTGCTGGACAACAGCCTGCCTTTCTGCAGGTGTTCTGGGCATGTATATGTGCCTGTGGACTGAGGGGTGTGCAGTCATGATGGCCAACACCTGGTGTAGGCAGTGTGACTGCATGGCCTGTGACCCCTACCCCCCCCCCACTATGGCACTTGTCCGCTGAAATGAACCAGTAGCCAAGAAGTGCAGTACATTGAGCACCTTTTCTAAGGGGCTCAGTTCTTGCGAGCACAGGGTGGGTGATGTGAGGTCATCCTCCCACTCCCTCACCAGGTCTAGGATTATGTGTGGTGGAACCTGTATCTCCCATACACCTGGTCATCCGGCATCCCAAAAAGGCTGGTCCTGGGTAAAAAAAAAAATGTGGGGCCTGGCTATCCTCCTCCTGCAGTGTCCCACGACCACTGCTGCAAGGAACGGTATATTCATCGTAGCGTCTGAGCTTGTTTGTTGTTAGCGTGCACTTTTATGCTGCACGGGGCCACTTACGCCTGCTTCCTACTGACGTATGTGTTTCCGGATTAGCGCGTCTTTTTTTGGCGCACGCCTTTCACCTGTTCGCTTCCATGACTACGTGTTGGTAGCGCGCGTTGCGAGCATTTACCTCCTGTACTTCCCCCGTAACGCCCACATTTTCATCTGTTGTTCTCCACTCCGTGTGTTACTCCCACTTTTCTTGTGTGTGCTACACGATGTGCGCTTTCCCTGTGCGCATAGCCATTGCCGTTTAGTGACGTGTGCACCCGCGTGCACCACCCATTTAGTCATGTGACATCAAGAAGCTTTGTAAGGTACTGTAGGGGGTACTTTGTTCCATATGTGACAGGCAGTTGTGTTGTCACCACAAGTAGATCATAAGGATATTCTGTTCCGTTAATTGTGTGTTTACACTGACAAGTGCAACATTGACGTTACTGCACTTTTCCAACCAAAACCTAATCCACATACCATTCTTCACTGCTACATGAGTCAGTCCAAATCAACTATCCGCAGCAAGAGCAACCTATTGATCTCAGAATTTAAAAAAAAAATTAAAAATTCTCCTTTTACTAAACTATTCTGCCAAGCAAAAACACCTTAATGGTTATTTAGTTCAGAATTTCTCTATGCAATCTATTCCATCGCAAAAATTGAGGCGTTCATCACATGCTTCACAAACAAAGTTGTCTTTTAACGCTGGTGTTGACACCCAACCTGATATGTTTCATTATGATCAATACTTGAAGGCTAAGCAGCTGAGTGGACCCGTCATGATCCAAACCTGGGGCCTTTTCATTTATACTGGGATTTGTCAGTGAATCTGATCTTATTCTTTGATGTGTGGTCATTTCTATATAGGGCGCACTGCTGCAGAATCTCATTTCCAGCGCTGGTATTTGCTGATGACTGGTATTCAAAATCTCCTTTTATAAAATGTTTTGAATCGCTGTGCTGCTTCTCACAATTGTTACAGCAAACGGTACAGCGGCCCTGCACAGTTGTCCCACATGATTGTGACGATTGGCTCCATTGGAAAGTGTTCAATTCACATGTTTTTGGAGCTGGTTGTGTGGAATACGATTGTCATGGCAAGGGCACATCAGGTAGACCAATTTGGGGGATCGACAAATGGAATATTCAATATTCATCCATTATTAATATGTTACATAATGTTCCCATTGCTGCATATAATGGTGCTAGAGAGAATTCTCAGAAATGTGCTAATTCCCTCCACCTTAGAGACCCCCAGCAACTTTGCTGGATTTTGAGGACTTGAATTTTTTTAACCTGGAGAGAGTGAGACTTTTATTTAATTTTTATTTTATTTCCCTCTCATGTATTTTTGTGATTTTGAACTCTGTGATTCTTTTGGTTGTGGAGTCTTAACAAACTCCATAGGCATCATCTTTTGCATTGTCATACAGCACCTTCAGTGCAGTGGCACAGGGAAGTCTTTCAGATTTCCCAAAGGTTTAAATACCTTCTCTTGGATAAACTACTTTCCAAGAACAGTAAAGTCAAATTGACTTTACTTACATTTGTAACTTTCTAGACCCAGCACACACTAGACCCAGCACACACTATCTTACAATAGGGTGCAGGAGGGGTTACCTAGTATCCCCTTTGTCTAGCTTCTCATGTAAAAAAATGTTGTTACCCTTTTCTCACTCAATGGCTGGTGGCAGTGGTTTTGTTTTAACTATTGTGGTGTGCATTTACTGCAGGCTGCATTTGCAGCTGCAGCAAAGCACCCAAGGGTGCCATTTTTGTCAAAATGACCCCGGTCGTCTTTTTTCACCATTTCTTTGTGGAAAGGCCCTTGAGATTTACTCTGTGTGCCAAACCAGGTTTGGGCCCATTGTTCGCTTTGCCTTTGGCAGGATTTCAGAGTGAAGCCCGCCTCTGGCTACAGGGTGCCTGGGCTAGGCAGGAAGTGAGGGAGGTGCCCGAAACTCCCTGTGCTTAGTCTCCTAGGAGACCCAAATGCACTCTGTGGTGAATGGCCGGCTGACTGTCCTGCAAGGACAGCCACCCTGCTGGATGACTGACAGCTAGGTTGGAATGAATGGGAGAGAACTGAATAAAAGGCAAGGTTTTTGGCTTGGAAAGCAGAGTCGACCACTGGACGACGGAAATGAAGAAGAACTTGAAGAGGACGCCTGCTGCAGCTCCTGGACCGTTGGTTTGCCTGGCAAAGCCCTGCTGCTGTGCTGAAACTCCAAATTCGTATCGACAGTGAATCCCCTGCAAGGACGACTTCTCCCCTTTTAGTTAGTGGGACCAATCAACTCCAAAGTAAGCCACCTGGACATCCATCTCAGAGCTGGTTGAATTTCCAGAGTTGCTGCTGGAAACCATATAGCCAGGCAGAGGAACACCAGATTGTGTGTGTTGCTTTTAAGCTTGACAAGAGCTCCAGGAAGATCCTCCGGACTCCCAAGGAAGCAGGAATGACCGAGCCTGAGGCCCCGGGACCCCAGAAGCAAGAAAAGTCCACCTCGACGGCCAGGAACCGCGGTGTTGCTATTTGCTGTAGACGCAAGGAGCTGAAACGCTGAACAGCCACTGATTTGAAGGTTGCCGGTTGCGAGCAGTGACTGTCTCATTGCAGAGCAGGAGTCCCCACGACTGAGGCCCAGGAACAGAGAGATCTGCAGAGTCATCTGCTGCACTTTTTCTTCAATACAAAGGCACTGTAAAGTCTGAGAGAACTTACCTCTCACTGTAGAGTTGCTAGCATCGTCTACTACTTAACAAGTCTAATCAACTTGTGGCCCTGCATTTGATTCTTCTTTTCTTCAAAGACTTCTAAAACACTGTGCAAAGACGTTCTATTTACCTACAAAGAAGTGCATCAGCACTTATAGACTTTTGCCTATTGACTTTGGCTTAGTCTCTTTCACTGAATGACTCTTATTGGGGGGGATCTGAAAGTATTTGCCTGCTTAAGAATATTTGTGGTCTGTTGTATGTGCTAAATAACCGTTTCCTTTGACTTATTACTATATGATTCTGAATGCAACAGTGATATATTAATGTCCCCAGCACCCTAGCAATTGAAGTCACTTGTGGGTGTAGGTAGTGTCTGTTGGCCATCCCAAAAGGGTATCTACTGATATAGAGATATTTAGAGTGTGTATTTGAGTGTTACTGTTATATTGCTCCCTTCTGAAGAAGGCTTATTCTAACTGACTGATAAATTAATAAGTGTTTAAGAAACCTTGAGTGTAAGAGTTTATTTGAATACTTGTAACTGTAAATCTCTGCGTAACTCCACTATAGCTCACACTGAACCCTCCTGAGATAAGCCTGGCTGCTCAACATGCTACAAAAACTGTGTAGTACAAGCTAATACCAAAGGTTGGGTTTCTTATATCTGTAGTCTGAGTTATTTGTAGTGTTCCAAGAGGGTACTGCATACAAACTTTGCCTAACATCGTGGTCTTCAAATTGTCGGGCTGGCATTTGTATCTGGTCACAAAGTATCTTCTGGGGGAGGGACATGTTGGGGTGTGATAGGTGGTTTAAAAAAAAAAAGGGATTACATTGACTACTTTCAATAGAAGGTACAAGCAGTTATAGTGTGTAGGGATTGCCAGAAACAAGGATTTTTCTCAAGTGAGAAACTAATAAAAAAATATTAGAATGCTACTTGTCTATACCAAAACATGTCTAATTATCTTCCCTGTTTTCCCACTTCTGTACCATTTCATAATTCGATTATTTTAAATTAAACTTGCAAGATGTTCGCAGGCACCATTTCAAATCTGTCCTGTCCTCAAACGAGTGTGAAAGGTTATTTCAGCGTAACTCAAAATAGTCTCTTTTTAACATTGAACTGTTTATTCGAAGTTCATAGCACCCTTCTGTTTATCGTGTATTTTGATACTCCTTGAAATCCTCTTGGAAGCTTTCAGGAGAGAATCTAATTGATAAAATTATATTTCTTTCCACAGGCTTTTTACAAGCAGGCACTCACCAATAAACTAAGCAAAGAGTAATATCATTGACTACATTTTCAGTGCACACTCTAAACTAGTGATGCACATAAAACTCTCACACTATGTATAATGTCTTTTTGATTTTATTCGTTCAAATGTTGTTTTAATTTTTTTTTTTTATAGTTGTATATCCCAGAGAGAGAGAGATGTGGAGGATGAGAAGAAGAGAGGGATGTATAGGAAGTGGGTAAATGGAGCGAGTGAGCAGAGTGGCAAACAAGGGAGAGGGATACATAGTGAGTGGTTTACTATGTGATTTCCATTCTCTTTACACAACTTTGCCAAAGTTTTATATCTAAAAGTGAATCTTTAATGATAAGAGATTAAAACTCTGTATGGCATAAGTTTCATTTGAATACGTCGTATAGTAAACAGGAACATTTTAAATTACAAAATGTGATTTTAATTAACCATACCATTTTTACTTAAATTGGCGTGTGACTTTGGCTGCAAAGGCACATTTTGCCGGACACTCAAGTGTTGCAATGTTTTTTGGCATAGTCTGTTCTGGGAATAAAACCAGTTCCCAGGCTGTGCGTTTCCATTGCCTAGACAGTCCACTGAGATCTCTCTCAAATTCAAACTCCATTGGCTAGAAGACCGTCTTGGCTACCCAGTCCTGTTTTTGTGAATGCGTGTCATGACTCAATTGGCCTGCAACACCAGCAGTAATATCCTGTTGCCGCCCAATGTTCTCATTGTGAGCAAGTACTGCTAGCCTTTTTATTTTTTATTTGTTTATGGTACTTAACAATATTGCATATGTATTAAAAGAAATTCCATCTAAAATTACACTTTATACGTTCCTTTGGTAACCTTCTCCTTCTAACTAAAACTACAAAAATCTCACCCTTTAATTGCACCAGGGTTCGATTGCTCCCCTTTTCAAAGAGGAACCCCATATCCTCCTATAGAGAATTTTCTATCAGATCTAGAAATGTCCACATAAAGACAGATATTTACACTCTAACCTGGCTCGCAGGGAGATTCAGCCCAATTCCTAACTTTTGTATCGGCACACAATTCGGAATATTCAATGCTTTCCTCCAATCTAGGGTTTCCAGGTAATCCAATTTTTCGGCCACCCACTGCTGCATCCCCTCCAAACCATACAATAGTCTTGGCACCACTTTACCCACATAAAAGAGCACCAGTGATTTTTAGCCGAAAAAAAACGTCCCATATTTTCCATTTATCAGGCACATCTGAGAACCAAGACACTTTTCCTTTTTTTTCCAAGTATTCCATTAACCTCTACTTTGAAGGTTTATTAAAAACCGGGAACACTAAACATATGAAACTGTGTGGCAACATTTGATTGTCTAAAAACCAAGAATAATATACAGGCTTATTAAAACTACTAAAGCCCATAATCTTTGTTTTATCTAGTTGATGGCTAAACATTCTATTTTTATTTATTTTTTATTTATTTATTTTTTTGCAAAACCTAATTGGATGCAATCAAACAGAATATCGTCTGCATAAACCAGCCAAAAAAAACCTAACTGGAGCTATTCTCTGAGAGGCAAAGGCGGCAGATGAGATCTCCTCCTCCGTATCTGACATAGAGGCAGGGGGCCAATATGCACCCCTCAAACCTGCATCGGTCTCAATTTACTTAGAGGATTCCCTCCTTATTTAACCTCACCTGAATATTCATTTTGGTATGTAAAAGAACCATCAGTCTCAACATGGTATATGCCAGGAATAACACTGGAATTAACTAGCTGTGATAATATTGTCAGTGTATTTGCCCATAAGTCCGGAGCAGCCTTAAACAGATGATTATGTAGCCCATTAGGCCCCGCAGGAACTCTCCCTTAATATAGCTTCACAAACCAAGTTCAGGGTATATAGTCCCTCCTTAACAATATTGCTTCTTCCCCATGTACTGGAGACTTAAAATGCTACACCCATTTTATCTCTGCAATTGGATTCAACTGGATAAGGGCTTGCGAGTTCTCCAAACCATTCACAACCTTCCAATAAACGGATTCATTCCTCTGATTTAGTGGCTTTATCGTGGCCTCGTCTTCGTTCTGCAGCATTATAGACCAATGACCTGGCTAATCAACCAGCCTTTATAGTTGCGTTTAGCTGCTTTTAATTTCGACTAATTCTTACCGCACTCTTCTGTATTTTCCGAAGGAATGTCTTTAAAGCTTTTTTTCCATTCTGCAAGAATTAAATCAAATCAATGTGCATTTCTCTGTTGAAATTTTCTTCTGATGTGGAGCCTTATAACGGCCCACCACATTATCTAGGGTCTCCTTCACAAAGGCACTAAAGAGAACCTCATTAAAAGTAGACATTTTCCATTCATTGGAAGTAGTATACCATTGTTGTGGAAGATTATCATTGAAGATATCATCACATGATTTGACGTGTACACCCTTTTTCTTCCCATATTCACTCTCAAGGGACCAACAGACCTAATAGTAGAAAACAAATCATAAAATCAGCCACCAACATATTGTGGCCATTCAAAACAGTTCTTGTAACATTACAAACTGTACACAATTCAAGTAAAACCTGGTCCAAAAATACATAGTCAACAATTGAGTTTACTGCACCATTGTCTTAAGTAAGTTGTGGGGGTGTATCGTCATTTATCCAACCATTTAACATAGTCGGGCCCAATGACCTCATCAGGTGGTTCCACCCCAACCCCATGATCAAATTCTTATAAGCAACCTATCCTCATCCTGTTCACACATGGAGTCTAAATAGGCCAAAATCGCCCGCCATAATTCTATGTTTGTTCCCCTCCATATCTAGCTAATCCAAAACCCAGGTATCGAGCTTAGCTATGAACTCTGGCATGGGGGCGATTCCCCTCATGCCAGTATAAACTATTAGACAACGTGAGGGTTTTCCTTCTGCTAATAGTGGGATCACCATCCCCATTGCCTGTGTCTGTATTATCAATTTTCTTGAGCCTGTATACAAAAGACAGGACTTGATAGCGATCATGACGTCCCCCACCACCACCACCCCCAACCCTCTTTTGAATCACAGCAATTGTGGGGGGGAAAAACTTCAGTCCATCCTATACTGGATTTCTCAGAAGCCAGGTTTTTGGATGAGGATGATTCTGAAATATTTTAGATATTCACACATCTGGATTTGTAAGCAAATGGCTATTTCCCCGGGAGTTCCAGGAAATCAAATTCAATTTATCACCTTACCAATGAATGTCCAAGAGAAGCCGCCTCCCCCATATTATTTAGGGGAGACCCAGTCCATCTGTTTCTTTCCTATTGAATAATATACTACTAGGGGCCCAAGGGACATTTATGACTACTTCTCCCCTTGGCCCCCTCCACTCCTGCTTACCCATTCCCCTGATCACAGGATACCCTTCCTCGCTGTGAACAGGAGGAGACTAAAATTCCAAACTGATCAAGGGTTTCCGACTCACTTGGAATTAGCTTATTTACAATCCGACATACTGTTTCCAACCTTACTAGATTGACTCTCTTATCCACAAACTCCCTTCCCAAGTCCCTAGAGGTGATGGGTCTTAATCTTGGCAATTTGGTGAATAGGGCTTAGATGTTCCTTCTATTAAGTGGGGAAGAGGCCCCACCTTTTCCCCACAAATTCAACTAACAATTTATTTGCCTCCCACTCCTGTACAGCAATTAAATGGCTTTTCTATGCTTTTTACCAACCAGATTCCTCACAGTAACGCAATCAAATCCTTCATCCTGAACTCTCGCATCTTCCGACCCGTAAGATGCTCTGTACATTTACTTTATCCCTCATCAGGGGAGCAGGGCCTGACCTCTTAAAACACTGTACTACCAAGGTTGGTCATTGAATCTGAATGTCGGGACCAATCACTTCACCTAAACTTCGGGAGAACCCCGAACTCCCAACCTTGCGTCCTATCGGACCCATCTGGACATTTTGCTATGAAGAGGATTGCCTCAATTGTTGAATTATGTTCGTGGGATCTTGGGCCGACTGTAACAACCCTCCAGGGGACCCAACATTTCGCCCATCACAGCCACATCCATGCGGATGGGCACTTCCAACTCTCACCAGCCCCCCCCTACCTCAAATGCCCCATTCCCAAACTTGCCAATATTCTATGACCAAAAAGCTGTGGGATTCTTGAAGTTTCAAAAATAATTTTGTTTAATGATGATGTAAAAGAAATTGTCATCACATGACCTCTAACCTGATGATATCACAGGCAATAACATCACCTGACATATACTCCTCACCAGACTACAGTAAATGAGTGTATGGTGTTGTCTATCCTAGAAACTCTAAGCCATCATAATAAATCAGATTAATAAATAAGCAGTAGCAGTTGATGAGATTTTTTTTTTTTTTTTCTTTTTTTTTAACTTTGTGGCATCTCAATGTTTCCCACAAATATGCGGAGCCATTCGAGCGTAGCAATGGAGTCATACCAATGGAAGGGGAGTTCAGGGGAGTGTGCTTGTTTTCCCCAGACATTTTAAAATAATGGGTTAAAATGGTGCATTTTAACTGCGCAGTTTGCATTCGGTTTTGGAGGATAATTCGTGAAATAATCCAACAGATGCCAGTCACCAACAGCACACGGGAGCATTTTCATGATGGTTTTCCCACAATATATTCTAGTGCAAACAACATTTTCATGCTGGTTTTGCACCATCTTTTTAAGGCAATCTCATGTTGTCAAATATCCGGTTTAAAATGATAATTAATTACTAGCGTTTAGACTTCTATCATGTTGCATTCTGGTACTTAATGTCCAACATTTATAATCTGAACACAATGATCTGCAAATGTTTGCAGAAAATAATTCTAGAGCTGTTTCTGTGTATTGTTTAATGTCCAAAGGTGTAAATGAAGAAGTGAGCTAAGATTAAGTAAATGGGCAGTGGCTACTAAGCTTATATGTATTTCTAGCGTTGGTGGGCTTTAGGATTCTGTTATTGCGCACACTATTTTGCATGTCCAATTTGAAATGTATTCTTGCAATGAATTGCAATTCGAGTGAACATCAAATTACTGACTTGTTATCGCGCTCAGAAGAATTGCAGCTCACAGAACAAACTGTCAGGGGAAAGTTCAGTTATCTGCCACACTCCATCTTTGAAATCATGTACAGTTGCTGACATGTGCAATGATTACAATTTCCCAGACAATCCTGCAAATAAATGCAAGCAGGGAAGCGCAATTCCCCCTTCAGTAACATAATAAATAAGTCGCTCTAACTTTCACACCAAAATGACCTGACTGACTTAGCCGAAGAATCACTGAGACGTGCAGACCGTGTGTTACTGTCATGTGTAAGCAGATGGGAAGCAGATTTTAAACACACGAAGATCATAGTTCAGGCAGGTAGCTGAGACACTGGCTATGTGGCTTCATACCCTTGCCAGATGACCTCATGTCTGTCACAGCCTGCCAGGTCATGTGCCTCGTCTATCAAATTAATTAGGCCCTTAACCCCCACAGTAAAAAGAGTGAATACGATTGCCGCTACAGCTCAGCTGGCTGTCCTGGGACCAGGCAGCCAGGCTTGATCAGAGCCCCATAAAACTGCCACTTAGCTTGACCGGCTGTAAATAGCTGTAGGATCTGTGCATGAAATCAGTAGGACTGCATAAAAAGAAGTAGCCTACCGCCTAAATCGGTAGGGTCAGCAAGTATGCATTCACCCTCTCCACTGTCCTTATAGATTCCTCAATCAAAACTTTAGGTTGGTTATACTGACTCTGAAGAATCTGAGCCAGATCGGCCTGAAGCTTCTCCCGCATCGACTGGATCATAACACACCTCTCCTTCCCCGGAGCCGGTTCAGGTTTTTCCTCAATCACCTGCAATGTGCAATGGCCCCCCCCCCACCCCCTCTCTGATCTTTCACAAATATATCCTCACCGTCGCCCTACTATCCCTAGGTAGACTCAAAAAAATCCTATGGGTTGCCCCCCCCCCCCCCTTTTCAGGGGGGCCTGAACGTGAGAGGTAACCAACTCTGAGAAGTTCTTTTGTGTGTCTGTGAGAACAGTAATATCAAGACATAGATGGTATAGATGGCACCTTCAAAATGCATATCCCCTCTTATACTGGTGGGCCTGGAGCCACTTGTATCCCCATTTGCACCAGTTCCCCTCCAACTGCTGCAGAACAGTCCAGATAATTCATAAGATCTGTAAGGGTAGGATTTGCGAAGCCTCACAAGACTGCAGACTTCTCAGGTATCCCAAGAACCAGGATAATGTCTTGGCCCCCAGGCCCCCTCTCTAGATTCCTTACAGCGGTACCCTGTTCCTTCTCCATCGACCAGGCTTTTTCACAATCTTCTAAATTCACTGAATCAGCTGACACTTTCTGATATATATATATATATATATAAGAATCACAAATTCTGTTAAAACTCAATTTAATCACAGGGAAAAAACTGAGTAGAAACTGCTCAGTTAACCAGTCGCTCACTTGCTGTAGCCCGTAAGGTTTACTGTTCGATTTCACAAAAATATATATCAGTATAAATAATATTTCATGCTCTGTTAAGACTTGCTGGTGTCCTTCAAAGTAAATTACAAATCGTTGATTGTTTTCAAACAAACTTATTTTCTAATTTAAAGTAGAAGGGGGAGGTACAGGGTGGCCTCTATATATCACAGGTCCATATGCCAATGCATTTCGGAGTCTTTAGCTCCCTCGTCAGGGCTGAGCGCTAATAATAAATACAGTTGGTTTATAAGAAAATGGCAATAATCAACATTATTAGATGGTAACCAATGCGGTCAAAACAATATGAAATAATGTAAATATAACAATGTCATTACATGCATCTCTCAACATGAAAAATCCGTTCAGTGTAAGTCTAAAGTGGTACCTTTAAACTCTTGACCAACTGGTCACTGATTGAACTCTACTCCCAACTTTGTGAAGCACGCACTAAATGCTGATATGCTTTGATTAATGTAAACGCCTTACTTATAAGGGATACAATTACCTTCAAACATCTGTGTTTGTTACCATCTGCTTTGTGTATGCATTTTTTCCCAAATATGCAGAAATTTTCAGACATGTTTAGTGTCTGTATATGGTATGGACTTGCACAATGTTTCTTTTTGGGGAGCTTAAGACAATGAAAGGATGCCTGCTTCATAATACAAATTGCACCTAATATGACACAATGTAACCTGTAGTAATTGCATCATACATTGGTCTGGCATTCTGGTTGGTAATACTCAAGTATGGGGAAAGTTGTTTAGCAGAACAATGGTGCCACATATGACACATTGCACTAATCAAATCGCGCATTGGTCTGGTATTCCGTTGGGTAATGTTCATGTGTCCTCGCTTTAAATTAATGCAATTTGTGCTAACTATATTATGCTGTTTTGTATCCGTTTTTAACAATGTTTAGGAACGCATCCTTCTAAATATGTGCAATCAAAAAAATCTGCACGCATAGTGTTTCACTGCCTCAAGACAGCCTTCCTATGGACACACCTTTACGAATGCCAATATAGGCGCAGCAGAGCTCAGAGGTTCACATACCTGCAAGTGAGTCGGCTGATTAGCACTGCGAATGCTTTCTTATTTACATCTGTACCTTATAATCATTAAGTTCCAACTACCTAGATTTTCTACCTTTAAGCATAGGCGCGCTGCACGTCCCGACCTCTCCTGAACAGGAGTGGTCGTGACGCGAGCCGCCTGGAATCAGACACACCCACCGGTGTGACCAGCTCCAGGCGTCTCTGCAGGCACCATGGCAACCCTACAAACCCGCCATCAACACGCCCGCGTGTTCCAGTTTCTTAAGTTGCCTCATCTGCAGATAGGTTAACAGCGGTCATGAGCATGGCTATCCACTGGGAGACCAGGATACTCCATTAGAGTTTGATTTCTGATTAGAGTCCACATTCCTTTACTATTTTACAGTACGTGCATCTGGACAAAGACTGAGATTTACCACATGCGGATTCTCGTGTGTGATTTCCCTTGCACTTACAGATCACACAAGTAAGCGGTGTCCGCTGACTGAAACAGCCCACGCTGTATTTTATTTCTTTTGACACAACGTTCACTCATGCATGCACATTCAAATGTTTTTGCAGATAGTTGGAACAGTTCAACTCTATGTTTCGGAGTAGAGTTCAATCAGTAGACTTACATTGAACGGATTGTTAATGTTAAAGAGATGCATGTAATGACATCTTTGCTTTCTTCTTTCCTTTTCACTGTGATATTGATATGCATTTGAAAACGTGGTATGTACATGATTACCTTATTTCATATTATTTTAACTGCATTGGTTACCATCTAATAATGTTTGCCATTTTCTTAAACCAACTATATTTATTAATAGCGCTCAGCCCTGACTAAGGAGCTAAATACTCCGAAATGAATTGGCATAGGAGCCTGTGATATATAGAGGCCACCCTGGACCTCCCCCTTCTAGTTTAAATTAAAACAGAAGTTTGTTTGAAGGACATCAATGATTCATTATTTACTTTGAAGGACACCAGCAAGTCCTTGCTTACACTGATATATAATTTTGTGAATTCGAACAGTAACCCCTTATGGGGTACAGCAAGTAAGCACCTGGTTAACTGAGCAGCTTCTACTCCCTTTTTTGCTTGTGACAATTTTTGGTCCATGTGTCTTTGGACTTTTTCCCAGTCTGCTCCTACCCAATTGGATTATATAGTAACTACATTGTACAGATATTTATTGAAATTTGTTTTCAAAGAAATTGGTGCCCACTTCTCTTTTTCCAAAACTCAATCTAATGCCACTATCGCAGACTCGTTCTGTCCCCCTCCCTTTCCCCCTTGCCCCCAGTGAAGTTCATAGCATGGAGGAAAGACCCCTTCATTGTAGTCGAGCAGGGGAGGCCATGGAGGAACTATCGCTTTCACTGTCCACCATGACCTGTTCCTTAAAGACGGGAGTGCGGGGCGAGGGGTGTCAATGTATCAATCACTTGCATGACTCTTGATGGACTTTCAGTTCAATCCAGTAGATCAGTGTCACCATTGAGTCTTCAGCCTCCTCAGACCTTTTAGCAGTTGGTTCAAAGAATGCTATAATTCTTTGGCAAATTCTTCTTTTGTGAGTCTGTCAATCTCAGATTCCCCCTACTGGTCGCCGGCATACACTCCTACCCTGTAGAATCTGGGCAGGGGAAAGGGCCCTCACAATCTCCAATTGCTGTTTCAAATCAGACCCTGCATTGCGTTCCATAATTGCTTTCTTTCTTGCTTACGCCTCAAGTCACACATAGAAAGTCCACGCACCCTCCACTGATTTTCAAATTAGACGCAGGTATAGGGAATGAAAGTTCTAAGAGTTTTGGCCGCTGGCGTTCAGCAGGATAAGGCAGATAAATATTGTAGTAAGTGCTAAATATGTCTGTCACTCTCGCCAAAGAGGTAACAAAGCATCTATTCTACAATTTGACTGCAGCCGTATCTGCGTTATTAGGCTTACCGCCCAAGGACAAGTCCTTGCCTCTGGCGACATCGCTACCCGTCTGCACTCGCTGAACGCACTCCCTGGTGTGTGTGCGCGCAATGCGCAACTCAATCACGTTAAGTACTTAGCCAGCACGGGAAATTTGAACCAAGCAGCCTCACACAGAGATCCTTCCTGTTTAAAAAAAAAAAAAAAAAAAACACAGCGTATCTTCATTCGCTTAACTCACTCCTTGATGTGTCCCATAGCCTTTTTAGGAGGCTCCACATAGTCTATGCCAAAATGAAACCCTTTTCACCTGTACTTGTTGTGGTAAACCTACAAATCCCCATTGTGGAAAAATTCTGTGACGCCCTTCATATCTCTGAGCCTTTGTTTTTATTTTTATTTTATTTATTGTGTTTGGTTTATACAAACCTTTACAATCATTTTTTTTTGTACAAAAGAATCAAAAAGAAATTATTACAAGTTTTATACAATTTCATGGATGTAAAAGAAAAATTGAACAAATTAAAACATGAATCATAGTAGAAATTTGTTAAAAATCACATTAAACATAAAGAAAAAGAAACCGTTTTTAAAACTAACTTTCGTATAAAAATAAACAACCCCTCAATTTTAGTTCTTTCATATTACGCGTGGTAAAAATTCATTTAAATTTGAATCAATAATTAAGAGCTCAATCAAATTTAAAGTAAAGGAAAGACTTGTGCTACCCATGCATCGATTCCATACTAATACTTGACTGATTCCGAAAATCAAGATCAAAAATTCTTAAACGGGATGATGCAAAGAAAGGGCAGTAAATAACTATGTTGTTTGAGTGTTTCATCTGCTTCTGCAACACCACAGAAACGGCACAAGATTGAGCAATTTGTTAGAATCGTTCTGTTCCAGTTTTTAGTTTTTACAAGTGTACGAAACTGGTTTAGGCGGAAACAAAGTAAGATTTTCCTACCTAAAGCAGAAGGAAATTGAATTAAATAAAAGGGTCGATCTCCCCATTTCCTTCGGAGCCTGTTATATTCTAAATAGGACAGGTAAGTTCCCATCGTATCAGTCAAAGTCACCAATGATCAAGGTCTTTTTTTTTTTTTGTGCAGGAAGAAGCAGTCATGCTTTTTGGAGTTTCATTGATTGATTCCAAAATGGAATTCAATTCATCAGTGGCAGTTTTCAGCGAACGGATACACGGGTTGTCCAGTGGGATAGATTGAGCTAAACCCAATGCAGACTTCCACAATTTGCCCTGAAGTATATCAAGAAAGGAATGAATGTTGTATAGACACATGTCTAAGGGGTATAGGAGACATGGTTCAACTTTAAGCAGGTAAAACTGAATGAGAGGCAATAAAGAAAATAGACAATATTTATGATATATGATTTTCATTTGTGAGGACAACGTTTTCGCTTTATTATTGAGGAAAGTTTGCCACATGCGTAAGGAATACGAGTCAGTCAACGGATAACCTAAGTAACGAATAGAAGAAGAGTAGGAAAGAGCGGCACCTTGTAGGAACCATGTGAATTTGTTTACTTTGCAACGGCCTTCAAAAAAAATTAGAATGAAAGATTACGCAGGATTGACTGTAAGGTTAAGATTATTCGCGAAGTCTGCAAATAAATCAATTTTTTTTTTTTTTTTTTTTTTTTGGAGGCCAAAGTAGGTACGATCAAATAATAACAAATCATCTGCGAAACCAATCCAATTGAGCCTAATCGGCCCCAATTTGGCTGGGAAGACAATCTGGTCTTTCCAGAGTGAATCTATGCCCTGCAGGTACAAGTCAAAAAGGACTGCCGCCATGTTGCAGCCTTGCTTCACTCCGATTTCGGTGCTGATAGAATTCGTTAGCGCACCATTACGATTTAAGCGTATATGGTACGTCGTATGAAGGTGCAACAAGGCAATCAAAGCGACCAAAGAGTGGGGGATGCCAAGATCGATCAATTTGTCCCAGAGAAGTTCTCGAATTACTTTATCGAAAGCTGACGTCAAATCCAAGCTGGCCATGTAAACAAGCCCCATATGCGAGCTAGCAATTTGTACTTGAAGATGCACTAGGATAGTGGCATTAAGGGGACAGCCAATATATTTTCTGAAGCCTACCTGATAGATGGACAATAGATTGTTTTGCACGATAAAGGCTTGTAGTTCTTGCAGAAGTAGTAGTGAAAAGATCTTAGAAGATGCATCAGTAAGCGCAATTGGACGATAGTTACAAGGAAGCTCAGGTGGACCTTTCTTGTAAATAGGAATTCTATGTGCTGAATACCACGACGATGGAATAAGGCCAGTTTGGAGAATCAAGTCAAAACGGATCTTCAATAACTGTGCCCAGAAAATGGGATCCGATTTTATATGCGCATGGAGGTAGCCCATCGGGGCCGGATGTTTTAGAGTTGTTAAGTTTGCCGATTGCATCAATGATGTTGTCGGTCGTCCATCTAGAGGTCGTACTACAAATGACCGCTGGGTGACTACCTTTAATAAAGACAAAACGATCAGGCAACTGGAATTTCAGCTTGATGTAGTTGGTCCAAACATCAGCAGAAATTACAGATTGAGGGTCAGAGTGCTGGACAGATTTTATGGAGCGCAGTAGCAACCATGTTTGTCTAGTGTCGTGTTTCAACAGATGGTAAAACATATTTTGGTTGTCAGCAACATACATAGAGATTTTCAAGAAATTTTATTTTTATAAGTTTGCTTGATTTTATTAATCACTGATGTTATTGAGACAGCATGAGACGTGGAACTTATTGTCTCTGTAACGGAGCGATTTATTATTTTTTTTCAGCTACTGAAGCATTGTATTTGTGAGCATGACTCAAATTAGGTGAAACCGTGGGCCGAGTTTTCAGGGCGATTTCCATGAAATGAAATTCTATGCGTTTCACGTTGTTAAGTTCTATTTTGGATAGAGAAAAAGAAGAATCCCCAAGACGAGTAACAACATTATGAACAGCAGCAATCCTTTTCAAAAGATTCCGACAAACTTTCGGACTCCAACGAACAGACAAACACTGTCTATCAGGCTCTATTAGGGTTAGGATAGGAGTGGCAGCGAATCGGGCAAATGGTAGGTGTACAATTAAACTAATTAGCATATGATCACCGAATTTTGGGTTGGAAATAATGACCGAATCAATGATTGGGTATAAGCAGGAGGAGATAAAAAAAAAAAAAAAAAAAAAAAAAAAAAAAAATCATCAATGATTTGCACTTGCCTCTGTGCCAAGTATAATTGTATGGATTAAGAATCACAGGGGCTGGTTGAATATCCCATTCTAGGAAAAAGTCTAACCAAATTTGCCCATTTCCTGTGAAAGAGACAGAGTTATTGGGAGCCGGACCATTTTTACTTTGGAAGACATCGTAGCAAAAGGCATTAAAATCACCACCAACAATTGTTCTTAACAATGGATTGAGTGCAATTGCAGTTTCCAATACTAAATTTACTTCATCTATGATAGAATCAAGAGTTGAAGACAATCTATTCCAGTAGACACAAATCCGCAAAAAGACAGTATTGGGCAAATCATCAGGGGTTAGCTCAACAGCCAAAAGACCATGGGTACAGTTTATATACTTAGCAGCACATTTACATAAGGTATTTATCAAGATGGCTATCCCTCGTGAGGGTCGTCCCAACAAACCATGCAAAGCCTCGTGTGAAAAAACATGGTAGCTCTCAATTGTGAATGGAGATCGACACATGGTTTCCTGTAGGAAAATAATGTCTGGCTGAGGACCACTCTCTTTGTTAATCCAAGCTCTAAAGTTGTTTAAGCCACATGGATTCCATGAGACTATTAATAACTCATCCGAGCTAAGAGTGTCCTATCAGACCAGCATTTGGATTTGAGGGAGACAAAGTAGAGCCAAGTGATTGAATACCCTTAAGGGCGGATACAATCGCCAACAATTGCCTGAGAGTATTGGCATCAAGTCGTAGAGATCCTCCTTGATCTTTCAAGGTGGAAGGACTCTGGACTACAGTGATTTGGGTATTGACAAAGATTTCTGCATCATCGATGGAGTAGAATAGCATTGGTACTAACCCTTTTGAGAGCAGATCATCCTTTTGTTCCCAAATTAACTTCATGACAAGAGGCAAATTGTATCTACAGATCATTCTGTTATTATTCACGGATGCAAGTTTGATCCAGTCAATGTCATCTGATCTAATCATGCTTAGGGCTGGGATCGCTTGCAAAGTTGAAGTGAAGTAGGATCGATTTAGCCTGGCTTTGCCATGGTGCTCTGTCGCTTTCCCAATCCATTGCAACAGCTGATTTAAGCTTATCAGCTGAGTTGGCCAAAGCTGCATTATTGGTGCTGTTTTTCATCGGAGAACAATCAACCGTTGGAGGGGTGGACCTCGAATTCTCACTATGCAGTTCTTGACTCAGATCTGCAGACCGATTTAATAACTCTTTTGTCTGGAATATCAACGTTGTTGCTCGAGTTGGCATTGGGAGTGTGAACAGTCACCTTTGCCATTTGGGATTGGGTTTTCACCTGACTTTGTGTAGCCTCATCATTGCACAAGCCACGTATACCTCTATCAGTTTTCTTTGAGGCTAATATAGGGTAAAAGTTTGAAAGCGTAGCTTGTTTGGAAACCGATTGAGAGTTTTCAGTCGGAGGCAATGAAGTTATAAATTCCTTGCCTTTACTCAAAGCGATCTTCGATGCCATTTTTTTTTTTTTTTTGGGAGACAAATTCGACATTGCCCTGGCAACTTTTGTGCATTCATCTTTTTGTCTAGACTCTGCTGCGACAGGGATAGACATCGAGGGATCAGAAAGGTTGAGCACTGCTTTGGACTCAGCATTTAGCTGGTTCAGATCAATGATGCCCTCACCTCCTGATAAGTTGCATATCTCTTTTATATTGGAGTTATGGCGATCAAGTTTGGGAGCGCTCTGATTTTTATTTTTTTTTTCTCCAGCTTTTTGTTTATTTCTTTTGTCGGCTGCTTTGCGTTTTTCAACTCTTACCAGTGCTCTTTTTTTGTTTTCTAGTGAGGACAACTGGGAGGGTTGCACAGGGGTAACTCGCTGCATCAGGCTTGTTGCACACAGAATTCCGGTCAATCTCATTGTCAGAGATCGATTAGATTTGTGAGGGCAGAAGCACTATCAGAAAATGATATCTTTGGGCACTCAAGAGGAGGTTGCACATGATCATTATTCAGAGCGGAAGGAGTCTTAATTGTAGGATGAACCTCTTTGACCGCGATCAATAGTTTTTCAATATTGGCTGCATTTGATGCAACCAGTTGTGCTAGTGTAGAGTTCGGAGCTATTGGTAACGGTTGCAGAGGTATTGGATTATTCGAAACAATTTCCGCAAGTGTTTTTGTTTGAGTGCATTTATCACTAGATACGACAGAGGTTAGGTGATTTGAGCTTAAGACTGAAATTGCATTACACGCAAACAGCAGGCCTTCTATCTTGTTTATTTTGGAAGACATGTCAGTGTTTTGTAATTGAAGAAATCTAACTTCTTCATGAGTACGTTCATGGCCTTTGTCGAATAAATTCAATATTCGTGTAATTATTGGAAAAGCCTATGGATTAAACGGTAAGTCCATTGGGGGCAAGGGGTTTGGTGTATGCGTGGTGTCATTTGCACACCCCAAATCCACTGATTGTAATGGATGGGAGCAATCATAAGGGTAAGCAACATGAGGTGATTGAGTTTGTTGTTTTATGAGAATAGGAGAGCTGTTTGTGCTGGGAGAGTCATATTGGAGGGTCTAAGTGAGGAAGAGGAGCTCCCATTTACAGCCCCCTTGTATAACCTGGTGGATTGATTGGGGGCTAGGTAAGGGTTGTTTAAACCCTGGTTAGGGAGAGCTGCATGATTTCCCCCCCCCCCATATTTCCTTTGTATGACAGGTGAGGAAGGTTCGTGGGATAATCTGATACGTCTTCGTAAATCAGTTTCAATCATCACAGGAAGCGTAGAGAAATCAGTCAAGTGATGATAGAAGCACTCAACACCCATTTCCTTTTTGATGGCAGCTCTCACAATGCTATCATCCAGGTTTGCACTATCGTCCATCCAACCTCTTGGTCAGCTTGAGTTGGCCACCTTGGCTTCGAAAGAGCCACCACCAGGGGCTGAAAGACTCAGCTGTGGGAGTATCAGTGGACTTTGTGGCTGCCAATGGCAAAAAGGACCCTTGGGATGTATTTGAAAGTACAACATCACTTAGTTGCGGCTCAGTTCCATAGGGAAACCCCAAAAGTTGGTTTACTGAGTCAGATAAACAAGACCCTATAGGGTTAATTTCAGCAGCGATTGGAGGGGTGAGAATCATTTTAGAGGGATCAGCAAGCCCCATGTTAATTGCACCAATTTATTTGAAGGATATTGTGTTTACGAACCCTCAAGAAGGCTCAGATCAGTGGAAGATCTCTTACAATCCAACATCGTGTGAAACGATCCCGTGGGCTAGGCAGAGCGTTTCATATCCAAGGCGCTAAGGCCTGGAATGCGTTACCAGCTACATTGCTTAAGACCGAGGATTTACTCTCCTTTAGGAAACAGCTGAAGACCTATCTCTTTCACTAGTACCCTTTCTTCTCATGGGTAGCCTGCATGTTTCTGTCTCTCATAACATAACATAACATTGAGGCGTCAGTTATATCCCCGCATGATTCCTGCATTTTCGGGTCCACACTAGATTTTAGCTCCATGTCCTGGGGAGGAGAAATCGCAATGGAGGAAGTAGCTTCAGACAAGCTCTCTAGTAACTCCATTGCGGGAAGGTCAATGGGAAGACCCCTCCCCCCCCTTAGCTTTTTGCAGTTTGGAGCGGTTTGGTATGGACCCTTTGGACGAAATGGGGGTATTCAACTTGCGCCCACTACGTAAACCATTGACCATTACCTTTAAGAATGGACTCCTATACAATCAGAAGCCCATGCTGCTTCAAACTATGGAGCAATCCCGTTGACCGCTGCACCGCGAACAGCAAACGGTACTTGTTCGGTACTTCTGTGGTGCGCGGTCAGGTGGGATGTTATGCTCACAGAGATGCACGTTAGAGCCCAAGGGGGCGGGACTTCTCAAACCAGAAGTGATCTAGACAAAAAATGCAAGTAAGAGGTATACTTTAGAAGGGTAAGTAGATGAGACAATACAAACCCTCTCCCTCTCAAGGGCAAATTAATGTCTGTATCTTAATGCTGCCAGTGGCCAAGTGCTAAGCTAGTTGGGCACAGTGTGCACAGTTGGGCACAATAAGGGAGTGACGGAATTAAACAGCGTATTCAGCTGTAATTGGGAAGATGGAGATGTAAACAGTCACCTCGTTGGACAGGAAGTCAGGCAAAAGTCCGTGTGACAGTAGCAAACGTCCTCCTCGTGTGCTGGCAAAAAAGTGGTGGAGCACGATCCTTGGGTCAGCGCAGCCGGCAAACACAGCAAACAGTACTTGTTCGGTACTGAGCCTTTTGTCGTACACTACCTTCACAAGGGCTGTGTGAGGAAGTGGCCCAGACGCCAGACACTTTTTCCTCCGCTTACTAAGAGGTTGATGTTAGAACACCTGACAATGTGTTTTCTTCTCTCGAGTGTTTGCTACCAGCATGCTGTTAAGTGTCTACCACTTTTCCAACTGCACGTTAACTGAACTTGTGTTTGGAACTTCAACGGTGACGATTACTAAAGGATCACCAGCAAGCCTAAGACTTTTTGATGCGAGCACCTTCTCAACTGTTACGTGCTCTAGATTCCATTGAGTATCTATTGCAGGAGTAAGTAATTTCACTGATATTTGTAGTATGCTTATTTTGCAAGGAACTCCAGCCCCCAAAATGTACAAAAACGATCGATTTTTTTTTACTAAATATAGACCCACTAAACCGAGCACAAGAACCAAGTACAGTTCCAGCAGTATCTTTATCAAGTATTGTCTGTGTGGACCAATGAAAAACTGCAGTGTTCATTCACACTGCTTCCTCTAATTAAGTTTGGTGCATTTCACAAGAAAAGTAATTGGAACCAATGTTTTTCCACAGGAATTACCACGTCTGGATATGTTATTTTGAGCATCTTTAAAATGTCGATCAGTCAAAAACTATCTGTTTGGGCCCCCTCAAAAGCCACTGGACTTCCATTGGAGTTTATTCCTATTCAAAGGTGATGGTAACTTCCTACTAACTTTCCATGGTGTAGTCTGGGTCTCTGTCCTTATCAATTATTACAGGGAATGCCTTGGAGAATTCAAACTGGGATATATCCAGAGGCTGTGATTCATTCACAAGGAAAAACAGGGAACAGTACCTCCATATATTGCACCAAACCTTTAGATGGTGTTGAGTTTGTCTACACAGTGTTTTGCCGCCACTCGGGATGAGTGCCGGTCGAGAAGGACATTGTGTATAATAGCAAAGATCCATCATTACTTTCCTTGGCTCTGAGCTCAAATTCAGTCCGCTGTACATAGACATTTGAACATTGGCTCGAGAATTAGAAATCTTCATTTTTGGTTCCTCCCAAATCACTGTAGTTTGACTTGCAGCATCCCATGTTTGGGGTGTGGTCTGGGTCTTCTTGTTCCTTTTTGGCTTTTTTTTTTCTTTCTTTGGCTTTTCAAAATGAAAAATGGGCCTGTTCTCAATTCAATTGTCCAAAAAACATCAGTAAAAGCCATGCAGGAGATATTAATGTTCAATTGTGGTTTCAGAATAATCCATATATACATATCCTGTGTGTTTTTTCTTTTTTTTTTTTGATATGCTGAAAACAGTCACTGCTCCTGTGCCCGGGTCAGTCTCATTTTACAAAAGTAACCAGGGCTCGAAAATGTACTGACCCACTCGCGTTGGCGAGTAGATTTTGTGAAGGGCGCGCAACATTTGCACGGTACTTAACCCTGCTGGCGAGTATGGGGATGTCAAACTGTTATGTGGCATTTACTGCAAACTGCAGTAAATGCCAAATACAGGTTTCACTGTCCATGGCTGGATTTTGGGTGGCAGCATTCCACCAAATAGGCAGTGTGCTTATGGTGACGTGCACCATTTTACAGAAAACCTTGTTAACTATTTTGGCATCAGGGGCAAGTGCTTTTTCTTAGGACAAGTATGTAAACTAAGGAATTCGTCCCTCAGCTTTAGTTGGATTTTTAAGAATTTGCAAAGCCTATAGTACCATTACTGTAATTCAAAATTAGAAAAGCATTACAAACTTGACCGTAACATTTTATCGGAAAATACCATCAATAGCAACTCAAAGTAATCAATAAATATAAAATTTGAATGAATAACTATCTCCTTTTATACCTGTGGTCTTATGTGGCGCCATTTGTTTAATCAATACTGGCCATGTTGTCCTCATGATGTAAAAGCAGTATTCACACTTTAATATGCATGTTGGAAAAGACACAATAGTAAAGCTAGACTATATTCTTTTAAGGGTGGCGTAGACAAGGAGCTATATAACGTGAAAGTCTATACCAGTTGTTGAGAATTATTTTTTTTTCTGATCAGAGTTCCATAAAACGTATTAAAGTAGAATGCACAGTTAAAACACATATCAATTAAATTGGTACATGCATCTCCGTACATTCATCCCAGGTGCCGTAGTGCTAAATAGAAGTTAGTTCAAAACTCCATGTCCTAGTGCGCAAAATCAATAAACATATATAAAACTGCAAATGGATATATATTCCTCACTGTTAGTCTCATTATATAAATGAGCACAGCAAATAGGTAGACCCTAGATACAAATGAGTAGTTGGGAGCTCAGTGGCCAAGCATGCAAATGCCCTGGCACTGAGTATTTTGTAACAGGTGTGCTCTCTTAACCGAGGCTCAGATAACTTGACAGAGCAAACGCCACCTTCACTGCTGAGCACTTAAATAAAAGAAAAGAGCGCCGGGGAAGAAGAGCCTGAGACCGCATACAGGGGTGAAAAGTCTGTACATTTACTGATGGTGCAACATGGTGTCAATTTCTATACAACTTTCTCTACCTGTCCTCTTTGGGTTTCTTCGTTTTGCACCAGGCTAGGAGTCGACTCTTTATAAACCACAAAGCATTATTGAAGTATACAAAATATATTGATAGTTGTAATAGTAGGTTAATATGCATTGTCTTTTGGTTTTATAGACCAATCCATATCTTTCCCATGTTATTTTGTTTCTTTCAACAAGACTGCATACCATACTAAGGACGGGCACAAATCAAAAGCTAGCAATATAAACGTTCCCCTTGTATGTATGTGTACGATAATTAAAGATGACTTCCCGTTACAGTATCATTTTCTGTAACATTTAAGAGATAAGTGGAAAAAAAGCAAGTAGAACTGCATGATGTTATACATTATAACAGAAGTAAAGATATAATATAGACTTTTCGTACTGATTTGATTAGAACGTTCACTTTTTGTAAACCTTCGACATCGCATCAATAAAAAAAACCTTTAAGAAATGGCTTTCAATACCTTTGTAATGTCATATGGAACTGACTTAATACTGAGAACAACAGTTTACTCATGTGGATAAAAGATAAAAACATATACTATCACAATCAATAAGTACAAATATCCGATGAGAAACCCGTAAATAGCTCATGTCAATGAGGATGCAAGTAAAGAATGACTGAAAGTTATTTCTTTTTAAATGTTTAAATCATAGTTTCCCATTAGGGTGACATGACTAATTTCATGTCCCGGATATACAGTCCCACTCCACAATTCTGGGAAGGAAAAAATACACAGTGGTTTCTCAAATTGCAGTCCAAATGAACAAAAGAGGTCTCCAGCTTTATGTCGTGGAAATCTCCACGTCGTGGACATCGCCACAATGTTATAGGTACAAAACCCATTGGTCAATAACACAATATTTTACCTGCCTATGTACTGATATAAATTCACAGAAGCATTTATTTCCATAATCATTTCTAGGTATATATAATACTGTAAAA